>NW_027207437.1:0-300000 GCF_963455315.2 Globicephala melas | reverse complement strand
ACTTCATTGTAGTGCAGATTTCCTTTGCAAGTTTGCTTGGTTGGCCAAAAAGGGCGTATGCGTTTTTTCCTGAATATATTCAGGAAAAAACGCATACGCCCTTTTTGGCCAAGTGCATCATTGTGGACGTTCTGCCTCTTTTCCTATGCTTTCAATGCAATTCCAGTCTACCTCCTGAAATCGGTTTCCTGCAATTCTGCCCCGCTTTCAAGTCCTCTTGGCAGCCTTACTTCAGTATATTTTTGGACGATAGCTGTCATTTATAACTCTGCAGGTTTGTGAATTACAGTGCCCCTGAGCTCCTTTCTTCAACTCGCTTTCTTGTGACCTGGCCGCAACACCGCAGGATGGCTTCAGGCCCTAATCTGGTTCCGGCACGGCACGCTGAGCCTTTGGTTATTTCCTCTTCCTGTTGGGAAATGAGAGTTAACTTTGCCCGTCCAGACACCTCCAGCTAGTCTCTCATTGGTTCTCCCTATTCCTGTTCATCTTCCGCAGAAATTGCAAACTGGGCCAAACAGGAGGTTAAAGGGACTGACTCTCCAAGTCGGGAGAGTGTTAGTAAAGCGTCTGGAATGTTGCACCCGAGTACCAGGGTACGAAAACTGAGACATATTTGAACACGTCTCCCGATCACATGGTTGATCATACTCTAGGTTCCACATGCATGTTTTAGCTGAAGGAAGAATACCTTAAACCTGGGTAGTTGAAACCCGTGGAATGGGTACCATGCAATATGACTTCAAAAGGTCTTCATTTGCTCACCGAACCTCTCCAATCCTATCACTGCTGCGTTTATGCCCCTGTACACATGCTTGCTTCTCTTTTGGAGACATAGCAATCCATAGGTTTTAAGATACTTACAAGTCAGGTACATTCTTAGGCGTTTAATATGCGGTGTTGAGTCCATTTCGTTGAGCAAGGAGTAGCTCTTGTCTATTCCATATTTGGCTTAAGGAACTTTATCTGTGCTCATTTCAATCTCTGGTTTTATGCAGCACCCCAACTCACCTTTACCCTTAAGCAAGCATAAGTTGGTTTTCTAAATTTGAGACCCTGTTCTGTTCTGTAATTCAGTTCCTGTGTAGCCAAGTTTACATTCCGTGTATTACTGATATCTTATGATGTTTCTTTTTCTGTTTGACTTATTTCAGTTAGAATCATCATACCTGAATCCACTCATTGTGCTGCTACGGGCCAGATGACATAGATTTCATTGCTGAGTGACATTGCTTTGTAAGTAAATACCACAACTTCTTTATCCATTTTTCACTTTCTGCGATGTTGAACTTGTAATGTAAACGAGCTTCTTGTAAACAGAGGCGTCCCAAACTTTGGGGTGGCTGTGTCTTTTTTATTTTAATTTTCCTAAGCTATAGGACCATAAGTGGAAGTGCCCTAGGCTCTGTTGCTTTGTTTTTTAGATGTTTCAGGAAACACCATACACTTCTCCCCAGTGTCTGTTGGCAATTTACATCCCGCCCATCAGCATAACAAGGCTCCCAGTTCTCCATGGCCTGTCCTGCCTTTCTGGATTTTACACTTTTTTCAGATGGCCCTTTTGACCGGGGGGAAGTGAGACTTCATTGTAGTGCAGATTTCCTTTGCAAGCTTGCTTGGTTGGCCAAAAAGGGCGTATGCGTTTTTTCCTGAATATATTCAGGAAAAAACGCATACGCCCTTTTTGGCCAAGTACATCATTGTGGACGTTCTGCCTCTTTTCCTATGCTTTCAATGCAATTCCAGTCTACCTCCTGAAATCGGTTTCCTGCAATTCTGCCCCGCTTTCAAGTCCTCTTGGCAGCCTTACTTCAGTATATTTTTGGACGATAGCTGTCATTTATAACTCTGCAGGTTTGTGAATTACAGTGCCCCTGAGCTCCTTTCTTCAACTCTCTTTCTTGTGAGCTGGCCGCAACACCGCAGGATGGCTTCAGGCCCTAATCTGGTTCCGGCACGGCACGCTGAGCCTTTGGTTATTTCCTCTTCCTGGTGGGAAATGAGAGTTAAATTTGCCCGTCCAGACACCTCCAGCTAGTCTCTCATTGATTCTCCCTATTCCTGTTCATCTTCTGCGGAAATTGCAAACTGGGCCAAACAGGAGGTTAAAGGGACTGACTCTCCAATTCGGGAGAGTGTTAGTAAAGCGTCTGGAATGTTGCACCCGAGTACCAGGGTACGAAAACTGAGACATATTTGAACACGTCTCCCGATCACATGGTTGATCATACTCTAGGTTCCACATGCATGTTTTAGCTGAAGGAAGAATACCTTAAACCTGGGTAGTTGAAACCCGTGGAATGGGTACCATGCAATATGACTTCAAAGGGTCTTCATTTGCTCACCGAACCTCTCCAATCCTATCACTGCTGCGTTTATGCCACTGTACACATGCTTGCTTCTCTTTCAGAGACATAGCAATCCATAGGTTTTAAGATACTTACTAGTCAGGTACATTCTTAGGCGTTTAATATGCGGTGTTGAGTCCATTTCGTTGAGCAAGGAGTAGCTCTTGTCTATTCCATATTTGGCTTAAGGAACTTTATCTGTGCTCATTTCAATCTCTGGTTTTATGCAGCACCCCAACTCACCTTTACCCTTAAGCAAGCATAAGTTGGTTTTCTAAATTTGAGACCCTGTTCTGTTCTGTAATTCAGTTCCTGTGTAGCCAAGTTTACATTCCGTGTATTACTGATATCTTATGATGTTTCTTTTTCTGTGTGACTTATTTCAGTTAGAATCATCATACCTGAATCCACTCATTGTGCTGCTACGGGCCAGATGACATAGATTTCATTGCTGAGTGACATTGCTTTGTAAGTAAATACCACAACTTCTTTATGCATTTTTCACTTTCTGCGATGTTGAACTTGTAATGTAAACGAGGTTCTTGTAAACAGAGGCGTCCCAAACTTTGGGGTGGCTGTGTCTTTTTTATTTTAATTTTCCTAAGCTATAGGACCATACGTGGAAGTGCCCTAGGCTCTGTTGCTTAGTTTTTTAGATGTTTCAGGAAACACCATACACTTCTCCCGAGTGTCTGTTGGCAAGTTACATCCCGCCCATCAGCATAACAAGGCTCCCAGTTCTCCATGGCCTGTCCTGCCTTTCTGGATTTTACACTTTTTTCCGATGGCCCTTTTGACCAGGGGGAAGTGAGACTTCATTGTAGTGCAGATTTCCTTTGCAAGTTTGCTTGGTTGGCCAAAAAGGGCGTATGCGTTTTTTCCTGAATATATTCAGGAAAAAACGCATACGCCCTTTTTGGCCAAGTGCATCATTGTGGACGTTCTGCCTCTTTTCCTATGCTTTCAATGCAATTCCAGTCTACCTCCTGAAATCGGTTTCCTGCAATTCTGCCCCGCATTCAAGTCCTCTTGGCAGCCTTACTTCAGTATATTTTTTGATGATAGCTGTCCTTTATAACTCTGCAGGTTTGTGAATTACAGTGCCCCTGAGCTCCTTTCTTCAACTCGCTTTCTTGTGAGCTGGCCGCAACACCACAGGATGGCTTCAGGCCCTAATCTGGTTCCGGCACGGCACGCTGAGCCTTTGGTTATTTCCTCTTCCTGGTGGGAAATGAGAGTTAAATTTGCCCGTCCAGACACCTCCAGCTAGTCTCTCATTGGTTTTCGCTATTCCTGTTCATCTTCCACAGAAATTGCAAACTGGGCCAAACAGGAAGTTAAAGGGACTGAGTCTCCAAGTCGGGAGAGTGTTAGTAAAGCGTCTGGAATGTTGCACCCGAGTACCAGGGTACGAAAACTGAGACATATTTGAACACGTCTCCCGTTCACACGGTTGATCATACTCTGGGTTCCACATGCATGTTTTAGCTGAAGGAAGAATACCTTAAACCTGGGTATTTGAGACCCGTGGAATGGGTACCATGCAATATGACTTCAAAGGGTCTTCATTTGCTCACCGAACCTCTCCAATCCTATCACTGCTGCGTTTATGCCCCTGTACACATGCTTGATTCTCTTTCAGAGACATAGCAATCCATAGGTTTTAAGATACTTACTAGTCAGGTACATTCTTAGGCGTTTAATATGCGGTGTTGAGTCCACTTCATTGAGCAAGGAGTAGCTCTTGTCTATTCCATATTTGGCTTATGGAACTTTATCTGTGCTCATTTCAATCTCTGGTTTTATGCAGCACCCCAACTCACCTTTCCCCTTAAGCAAGCATAAGTTGGTTTTCTAAATTTGAGACCCTGTTCTGTTCTGTAATTCAGTTCCTGTGTAGCCAAGTTTACATTCCGTGTATTACTGATATCTTATGATGTTTCTTTTTCTGTGTGACTTATTTCAGTTAGAATCATCATACCTGAATCCACTCATTATGGTGCTATGGGCCTGATGACATAGATTTTATTGCTGAGTGATACTGCATAGTACGTAAGTACCACAAGTTCTTTATCCATTTTTCACTTTCTGTGATATTGAACTTGTACGGTAAACGAGGTTCTTGTAAACAGAGGCGTCCCAAACTTTGGGGTGGCTGTGTCTTTTTGATTTTAATTTCCCTAAGCTATAGGACCATAAGTGGAAGTGCCCTAGGCTCTGTTGCTTTGTTTTTTAGATGTTTCAGGAAACACCATACACTTCTCCCGAGTGTCTGTTGGCAATTGACATCCCGCCCATCAGCATAACAAGGCTCCCAGTTCTCCATGGCCTGTCCTGCCTTTCTGGATTTTACACTTTTTTCAGATGGCCCTTTTGACCGGGGGGAAGTGAGACTTCATTGTAGTGCAGATTTCCTTTGCAAGCTTGCTTGGTTGGCCAAAAAGGGCGTATGCGTTTTTTCCTGAATATATTCAGGAAAAAACGCATACTCCCTTTTGGCTAAGTGCATCATTGTGGACGTTCTGCCTCTTTTCCTATGCTTTCAATGCAATTCCAGTCTACCTCCTGAAATCGGTTTCCTGCAATTCTGCCCCGCTTTCAAGTCCTCTTGGCAGCCTTACTTCAGTATATTTTTGGACGATAGCTGTCATTTATAACTCTGCAGGTTTGTGAATTACAGTGCCCCTGAGCTCCTTTCTTCAACTCACTTTCTTGTGAGCTGGCCGCAACACCACAGGATGGCTTCAGGCCCTAATCTGGTTCTGGCACGGCACGCTGAGCCTTTGGTTATTTCCTCTTCCTGGTGGGAAATGAGAGTTAAATTTGCCCGTCCAGACACCTCCAGCTAGTCTCTCATTGGTTCTCCCTATTCCTGTTCATCTTCCGCAGAAATTGCAAACTGGGCCAAACAGGAGGTTAAAGGCGCTGACTCTCCAAGTGGGGAGAGTGTTAGTAAAGCGTCTGGAATGTTGCACCCGAGTACCAGGGGAGGAAAACTGAGACATATTTGAACACGTCTCCCGTTCACACGGTTGATCATACTCTGGGTTCCACATGCATGTTTTAGCTGAAGGAAGAATACCCTAAACCTGGAGAGTTGACACCCGTGGAATGGATACCATGCAATATGACTTCAAAGGGTCTTCATTTGCTCACCGAACTTCTCCAATCCTATCACTGCTGCGTTTATGCCCCTGTACACACGCTTGATTCTCTTTAGGAGACATAGCAATCCATAGGTTTTAAGATAGTTACTAGGCAGGTACATTCTTAGGCGTTTAATATGGGGTGTTGAGTCCATTTCGTTGAGCAAGGAGTAGCTCTTGTCTATTCCATATTTGGCTTAAGGAACTTTATCTGTGCTCATTTCAATCTCTGGTTTTATGCAGCACCCCAACTCACCTTTCCCCTTAAGCAAGCATAAGTTGGTTTTCTAAATTTGAGACCCTGTTCTGTTCTGTAATTCAGTTCCTGTTTAGCCAAGTTTACATTCCGTGTATTAGTGATATCTTATGATGTTTCTTTTTCTGTGTGTCTTATTTCAGTTAGAATCATCATACCTGAATCCAATTAATATGCTGCTACGGGCCTGATGACATAGATTTCATTGCTGAGTGATACTGCATTGTACGTAAGTATCACAAGTTCTTTATCCATTTTTCACTTTCTGTGACATTGAACTTGTACGGTAAACGAGGTTCTTGCAAACAGAGGCGTCCCAAACTTTGGGGTGGCTGTATCTTTTTGATTTTAATTTCCCTAAGCTATAGGACCATAAGTGGAAGTGCCCTAGGCTCTGTTGCTTTGTTTTTTAGATGTTTCAGGAAACACCATACACTTCTCCCGAGTGTCTGTTGGCAATTTACATCCCGCCCATCAGCATAACAAGGCTCCCAGTTCTCCATGGCCTGTCCTGCCTTTCTGGATTTTACACTTTTTTCTGATGGCCCTTTTGACCGGGGGGAAGTGAGACTTCATTGTAGTGCAGATTTCCTTTGCAAGCTTGCTTGGTTGGCCAAAAAGGGCGTATGCGTTTTTTCCTGAATATATTGAGGAAAAAACGCATACGCCCTTTTTGGCCAAGTGCATCATTGTGGACGTTCTGCCTCTTTTCCTATGCTTTCAATGCAATTCCAGTCTACCTCCTGAAATCGGTTTCCTGCAATTCTGCCCCGCTTTCAAGTCCTCTTGGCAGCCTTACTTCAGTATATTTTTGGACGATAGCTGTCATTTATAACTCTGCAGGTTTGTGAATTACAGTGCCCCTGAGCTCCTTTCTTCAACTCTCTTTCTTGTGAGCTGGCCGCAACACCGCAGGATGGCTTCAGGCCCTAATCTGGTTCCGGCACGGCACGCTGAGCCTTTGGTTATTTCCTCTTCCTGGTGGGAAATGAGAGTTAAATTTGCCCGTCCAGACACCTCCAGCTAGTCTCTCATTGGTTCTCCCTATTCCTGTTCATCTTCTGCGGAAATTGCAAACTGGGCCAAACAGGAGGTTAAAGGGACTGACTCTCCAATTCGGGAGAGTGTTAGTAAAGCGTCTGGAATGTTGCACCCGAGTACCAGGGTACGAAAACTGAGACATATTTGAACACGTCTCCCGATCACATGGTTGATCATACTCTAGGTTCCACATGCATGTTTTAGCTGAAGGAAGAATACCTTAAACCTGGGTAGTTGAAACCCGTGGAATGGGTACCATGCAATATGACTTCAAAGGGTCTTCATTTGCTCACCGAACCTCTCCAATCCTATCACTGCTGCGTTTATGCCACTGTACACATGCTTGCTTCTCTTTCAGAGACATAGCAATCCATAGGTTTTAAGATACTTACTAGTCAGGTACATTCTTAGGCGTTTAATATGCGGTGTTGAGTCCATTTCGTTGAGCAAGGAGTAGCTCTTGTCTATTCCATATTTGGCTTAAGGAACTTTATCTGTGCTCATTTCAATCTCTGGTTTTATGCAGCACCCCAACTCACCTTTACCCTTAAGCAAGCATAAGTTGGTTTTCTAAATTTGAGACCCTGTTCTGTTCTGTAATTCAGTTCCTGTGTAGCCAAGTTTACATTCCGTGTATTACTGATATCTTATGATGTTTCTTTTTCTGTGTGACTTATTTCAGTTAGAATCATCATACCTGAATCCACTCATTGTGCTGCTACGGGCCAGATGACATAGATTTCATTGCTGAGTGACATTGCTTTGTAAGTAAATACCACAACTTCTTTATGCATTTTTCACTTTCTGCGATGTTGAACTTGTAATGTAAACGAGGTTCTTGTAAACAGAGGCGTCCCAAACTTTGGGGTGGCTGTGTCTTTTTTATTTTAATTTTCCTAAGCTATAGGACCATACGTGGAAGTGCCCTAGGCTCTGTTGCTTAGTTTTTTAGATGTTTCAGGAAACACCATACACTTCTCCCGAGTGTCTGTTGGCAAGTTACATCCCGCCCATCAGCATAACAAGGCTCCCAGTTCTCCATGGCCTGTCCTGCCTTTCTGGATTTTACACTTTTTTCCGATGGCCCTTTTGACCAGGGGGAAGTGAGACTTCATTGTAGTGCAGATTTCCTTTGCAAGTTTGCTTGGTTGGCCAAAAAGGGCGTATGCGTTTTTTCCTGAATATATTCAGGAAAAAACGCATACGCCCTTTTTGGCCAAGTGCATCATTGTGGACGTTCTCCCTCTTTTCCTATGCTTTCAATGCAATTCCAGTCTACCTCCTGAAATCGGTTTCCTGCAATTCTGCCCCGCATTCAAGTCCTCTTGGCAGCCTTACTTCAGTATATTTTTTGATGATAGCTGTCCTTTATAACTCTGCAGGTTTGTGAATTACAGTGCCCCTGAGCTCCTTTCTTCAACTCGCTTTCTTGTGAGCTGGCCGCAACACCACAGGATGGCTTCAGGCCCTAATCTGGTTCCGGCACGGCACGCTGAGCCTTTGGTTATTTCCTCTTCCTGGTGGGAAATGAGAGTTAAATTTGCCCGTCCAGACACCTCCAGCTAGTCTCTCATTGGTTTTCGCTATTCCTGTTCATCTTCCACAGAAATTGCAAACTGGGCCAAACAGGAGGTTAAAGGGACTGAGTCTCCAAGTCGGGAGAGTGTTAGTAAAGCGTCTGGAATGTTGCACCCGAGTACCAGGGTACGAAAACTGAGACATATTTGAACACGTCTCCCGTTCACACGGTTGATCATACTCTGGGTTCCACATGCATGTTTTAGCTGAAGGAAGAATACCTTAAACCTGGGTATTTGAGACCCGTGGAATGGGTACCATGCAATATGACTTCAAAGGGTCTTCATTTGCTCACCGAACCTCTCCAATCCTATCACTGCTGCGTTTATGCCCCTGTACACATGCTTGATTCTCTTTCAGAGACATAGCAATCCATAGGTTTTAAGATACTTACTAGTCAGGTACATTCTTAGGCGTTTAATATGCGGTGTTGAGTCCACTTCATTGAGCAAGGAGTAGCTCTTGTCTATTCCATATTTGGCTTATGGAACTTTATCTGTGCTCATTTCAATCTCTGGTTTTATGCAGCACCCCAACTCACCTTTCCCCTTAAGCAAGCATAAGTTGGTTTTCTAAATTTGAGACCCTGTTCTGTTCTGTAATTCAGTTCCTGTGTAGCCAAGTTTACATTCCGTGTATTACTGATATCTTATGATGTTTCTTTTTCTGTGTGACTTATTTCAGTTAGAATCATCATACCTGAATCCACTCATTATGGTGCTATGGGCCTGATGACATAGATTTTATTGCTGAGTGATACTGCATAGTACGTAAGTACCACAAGTTCTTTATCCATTTTTCACTTTCTGTGATATTGAACTTGTACGGTAAACGAGGTTCTTGTAAACAGAGGCGTCCCAAACTTTGGGGTGGCTGTGTCTTTTTGATTTTAATTTCCCTAAGCTATAGGACCATAAGTGGAAGTGCCCTAGGCTCTGTTGCTTTGTTTTTTAGATGTTTCAGGAAACACCATACACTTCTCCCGAGTGTCTGTTGGCAATTGACATCCCGCCCATCAGCATAACAAGGCTCCCAGTTCTCCATGGCCTGTCCTGCCTTTCTGGATTTTACACTTTTTTCAGATGGCCCTTTTGACCGGGGGGAAGTGAGACTTCATTGTAGTGCAGATTTCCTTTGCAAGCTTGCTTGGTTGGCCAAAGAGGGCGTATGCGTTTTTTCCTGAATATATTCAGGAAAAAACGCATACGCCCTTTTGGCTAAGTGCATCATTGTGGACGTTCTGCCTCTTTTCCTATGCTTTTAATGCAATTCCTGTCTACCTCCTGAAATCGGTTTCCTGCAATTCTGCCCCGCTTTCAAGTCCTCTTGGCAGCCTTACTTCAGTATATTTTTGGACGATAGCTGTCATTTATAACTCTGCAGGTTTGTGAATTACAGTGCCCCTGAGCTCCTTTCTTCAACTCGCTTTCTTGTGAGCTGGCCGCAACACCGCAGGATGGCTTCAGGCCCTAATCTGGTTCCGGCATGGCACGCTGAGCCTTTGGTTAATTCCTCTTCCTGGTGGGAAATGAGAGTTAAATTTGCCCGTCCAGACACCTCCAGCTAGTCTCTCATTGGTTCTCCCTATTCCTGTTCGTCTTCCGCAGAAATTGCAAACTGGGCCAAACAGGAGGTTAAAGGCGCTGACTCTCCAAGTGGGGAGAGTGTTAGTAAAGTGTCTGGAATGTTGCACCCGAGTACCAGGGGAGGAAAACTGAGACATATTTGAACACGTCTCCCGTTCACACGGTTGATCATACTCTGGGTTCCACATGCATGTTTTAGCTGAAGGAAGAATACCTTAAACCTGGAGAGTTGACACCCGTGGAATGGGTACCATGCAATATGACTTCAAAGGGTCTTCATTTGCTCACCGAACCTCTCCAATCCTATCACTGCTGCGTTTATGCCCCTGTACACACGCTTGATTCTCTTTTGGAGACATAGCAATCCATAGGTTTTAAGATACTTACTAGTCAGGTACATTCTTAGGCGTTTAATATGCTGTGTTGAGTCCATTTCATTGAGCAAGGAGTAGCTCTTGTCTATTCCATATTTGGCTTAAGGAACTTTATCTGTGCTCATTTCAATCCTGGTTTTATGCAGCACCCCAACTCACCTTTCCCCTTAAGCAAGCATAAGTTGGTTTTCTAAATTTGAGACCCTGTTCTGTTTTGGAATTCAGTTCCTGTGTAGCCAAGTTTACATTCCGTGTATTAGTGATATCCTATGATGTTTCTTTTTCTGTGTGACTTATTTTAGTTAGAATCATCATACCTGAATCCACTCATTATGCTGTTACGGGCCTGATGACATAGATTTCATTGCTGAGTGATACTGCATTGTACGTAAGTACCACAAGTTCTTTATCCATTTTTCACTTTCTGTGATATTGAACTTGTACTGTAAACGAGGTTCTTGTAAACAGAGGCGTCCCAAACTTTGGGGTGGCTGTGTCTTTTTGATTTTAATTTCCCTAAGCTATAGGACCATGAGTGGAAGTGCCCTAGGCTCTGTTGCTTTGTTTTTTAGATGTTTCAGGGAACACCATACACTTCTCCCGAGTGTCTGTTGGCAATTTACATCCCGCCCATCAGCATAACAAGGCTCCCAGTTCTCCATGGCCCTTCCTGCCTTTCTGGATTTTACACTTTTCTCAGATGGCCCTTTTGACCGGGGGGAAGTTAGACTTCATTGTAGTGCAGATTTCCTTTGCAAGTTTGCTTGGTTGGCCAAAAAGGGCGTATGCGTTTTTTCCTGAATATATTCAGGAAAAAACGCATACGCCCTTTTTGGCCAAGTGCATCATTGTGGACGTTCTGCCTCTTTTCCTATGCTTTCAATGCAATTCCAGTCTACCTCCTGAAATCGGTTTCCTGCAATTCTGCCCTGCTTTCAAGTCCTCTTGGCAGCCTTACTTCAGTATATTTTTGGACGATAGCTGTCATTTATAACTCTGCAGGTTTGTGAATTACATTGCCCCTGAGCTCCTTTCTTCAACTCGCTTTCTTGTGACCTGGCCGTAACACCGCAGGATGGCTTCAGCCCCTAATCTGGTTCCGGCACGGCTCGCTGAGCCTTTGGTTATTTCCTCTTCCTGGTGGGAAATGAGAGTTAAATTTGCCCGTCCAGACACCTCCAGCTAGTCTCTCATTGGTTCTCGCTCTTCCTGTTCATCTTCCGCAGAAATTGCAAACTGGGCCAAACACGAGGTTAAAGGGACTGACTCTCCAAGTCGGGAGGGTGTTAGTAAAGCGTCTGGAATGTTGCACCCGAGTACCAGGGTACGAAAACTGAGACATATATGAACACGTCTCCCGATCACATGGTTGATCATACTCTAGGTTCCACATGCATATTTTAGCTGAAGGAAGGATACCTTAAACCTGGGTAGTTGAAACCCGTGGAATGGGTACCATGCAATATGACTTCAAAGGGTCTTCATTTGCTCACCGAATCTCTCCAATCCTATCACTGCTGCGTTTATGCCCCTGTACACATGCTTGATTCTCTTTCGGAGACATAGCAATCCATAGGTTTTAAGATACTTACTAGTCAGGTACATTCTTAGGCGTTTAATATGCGGTGTTGAGTCCATTTCGTTGAGCAAGGAGTAGCTCTTGTCTATTCCATATTTGGCTTAAGGAACTTTATCTGTGCTCATTTCAATCTCTGGTTTTATGCAGCACCCCAACTCACCTTTACCCTTAAGCAAGCATAAGTTGGTTTTCTAAATTTGAGACCCTGTTCTGTTCTGTAATTCAGTTCCTGTGTAGCCAAGTTTACATTCCGTGTATTACAGATATCTTATGATGTTTCTTTTTCTGTGTGACTTATTTCAGTTAGAATCATCATACCTGAATCCACTCATTGTGCTGCTAAGGGCCTGATGACATAGATTTCATTGCTGAGTGATATTGCTTTGTAAGTAAATACCACAACTTCTTTATCCATTTTCACTTTCTGCGATGTTGAACTTGTACTGTAAACGAGGTTCTTGTAAACAGAGGCGTCCCAAACTTTGGGGTGGCTGTGTCTTTTTGATTTTAATTTCCCTAAGCTATAGGACCATAAGTGGAAGTGACCTAGGCTCTGTTGCTTTGTTTTTTAGATGTTTCAGGAAACACCATACACTTCTCCCGAGTGTCTGTTGGCAATTTACATCCCGCCCATCAGCATAACAAGGCTCCCAGTTCTCCATGGCCCTTCCTGCCTTTCTGGATTTTACACATTTTTCAGATGGCGCTTTTGACCGGGGGGAAGTGAGACTTCATTGTAGTGCAGATTTCCTTTGCAAGTTTGCTTGGTTGGCCAAAAAGGGCTTATCCGTTTTTTCCTGAATATATTCAGGAAAAAACGCATACGCCCTTTTTGGCCAAGTGCATCATTGTGGACGTTCTGCCTCTTTTCCTATGCTTTCAATGCAATTCCAGTCTACCTCCTGAAATCGGTTTCCTGCAATTCTGCCCCGCTTTCAAGTCCTCTTGGCAGCCTTACTTCAGTATATTTTTGGACGATAGCTGTCATTTATAACTCTACAGTTTTGTGAATTACAGTGCCCCTGAGCTCCTTTCTTCAACTCGCTTTCTTGTGAGCTGGCCGCAACACCACAGGATGGCTTCAGGCCCTAATCTGTTTCCGTCACGGCACGCTGAGCCTTTGGTTATTTCCTCTTCCTGGTGGGAAATGAGAGTTAAATTTGCCCGTCCAGACACCTCCAGCTAGTCTTTCATTGGTTCTCCCTATTCCTGTTCATCTTCCGCAGAAATTGCAAACTGGGCCAAACAGGAGGTTAAAGGCGTTGACTCTCCAAGTGGGGAGAGTGTTAGTAAAGCGTCTGGAATGTTGCACCCGAGTACCAGGGGAGGAAAACTGAGACATATTTGAACACGTGTCCCGATCACATGGTTGATCATACTCTGGGTTCCACATGCATGTTTTAGCTGAAGGAAGAATACCTTAAACCTGGAGAGTTGAGACCCGTGTAATGGGTACCATGCAATATGACTTCAAAGGGTCTTCATTTGCTCACCGAACCTCTCCAATCCTATCACTGCTGCGTTTATACCCCTGTACACACGCTTGATTCTCTTTCGGAGACATAGCAATCCATAGGTTTTAAGATACTTACTAGTCAGGTATATTCTTAGGCGTTTACTATGGGGTGTTGAATCCATTTCGTTGAGCAAGGAGTAGCTCTTGTCTATTCCATATTTGGCTTAAGGAACTTTATCTGTGCTCATTTCAATCTCTGGTTTTATGCAGCACCCCAACTCACCTTTCCCCTTAAGCAAGCATAAGTTGGTTTTCTAAATTTGAGACCCTGTTCTGTTTTGGAATTCAGTTCCTGTGTAGCCCAGTTTACATTCCGTGTATTAGTGATATCTTATGATGTTTCTTTTTCTGTGTGACTTATTTCAGTTAGAATCATCGTACCTGAATCCACTCATTATGCTGCTACGGGCCTGATGACATAGATTTCATTGCTGAGTGATACTGCATTGTACGTAAGTACCACAAGTTCTTTATCCATTTTTCACTTTCTCTGATATGGAACTTGTACTGTAAACGAGGTTCTTGTAAACAGAGGCGTCTCAAACTTTGGGGTGGCTGTGTCTTTTTGATTTTAATTTCCCTAAGCTATAAGACCATAAGTGGAAGTGCCCTAGGCTCTGTTGCTTTGTTTTTTAGATGTTTCAGGAAACCCCATACACTTCTCCCGAGTGGCTGTTGGCAATTTACATCCCGCCCATCAGCATAACAAGGCTCCCAGTTCTCCATGGCCTGTCCTGCCTTTCTGGATTTTACACTTTTTTCAGATGGCCCTTTTGACCGGGGGGAAGTGAGACTTCATTGTAGTGCCGATTTCCTTTGCAAGCTTGCTTGGTTGGCCAAAAAGGGCGTATGCGTTTTTTCCTGAATATATTCAGGAAAAAATGCATACGCCCTTTTTGGCCAAGTGCATCATTGTGGACGTTCTGCCTCTTTTCCTATGCTTTCAATGCAATTCCAGTCTACCTCCTGAAATCGGTTTCCTGCAATTCTGCCCTGCTTTCAAGTCCTCTTGGCAGCCTTACTTCAGTATATTTTTGGACGATAGCTGTCATTTATAACTCTGCAGGTTTGTGAATTACAATGCCTCTGAGCTCCTTTCTTCAACTCGCTTTCTTGTGACCTGGCCGCAACACCGCAGGATGGCTTCAGCCCCTAATCTGGTTCCGGCACGGCTCGCTGAGCCTTTGGATATTTCCTCTTCCTGGTGGGAAATGAGAGTTAAATTTGCCCGTCCAGACACCTCCAGCTAGTCTCTCATTGGTTCTCGCTATTCCTGTTCATCTTCCGCAGAAATTGCAAACTGGGCCAAACACGAGGTTAAAGGGACTGACTCTCCAAGTCGGGAGGGTGTTAGTAAAGCGTCTGGAATGTTGCACCCGAGTACCAGGGTACGAAAACTGAGACATATATGAACACGTCTCCCTATCACATGGTTAATCATACTCTAGGTTCCACATGCATGTTTTAGCTGAAGGAAGGATACCTTAAACCTGGGTAGTTGAAACCCGTGGAATGGGTACCATGCAATATGACTTCAAAGGGTCTTCATTTGCTCACCGAATCTCTCCAATCCTATCACTGCTGCATTTATGCCCCTGTACACATGCTTGATTCTCTTTCGGAGACATAGCAATCCATAGGTTTTAAGATACTTAAGAGTCAGGTACATTCTTAGGCGTTTAATATGCGGTGTTGAGTCCATTTCGTTGAGCAAGGAGTAGCTCTTGTCTATTCCATATTTGGCTTAAGGAACTTTATCTGTGCTCATTTCAATCTCTGGTTTTATGCAGCACCCCAACTCACCTTTACCCTTAAGCAAGCATAAGTTGGTTTTCTAAATTTGAGACCCTGTTCTGTTCTGTAATTCAGTTCCTGTGTAGCCAAGTTTACATTCCTTGTATTAGTGATATCTTATGATGTTTCTTTTTCTGTGTTACTTATTTCAGTTAGAATCATCATACCTGAATCCACTCATTGTGCTGCTAAGGGCCTGATGACATAGATTTCATTGCTGAGTGATATTGCTTTGTAAGTAAATACCACAACTTCTTTATCCATTTTCACTTTCTGCGTTGTTGAACTTGTACTGTAAACGAGGTTCTTGTAAACAGAGGCGTCCCAAACTTTGGGGTGGCTGTGTCTTTTTGATTTTAATTTCCCTAAGCTATAGGACCATAAGTGGAAGTGCCCTAGGCTCTGTTGCTTTGTTTTTTAGATGTTTCAGGAAACACCATACACTTCTCCCCAGTGGCTGTTGGCAATTTACATCCCGACCATCAGCATAACAAGGCTCCCAGTTCTCCATGGCCTGTCCTGCCTTTCTGGATTTTACACTTTTTTCAGATGGCCCTTTTGACCGGGGGGAAGTGAGACTTCATTGTAGTGCAGATTTCCTTTGCAAGCTTGCTTGGTTGGCCAAAAAGTGCGTATGCGTTTTTTCCTGAATATATTCAAGAAAAAACGCATATGCCCTTTTTGGACAAGTGCATCATTGTGGACGTTCTGCCTCTTTTCCTATGCTTTCAATGCAATTCCAGTCTACCTCCTGAAATCGGTTTCCTGCAATTCTGCCCCGCTTTCAAGTCCTCTTGGCAGCCTTACTTCAGTATATTTTTGGACGATAGCTGTCATTTATAACTCTACAGTTTTGTGAATTACAGTGCCCCTGAGCTCCTTTCTTCAACTCGCTTTCTTGTGAGCTGGCCGCAACACCACAGGATGGCTTCAGGCCCTAATCTGCTTCCGGCACGGCACGCTGAGCCTTTGGTTATTTCCTCTTCCTGGTGGGAAATGAGAGTTAAATTTGCCCGTCCAGACACCTCCAGCTAGTCTCTCATTGGTTCTCCCTATTCCTGTTCATCTTCCGCAGAAATTGCAAACTGGGCCAAACAGGAGGTTAAAGGCGCTGACTCTCCAAGTGGGGAGAGTGTTAGTAAAGCGTCTGGAATGTTGCACCCGAGTACCAGGGGAGGAAAACTGAGACATATTTGAACACGTGTCCCGATCACATGGTTGATCATACTCTGGGTTCCACATGCATGTTTTAGCTGAAGGAAGAATACCTTAAACCTGGAGAGTTGAGACCCGTGGAATGGGTACCATGCAATATGACTTCAAAGGGTCTTCATTTGCTCACCGAACCTCTCCAATCCTATCACTGCTGCGTTTATGCCCCTGTACACACGCTTGATTCTCTTTCGGAGACATAGCAATCCATAGGTTTTAAGATACTTACTAGTCAGGTATATTCTTAGGCGTTTAATATGGGGTGTTGAATCCATTTCTTTGAGCAAGGAGTAGCTCTTGTCTATTCCATATTTGGCTTAAGGAACTTTATCTGTGCTCATTTCAATCTCTGGTTTTATGCAGCACCCCAACTCACCTTTCCCCTTAAGCAAGCATAAGTTGGTTTTCTAAATTTGAGACCCTGTTCTGTTTTGGAATTCAGTTCCTGTGTAGCCCAGTTTACATTCCGTGTATTAGTGATATCTTATGATGTTCCTTTTTCTGTGTGACTTATTTCAGTTAGAATCATCGTACCTGAATCCACTCATTATGCTGCTACGGGCCTGATGACATAGATTTCATTGCTGAGTGATACTGCATTGTACGTAAGTACCACAAGTTCTTTATCCATTTTTCACTTTCTGTGATAAGGAACTTGTACAGTAAACGAGGTTCTTGTAAACAGAGGCGTCTCAAACTTTGGGGTGGCTGTGTCTTTTTGATTTTAATTTCCCTAAGCTATAAGACCATAAGTGGAAGTGCCCTAGGCTCTGTTGCTTTGTTTTTTAGATGTTTCAGGAAACCCCATACACTTCTCCCGAGTGGCTGTTGGCAATTTACATCCCGCCCATCAGCATAACAAGGCTCCCAGTTCTCCATGGCCTGTCCTGCCTTTCTGGATTTTACACTTTTTTCAGATGGCCCTTTTGACCGGGGGGAAGTGAGACTTCATTGTAGTGCCGATTTCTTTGCAAGCTTGCTTGGTTGGCCAAAAAGGGCGTATGCGTTTTTTCCTGAATATATTCAGGAAAAAACGCATACGCCCTTTTTGGCCAAGTGCATCATTGTGGACGTTCTGCCTCTTTTCCTATGCTTGAAATGCAGTTCCAGTCTACCTCCTGAAATCGGTTTCCTGCAATTCTGCCCCGCTTTCAAGTCCTCTTGGCAGCCTTACTTCAGTATATTTTTGGACGATAGCTGTCATTTATAACTCTACAGTTTTGTGAATTACAGTGCCCCTGAGCTCCTTTCTTCAACTCGCTTTCTTGTGAGCTGGCCGCAACACCGCAGGATGGCTTCAGGCCCTAATCTGGTTCCGGCACGGCACGCTGAGCCTTTGGTTATTTCCTCTTCCTGGTGGGAAATGAGAGTTAAATTTGCCCGTCCAGACACCTCCAGCTAGTCTCTCATTGGTTCTCCCTATTCCTGTTCATCTTCCACAGAAATTGCAAACTGGGCCAAACAGGAGGTTAAAGGCGCTGACTCTCCAAGTGGGGAGGGTGTGAGTAAACCGTCTGGAATGTTGCACCCGAGTACCAGGGGAGGAAAACTGAGACATATTTGAACACGTCTCCCATTCACATGGTTGATCATGCTCTGGTTTCCACATGCATGTTTTAGCTGAAGGAAGAATACCTTAAACCTGGAGAGTTGAGACCCGTGTAATGGGTACCATGCAATATGACTTCAAAGGGTCTTCATTTGCTCACCGAACCTCTCCAATCCTATCACTGCTGCGTTTATGCCCCTGTACACATGCTTGATTCTCTTTCTGAGACATAGCAATCCATAGGTTTTAAGATACTTACTAGTCAGGTACATTCTAAGGCGTTTAATATGCGGTGTTGAGTCCATTTCGTTGAGCAAGGAGTAGCTCTTGTCTATTCCATATTTGGCTTAAGGAACTTTATCTGTGCTCATTTCAATCTCTGGTTTTATGCAGCACCCCAACTCACCTTTCCCCTTAAGCAAGCATAAGTTGGTTTTCTAAATTTGAGACCCTGTTCTGTTTTGGAATTCAGTTCCTGTGTAGCCAAGTTTACATTCCGTGTATTAGTGATATCTTATGATGTTTCTTTTTCTGTGTGACTTATTTCAGTTAGAATCATCGTACCTGAATCCACTCATTATGCTGCTACGGGCCTGATGACATAGATTTCATTGCTGAGTGATACTGCATTGTACGTAAGTACCACAAGTTCTTTATCCATTTTTCACTTTCTGTGATATTGAACTTGTACTGTAAATGAGGTTCTTGTAAACAGAGGCGTCCCAAACTTTGGGGTGGCTGTGTCTTTTTGATTTTAATTTCCCTAAGCTATAGGACCATAAGGGGAAGTGCCCTAGGCTTTGTTGCTTTGTTTTTTAGATGTTTCAGGAAACACCATACACTTCTCCCGAGTGGCTGTTGGCAATTTACATCCCGCCCATCAGCATAACAAGGCTCCCAGTTCTCCATGGCCTGTCCTGCCTTTCTGGATTTTACACTTTTTTCAGATGTCCCTTTTGACCGGGGGGAAGTGAGACTTCATTGTAGTGCCGATTTCCATTGTAAGCTTGCTTGGTTGGCCAAAAAGGGCGCATGCGTTTTTTCCTGAATATATTCAGGAAAAAACGCATACGCCCTTTTTGGCCAAGTGCATCATTGTGGACGTTCTGCCTCTTTTCCTATGCTTGAAATGCAATTCCAGTCTACCTCCTGAAATCGGTTTCCTGCAATTCTGCCCCGCTTTCAAGTCCTCTTGGCAGCCTTACTTCAGTATATTTTTGGACGAAAGCTGTCATTTATAACTCTACAGTTTTGTGAATTACAGTGCCCCTGAGCTCCTTTCTTCAACTCGCTTTCTTGTGAGCTGGCCGCAACACCGCAGGATGGCTTCAGGCCCTAATCTTGTTCCGGCACGGCACGCTGAGCCTTTGGTTATTTCCTCTTCCTGGTGGGAAATGAGAGTTAAATTTGCCCGTCCAGACACCTCCAGCTAGTCTCTCATTGGTTCTCCCTATTCCTGTTCATCTTCCGCAGAAATTGCAAACTGGGCCAAACAGGAGGTTAAAGGGACTGACTCTCCAAGTCGGGAGAGTGTTAGTAAAGCGTCTGGAATGTTTCACCCGAGTACCAGGGGAGGAAAACTGAGACATATTTGAACACGTGTCCCGATCACACGGTTGATCATACTCTGGGTTCCACATGCATGTTTTAGCTGAAGGAAGAATACCTTAAACCTGGAGAGTTGAGACCCGTGGAATGGGTACCATGCAATATGACTTCAAAGGGTCTTCATTTGCTCACCGAACCTCTCCAATCCTATCACTGCTGCGTTTATGCCCCTGTACACACGCTTGATTCTCTTTTGGAGACATAGCAATCCATAGGTTTTAAGATACTTACTAGTCAGGTACATTCTTAGGCGTTTAATATGGGGTGTTGAGTCCATTTCGTTGAGCAAGGAGTAGCTCTTGTCTATTCCATATTTGGCTTAAGGAACTTTATCTGTGCTCATTTCAATCTCTGGTTTTATGCAGCACCCCAACTCACCTTTCCCCTTAAGCAAGCATAAGTTGGTTTTCTAAATTTGAGACCCTGTTCTGTTCTGTAATTCAGTTCCTGTGTAGCCAAGTTTACATTCCGTGTATTACTGATATCTTATGATGTTTCTTTTTCTGTGTGACTTGTTTCAGTTCGAATCATCGTACCTGAATCCACTCATTATGCTGCTATGGGCCTGATGACATAGATTTCATTGCTGAGTGATTCTGCATTGTACGTGAGTACCACAACTTCTTTATCCATTTCTCACTTTCTGTGATATTGAATTTGTACCGTAAACGAGGTTGTTTTAAACAGAGCCGTCCCAAACTTTGGGGTGGCTGTATCTTTTTGAATTTAATTTCCCTAAGCTATAGGACCATAAGTGCAAGTGCCCTAGGCTCTGTTGCTTTGTTTTTTAGATGTTTCAGGAAACACCATACACTTCTCCCAAGTGTCTGTTGGCAGTTTACATCCCGCCCATCAGCATAACAAGGCTCCCAGTTCTCCATGGCCTGTCCTGCCTTTCTGGATTTTACACTTTTTTCAGATGGCCCTTTTGACCGGGGGGAAGTGAGACTTCATTGTAGTGCCGATTTCCTTTGCAAGCTTGCTTGGTTGGCCAAAAATGGCGTATGCGTTTTTTCCTGAATATATTCAGGAAAAAACGCATACGCCCTTTTTGGCCAAGTGCATCATTGTGGACGTTCTGCCTCTTTTCCTATGCTTTCAATGCAATTCCAGTCTACCTCCTGAAATCGGTTTCCTGCAATTCTGCCCTGCTTTCAAGTCCTCTTGGCAGCGTTACTTCAGTATATTTTTGGACGATAGCTGTCATTTATAACTCTACAGTTTTGTGAATTACAGTGCCCCTGAGCTCCTTTCTTCAACTCGCTTTCTTTTGAGCTGGCCGCAACACCGCAAGATGGCTTCAGGCCCTAATTTGTTTCCGGCACGGCACGCTGAGCCTTTGGTTATTTCCTCTTCCTGGTGGGAAATGAGAGTTAAATTTGCCCGTCCAGACACCTCCAGCTAGTCTCTCATTGGTTCTCCCTATTCCTGTTCATCTTCCACAGAAATTGCAAACTGGGCCAAACAGGAGGTTAAAGGCGCTGACTCTCCAAGTGGGGAGGGTGTGAGTAAACCGTCTGGAATGTTGCACCCGAGTACCAGGGGAGGAAAACTGAGACATATTTGAACACGTCTCCCATTCAACGGTTGATCATACTCTGGGTTCCACATGCATGTTTTAGCTGAAGGAAGAATACCTTAAACCTGGAGAGTTGAGACCCGTGTAATGGGTACCATGCAATATGACTTCAAAGGGTCTTCATTTGCTCACCGAACCTCTCCAATCCTATCACCGCTGCGTTTATGCCCCTGTACACACGCTTGATTCTCTTTTGGAGACATAGCAATCCATAGGTTTTAAGATACTTACTAGTCAGGTACATTCTTAGGCGTTTAATATGCGGTGTTGAGTCCATTTCGTTGAGCAAGGAGTAGCTCTTGTCTATTCCATATTTGGCTTAAGGAACTTTATCTGTGCTCATTTCAATCTCTGGTTTTATGCAGCACCCCAACTCACCTTTCCCCTTAAGCAAGCATAAGTTGGTTTTCTAAATTTGAGACCCTGTTCTGTTTTGGAATTCAGTTCCTGTGTAGCCAAGTTTACATTCCGTGTATTAGTGATATCTTATGATGTTTCTTTTTCTGTGTGACTTATTTCAGTTAGAATCATCGTACCTGAATCCACTCATTATGCTGCTATGGGCCTGATGACATAGATTTCATTGCTGAGTGATACTGCATTGTACGTAAGTACCACAAGTTCTTTATCCATTTTTCACTTTCTGTGATATTGAACTTGTACTGTAAACGAGGTTCTTGTAAACAGAGGCGTCCCAAACTTTGGGGTGGCTGTGTCTTTTTGATTTTAATTTCCCTAAGCTATAGGACCATAAGTGGAAGTGCCCTAGGCTCTGTTGCTTTGTTTTTTAGATGTTTCAGGAAACACCATACACTTCTCCCAAGTGTCTGTTGGCAGTTTACATCCCGCCCATCAGCATAACAAGGCTCCCAGTTCTCCATGGCCTGTCCTGCCTTTCTGGATTTTACACTTTTTTCAGATGGCCCTTTTGACCGGGGGGAAGTGAGACTTCATTGTAGTGCAGATTTCCTTTGCAAGCTTGCTTGGTTGGCCAAAAAGCGCGTATGCGTTTTTTCCTGAATATATTCAGGAAAAAACGCATACGCCCTTTTTGGCCAAGTGCATCATTGTGGACGTTCTGCCTCTTTTCCTATGCTTTCAATGCAATTCCAGTCTACCTCCTGAAATTGGTTTCCTGCAATTCTGCCCCGCTTTCAAGTCCTCTTGGCAGCCTTACTTCAGTATATTTTTGGACGATAGCTGTCATTTATAACTCTACAGTTTTGTGAATTACAGTGCCCCTGAGCTCCTTTCTTCAACTCGCTTTCTTTTGAGCTGGCCGCAACACAGCAAGATGGCTTCAGGCCCTAATCTGGTTCCGGCACGGCACGCTGAGCCTTTGGTTATTTCCTCTTCCTGGTGGGAAATGAGAGTTAAATTTGCCCGTCCAGACACCTCCAGCTAGTCTCTCATTGGTTCTCCCTATTCCTGTTCATCTTCCACAGAAATTGCAAACTGGCCCAAACAGGAGGTTAACGGCGTTGACTCTCCAAGTGGGGAGGGTGTGAGTAAACCGTCTGGAATGTTTCACCCGAGTACCAGGGGAGGAAAACTGAGACATATTTGAACACGTCTCCCATTCACACGGTTGATCATACTCTGGGTTCCACATGCATGTTTTAGCTGAAGGAAGAATACCTTAAACCTGGAGAGTTGAGACCCGTGTAATGGGTACCATGCAATATGACTTCAAAGGGTCTTCATTTGCTCACCGAACCTCTCCAATCCTATCACTGCTGCGTTTATGCCCCTGTACACACGCTTGATTCTCTTTTGGAGACATAGCAATCCATAGGTTTTAAGATACTTACTAGTCAGGTACATTCTTAGGCGTTTAATATGGGGTGTTGAGTCCATTTCGTTGAGCAAGGAGTAGCTCTTGTCTATTCCATATTTGGCTTAAGGAACTTTATCTGTGCTCATTTCAATCTCTGGTTTTATGCAGCCCCCTAACTCACCTTTTCCCTTAAGCAAGCATAAGTTGGTTTTCTAAATTTGAGACCCTGTTCTGTTTTGGAATTCAGTTCCTGTGTAGCCAAGTTTACATTCCGTGTATTAGTGATATCTTATGATGTTTCTTTTTCTGTGTGACTTATTTCAGTTAGAATCATCGTACCTGAATCCACTCATTATGCTGCTATGGGCCTGATGACATAGATTTCATTGCTGAGTGATACTGCATTGTACGTAAGTACCACAAGTTCTTTATCCATTTTTCACTTTCTGTGATATTGAACTTGTACTGTAAACGAGGTTCTTGTAAACAGAGGCGTCCCAAACTTTGGGGTGGCTGTGTCTTTTTGATTTTAATTTCCCTAAGCTATAGGACCATAAGTGGAAGTGCCCTAGGCTCTGTTGCTTAGTTTTTTAGATGTTTCAGGAAACACCATACACTTCTCCCAAGTGTCTGTTGGCAGTTTACATCCCGCCCATCAGCATAACAAGGCTCCCAGTTCTCCATGGCCTGTCCTGCCTTTCTGGATTTTACACTTTTTTCAGATGGCCCTTTTGACCGGGGGGAAGTGAGACTTCATTGTAGTGCAGATTTCCTTTGCAAGCTTGCTTGGTTGGCCAAAAAGCGCGTATGCGTTTTTTCCTGAATATATTCAGGAAAAAACGCATACGCCCTTTTTGGCCAAGTGCATCATTGTGGACGTTCTGCCTCTTTTCCTATGCTTTCAATGCAATTCCAGTCTACCTCCTGAAATCGGTTTCCTGCAATTCTGCCCTGCTTTCAAGTCCTCTTGGCAGCGTTACTTCAGTATATTTTTGGACGATAGCTGTCATTTATAACTCTACAGTTTTGTGAATTACAGTGCCCCTGAGCTCCTTTCTTCAACTCGCTTTCTTTTGAGCTGGCCGCAACACAGCAAGATGGCTTCAGGCCCTAATCTGGTTCCGGCACGGCACGCTGAGCCTTTGGTTATTTCCTCTTCCTGGTGGGAAATGAGAGTTAAATTTGCCCGTCCAGACACCTCCAGCTAGTCTCTCATTGGTTCTCCCTATTCCTGTTCATCTTCCACAGAAATTGCAAACTGGCCCAAACAGTAGGTTAACGGCGCTGACTCTCCAAGTGGGGAGGGTGTGAGTAAACCGTCTGGAATGTTTCACCCGAGTACCAGAGGAGGAAAACTGAGACATATTTGAACACGTCTCCCATTCACACGGTTGATCATACTCTGGGTTCCGCATGCATGTTTTAGCTGAAGGAAGAATACCTTAAACCTGGAGAGTTGAGACCCGTGTAATGGGTACCATGCAATATGACTTCAAAGGGTCTTCATTTGCTCACCGAACCTCTCCAATCCTATCACTGCTGCGTTTATGCCCCTGTACACACGCTTGATTCTCTTTTGGAGACATAGCAATCCATAGGTTTTAAGATACTTACTAGTCAGGTACATTCTTAGGCGTTTAATATGGGGTGTTGAGTCCATTTCGTTGAGCAAGGAGTAGCTCTTGTCTATTCCATATTTGGCTTAAGGAACTTTATCTGTGCTCATTTCAATCTCTGGTTTTATGCAGCCCCCTAACTCACCTTTTCCCTTAAGCAAGCATAAGTTGGTTTTCTAAATTTGAGACCCTGTTCTGTTTTGGAATTCAGTTCCTGTGTAGCCAAGTTTACATTCCGTGTATTAGTGATATCTTATGATGTTTCTTTTTCTGTGTGACTTATTTCAGTTAGAATCATCGTACCTGAATCCACTCATTATGCTGCTATGGGCCTGATGACATAGATTTCATTGCTGAGTGATACTGCATTGTACGTAAGTACCACAAGTTCTTTATCCATTTTTCACTTTCTGTGATATTGAACTTGTACTGTAAATGAGGTTCTTGTAAACAGAGGCGTCCCAAACTTTGGGGTGGCTGTGTCTTTTTGATTTTAATTTCCCTAAGCTATAGGACCATAAGTGGAAGTGCCCTAGGCTTTGTTACTTTGTTTTTTAGATGTTTCAGGAAACACCATACACTTCTCCCAAGTGGCTGTTGGCAATTTACATTCCGCCCATCAGCATAACAAGGCTCCCAGTTCTCCATGGCCTGTCCTGCCTTTCTGGATTTTACACTTTTTTCAGATGTCCCTTTTGACCGGGGGGAAGTGAGACTTCATTGTAGTGCCGATTTCCATTGTAAGCTTGCTTGGTTGGCCAAAAAGGACGCATGCGTTTTTTCCTGAATATATTCAGGAAAAAACGCATGCGCCCTTTTTGGCCAAGTGCATCATTGTGGACGTTCTGCCTCTTTTCCTATGCTTGAAATGCAATTCCAGTCTACCTCCTGAAATCGGTTTCCTGCAATTCTGCCCCGCTTTCAAGTCCTCTTGGCAGCCTTACTTCAGTATATTTTTGGACGAAAGCTGTCATTTATAACTCTACAGTTTTGTGAATTACAGTGCCCCTGAGCTCCTTTCTTCAACTCGCTTTCTTGTGAGCTGGCCGCAACACCGCAGGATGGCTTCAGGCCCTAATCTTGTTCCGGCACGGCACGCTGAGCCTTTGGTTATTTCCTCTTCCTGGTGGGAAATGAGAGTTAAATTTGCCCGTCCAGACACCTCCAGCTAGTCTCTCATTGGTTCTCCCTATTCCTGTTCATCTTCCGCAGAAATTGCAAACTGGGCCAAACAGGAGGTTAAAGGCGCTGACTCTCCAAGTGGGGAGAGTGTTAGTAAAGCGTCTGGAATGTTGCACCCGAGTACCAGGGGAGGAAAACTGAGACATATTTGAACACGTGTCCCGATCACACGGTTGATCATACTCTGGGTTCCACATGCATGTTTTAGCTGAAGGAAGAATACCTTAAACCTGGAGAGTTGAGACCCGTGGAATGGGTACCATGCAATATGACTTCAAAGGGTCTTCATTTGCTCACCGAACCTCTCCAATCCTATCACTGCTGCGTTTATGCCCCTGTACACACGCTTGATTCTCTTTTGGAGACATAGCAATCCATAGGTTTTAAGATACTTACTAGTCAGGTACATTCTTAGGCGTTTAATATGGGGTGTTGAGTCCATTTCGTTGAGCAAGGAGTAGCTCTTGTCTATTCCATATTTGGCTTAAGGAACTTTATCTGTGCTCATTTCAATCTCTGGTTTTATGCAGCACCCCAACTCACCTTTCCCCTTAAGCAAGCATAAGTTGGTTTTCTAAATTTGAGACCCTGTTCTGTTCTGTAATTCAGTTCCTGTGTAGCCAAGTTTACATTCCGTGTATTACTGATATCTTATGATGTTTCTTTTTCTGTGTGACTTGTTTCAGTTCGAATCATCGTACCTGAATCCACTCATTATGCTGCTATGGGCCTGATGACATAGATTTCATTGCTGAGTGATTCTGCATTGTACGTGAGTACCACAACTTCTTTATCCATTTCTCACTTTCTGTGATATTGAATTTGTACCGTAAACGAGGTTGTTTTAAACAGAGCCGTCCCAAACTTTGGGGTGGCTGTATCTTTTTGAATTTAATTTCCCTAAGCTATAGGACCATAAGTGGAAGTGCCCTAGGCTCTGTTGCTTTGTTTTTTAGATGTTTCAGGAAACACCATACACTTCTCCCAAGTGGCTGTTGGCAATTTACATCCCGCCCATCAGCATAACAAGGCTCCCAGTTCTCCATGGCCTGTCCTGCCTTTCTGGATTTTGCACTTTTTTCAGATGGCCCTTTTGACCGGGGGGAAGTGAGACTTCATTGTAGTGCCGATTTCCTTTGCAAGCTTGCTTGGTTGGCCAAAAATGGCGTATGCGTTTTTTCCTGAATATATTCAGGAAAAAACGCATACGCCCTTTTTGGCCAAGTGCATCATTGTGGACGTTCTGCCTCTTTTCCTATGCTTTCAATGCAATTCCAGTCTACCTCCTGAAATCGGTTTCCTGCAATTCTGCCCTGCTTTCAAGTCCTCTTGGCAGCGTTACTTCAGTATATTTTTGGACGATAGCTGTCATTTATAACTCTACAGTTTTGTGAATTACAGTGCCCCTGAGCTCCTTTCTTCAACTCGCTTTCTTTTGAGCTGGCCGCAACACCGCAAGATGGCTTCAGGCCCTAATTTGGTTCCGGCACGGCACGCTGAGCCTTTGGTTATTTCCTCTTCCTGGTGGGAAATGAGAGTTAAATTTGCCCGTCCAGACACCTCCAGCTAGTCTCTCATTGGTTCTCCCTATTCCTGTTCATCTTCCACAGAAATTGCAAACTGGCCCAAACAGGAGGTTAACGGCGTTGACTCTCCAAGTGGGGAGGGTGTGAGTAAACCGTCTGGAATGTTTCACCCGAGTACCAGGGGAGGAAAACTGAGACATATTTGAACACGTCTCCCATTCACACGGTTGATCATACTCTGGGTTCCACATGCATGTTTTAGCTGAAGGAAGAATACCTTAAACCTGGAGAGTTGAGACCCGTGAAATGGGTACCATGCAATATGACTTCAAAGGGTCT
The DNA here is from genome assembly GCF_963455315.2 of Globicephala melas. Taxonomy (NCBI): domain Eukaryota; kingdom Metazoa; phylum Chordata; class Mammalia; order Artiodactyla; family Delphinidae; genus Globicephala; species Globicephala melas. The sequence continues at coordinate 272,394 of NW_027207437.1, read as the reverse complement.
TCATTTGCTCACCGAACCTCTCCAATCCTATCACTGCTGCGTTTATGCCCCTGTACACATGCTTGATTCTCTTTTGGAGACATAGCAATCCATAGGTTTTAAGATACTTACTAGTCAGGTACATTCTTAGGCGTTTAATATGGGGTGTTGAGTCCATTTCGTTGAGCAAGGAGTAGCTCTTGTCTATTCCATATTTGGCTTAAGGAACTTTATCTGTGCTCATTTCAATCTCTGGTTTTATGCAGCCCCCTAACTCACCTTTTCCCTTAAGCAAGCATAAGTTGGTTTTCTAAATTTGAGACCCTGTTCTGTTTTGGAATTCAGTTCCTGTGTAGCCAAGTTTACATTCCGTGTATTAGTGATATCTTATGATGTTTCTTTTTCTGTGTGACTTATTTCAGTTAGAATCATCGTACCTGAATCCACTCATTATGCTGCTATGGGCCTGATGACATAGATTTCATTGCTGAGTGATACTGCATTGTACGTAAGTACCACAAGTTCTTTATCCATTTTTCACTTTCTGTGATATTGAACTTGTACTGTAAATGAGGTTCTTGTAAACAGAGGCGTCCCAAACTTTGGGGTGGCTGTGTCTTTTTGATTTTAATTTCCCTAAGCTATAGGACCATAAGTGGAAGTGCCCTAGGCTTTGTTACTTTGTTTTTTAGATGTTTCAGGAAACACCATACACTTCTCCCAAGTGGCTGTTGGCAATTTACATCCCGTCCATCAGCATAACAAGGCTCCCAGTTCTCCATGGCCTGTCCTGCCTTTCTGGATTTTACACTTTTTTCAGATGTCCCTTTTGACCGGGGGGAAGTGAGACTTCATTGTAGTGCCGATTTCCATTGCAAGCTTGCTTGGTTGGCCAAAAAGGGCGCATGCGTTTTTTCCTGAATATATTCAGGAAAAAACGCATGCGCCCTTTTTGGCCAAGTGCATCATTGTGGACGTTCTGCCTCTTTTCCTATGCTTGAAATGCAGTTCCAGTCTACCTCCTGAAATCGGTTTCCTGCAATTCTGCCCCGCTTTCAAGTCCTCTTGGCAGCCTTACTTCAGTATATTTTTGGACGATAGCTGTCATTTATAACTCTACAGTTTTGTGAATTACAGTGCCCCTGAGCTCCTTTCTTCAACTCGCTTTCTTGTGAGCTGGCCGCAACACCACAGGATGGCTTCAGGCCCTAATCTGGTTGCGGCACGGCACGCTGAGCCTTTGGTTACTTCCTCTTCCTGGTGGGAAATGAGAGTTAAATTTGCCCGTCCAGACACCTCCAGCTAGTCTCTCATTGGTTCTCCCTATTCCTGTTCATCTTCCGCAGAAATTGCAAACTGGGCCAAACAGGAGGTTAAAGGCGCTGACTCTCCAAGTGGGGAGAGTGTTAGTAAAGCGTCTGGAATGTTGCACCCGAGTACCAGGGGAGGAAAACTGAGACATATTTGAACACGTGTCCCGATCACATGGTTGATCATACTCTGGGTTCCACATGCATGTTTTAGCTGAAGGAAGAATACCTTAAACTTGGAGAGTTGAGACCCGTGGAATGGGTACCATGCAATATGACTTCAAAGGGTCTTCATTTGCTCACCGAACCTCTCCAATCCTATCACTGCTGCGTTTATGCCCCTGTACACACGCTTGATTCTCTTTTGGAGACATAGCAATCCATAGGTTTTAAGATACTTACTAGTCAGGTACATTCTTAGGCGTTTAATATGCGGTGTTGAGTCCATTTCATTGAGCAAGGAGTAGCTCTTGTCTATTCCATATTTGGCTTAAGGAACTTTATCTGTGCTCATTTCAATCTCTGGTTTTATGCAGCACCCCAACTCAACTTTCTCCTTAAGCAAGCATAAGTTGCTTTTCTAAATTTGAGACCCTGTTCTGTTTTGGAATTCAGTTCCTCTGTAGCCAAGTTTACATTCAGTGTATTAGTGATATTTTTTAATGTTTCTTTTTCTGTGTGACTTATTTCAGTTAGAATCACCATACCTGAATACACTCATTGTGCTGCTACGGGCCTGATGACATAGATATCATTGCTGAGTGATACTGCATTGTACGTAAATACCACAACTTCTTTACCCATTTTTCACTTTCTGCAATATTGAACTTGTACTGTAAACGAGGTTCTTGTAAACAGAGGCGTCCCAAACTTTGGGGTGGCTGTGTCTTTTTGATTTTAATTTCCCTAAGCTATAGGACCATACGTGGAAGTGCCCTAGGCTCTGTTGCTTTGTTTTTTAGATGTTTCGGGAAACACCATACACTTCTCCAGAGTGGCTGTTGGCAATTTACATCCCGCCCATCAGCATCAGAAGGCTCCCAGTTCTCCATGCCGTGTCGTGCCTTTATGGATTTTACACTTTTTTCAGATTGCCCTTTTGACCAGGTGTAAGTGAGACTTCATTGTACTGCAGATTTCCTTTGCAAGCTTGCTTGGTTGACCAAAAAGTGTGTATGCGTTTTTTCCTGAATATATTCAGGAAAATACACATACGCCCTTTTTGGCCAAGTGCATCATTGTCGAGGTTCTGGCTCTCTTCATATGTTTTCAATGCAATTCCAGTCTACCTCCTGAAATCGGTTTCCTGCAATTCTGCCTTGCTTTCAATGACTCTTCATAGCCTTACCTCAATATATTTTTTGAAAATAGTTGGCCTTTATAACTCTGCAGGTTTTTGAATTGCAGTGGCCCTTAGCCCCACTTTTCAGCTCTTATTTTTGTGGTCTTGCCCCATAACCACAGGATTCCTTGAAGCCCTATTTTTCTTCTGGGGCACCTTGCTGTGCCTTTGGTTAATTCTTCTTACTGATGTGACATTAGTGTGACATGTGCCCATTGAAACCACTACAGCTTGTTTCTCACTGGTTCCCCCATTCCCATTCATCCTCCGCACTAACTGCAGACTGTGCGATACCAGAACTTAAAGGCATTGACTCCATGTGGGGATGTTGTTAGTAAAGCGGCTGGAATGTCGATCCGGAGCCCCAGGAGAGGAAAAATGAGGTGCGTTTTAGAAACCTTTCCCGATCATATGGTATACCAGTCGCTGGGTTTCCCAAGCATGGTTTAGCTGTAGGAAGATTCCCTTCAACCTGGAGTGCTGGGACCCTTGGACTGAGTAGCATGAAGTATTGCATTAAACTTTCGGCAGTTGCTCACCAAAGCTCACCAATCCTCTCAGCCCCAAGTGTCCAGCCTTATGTCTTATCCAGCTGTGGTTTTATATGTGGTCAATCCAGGTTGCATCACAGCCCCTGAGCGAATTTTGTAAGAATTTTTCTCTCTTTCATTGTTTCAGCGTTTTGTTTTTAAAATTTATTTCTATAATGGGGTTTAGCTCATTTTCACTGCTGTGTTTGTGCCGCTCTGCACACACTTGATTCCCTTATGGAGATATATCAATACATGGGTTTTAAGATTCTTATTACTCAGATATATTTCTCTGCGGTGTATAGGGTGTGTTGAGGCCAGTTCATTGAGCAAGGTGTAGATCTTGTCTAATACCTATTTGGTTTATTGAACGGTATCTGTGCTAATTTCAAACTCTGGTTTTATGCATCACCCCACCTCTCCTTTCCCCTTAAGCTGACATAAGTGTGTTTTCTAAATGTGAGACACTGTTCTGTTCTGTAATTCATTTCTTGTGCAGCCATATTTACCCTCCCTCTATAAGTGATATCTTATGATATGTTTCTTTTTCTGTTTGACTTATTTCAAGTAGTATTATCGGACCTAAATCCACTCTTTATCCTTCTACTAGCCTTATTACATTGATTTCATGGTGAAGAGATATTCCATTGTACATAAGTACCACATCTTCTTTATCCATTGTTCTCTTTCCTGGGATATTTAAGGTGTACTGAAGTTGAGGTTCTTGTAAACAGAGTAGCCCTAAACTGTGGTGTGCTTGTGTCTTGTTGATTTTTAGACTTCCCTAGATATACTCCCATGATTGGAAGTGTCCTATGCTCTGTAGCTCTGTTTTTTAGATGATTTAGGAACCACCATACACTTCTCCAGAGTGGCTCTCGGCAGTTCACACACTGCCCATCAGCGTATAAAGGCTCCCTGTTCTCCATGGCCTGTCCTGCATTTCTGGTTTTTACAATTTTTTAGGATGGCCCTTTTGACCGGTGGGAAGTGAGACTTCTTTGTTGTGCACATTTGCATTGCTTGCTTGCTTCGTTGCCCATAAAGTGCGTATGCGTTTTTTCCTGGATATAATCAGGAAAAAACGCATACGCCCTTTTGGGCCAACTGCATCATTGTCGAAATTCTGCCGCTTTTCATGTGCGTTAAAGACGAGTCCAATCTATCTCTTGAAATCTGTTTCTTGCAATTCTGTCTTGCATTCAGATCCTCTTCTTTGCCTTACCTCAACATATTTTTGGACATTAGTTTTCATTTATAACTCTGCAGGTTTGTGAATTGCAGTGACCCTGAGCTCCATTTTTTAAGTTGCTCTTTTGTGAGCTGGCCTCAAACCCGCAGGATTGCTTCAGGCCCTATTTTGGCTCCGGCGAGGCAGGCTGAGCCTTTCTTTAATTCTTATTCTTAATGGGAAATTAGAGTGATATGTGCCCGTCCAAACCCCTACAACTATTCTCTCATTGGTTCCCCCTCTTCCCGTTCATCCTCCTCACAATTTGCAAAATGTGTGAAACAGAAGTTTAAATGTGCTGATTCTCCAAGTGGGGAGATTCTAAGTAACATGGCTGGAATGGTGAACAGGAGCACCAGGAGAGGATAAATGAGGTGCATTTTAGACACATCTCCCGATCACATGGTGTACAGTCCTCTGGGTTTTCCATGCATGTTTTAGCTGTAGGAAGATCCCTTGAACCTGCAGATTTGGGACCCATTGAATGGGTACCAGGTAGTATTACTTTAAAGGGTGTGCATTTCCTCACCCAACCTCACATTTCTCTTAGCGCAAACAGTTTCCAGCCTTATGTCTCATCCTGCTGTGGGTCTAGATGTGTTCAATCCATGTTGCATCACCGTCCCTGAGGAAAAGTTGTAAGAGGTTTTCTCTGTCTCTCTGTCGTTTATTTTTTTCAATTTATTACTATATTGGTTACAGCTGATTTTCAAAGCTCTGTTTCTTGCTGCTGTACATCCACTTGATTCACGTACAGAGAGTCATCAATAAATTCTTTTTCAGATTCTTACCAGTCGTATATATTCTTTTCCGGTGACTTGAGTGTGCTGAGTGCAGTTCTTTTAGCTACCGTGTAGGCCTTGTTGATTATCAGTTTGGTATTTGGAATGGTATCTTTGCTAATTTCAACCTCCTGGATGATGCCTCACCCCTCCCCACCTTTCCCGTTTAGCAGCCTTATGCGTGTTTTCTACATATTTGACTATGTTTTTGTTTTGTAATTTATTTCATGTGTAGCCATTTTGGATTCCACCTTTAAGTGATATCTTATGATATGTGTCTTTTTCTTTTTGAATTCTGTCACTTAGAATGATCATACGTAACTCCTCCGGAGTTGTTACAACTGGCCATATTTCATTGATTTCCAGGCTGAATAATATTCCACTCTACCTAAGTACCACATCTCTATCCATTTTTTCCCTCCAGAGACATTTAAGTTATATCCTAGTCGAGGATCTTTTAAACAGAGAGGGGGTAAACATTGGGGTGCCTGTGTCCTCTCGATTTTTGTTTTTCCCAAGATATACGCCCATGAGTGCAAGTGCCCTATGCTCTGTAGCTCATTTTTTAGATGCTTTAGTAAACACAATACACTTCTCCAGAATGGCCGTTGGCAATATACATTTCCACTATAAGTCTCACAGGGCTCCCTCTTCTCGTTGCCCTGTCCTGCATTTCTGTTGTTTACGCTTTATGAGGATGGCTCTTCTGACTGATGCGAAGTGATATCTTTTGTAGTATTGACTTCCAGTGCCCACCTGTTTGGTTGGCTAAAAAAGTGTATGCCCTTTTCTTGAATATATACAGAAAAAAACGCATACACCCTTTTTGGCCAACTGCAATGTTGGCAATGTTGGCAATGTTCAGCTCCTTTTCTTGTGCTTAATGGCGAGTCCTTTCTACCTCCTCAAATCCCTTTCCTGCCATTCTCCCTTGCTTACAAGTCCTTTTCTCTGACTTTCCTCAAGACATTTTTCAGTGATGGATATTTTCAACTCTGCAGTTTTGTGAATTTTACTGCCCCTGAGTTCCATTGTTCAACTTGTGTTTATGGGAACTGGCCACAAAGCAGCGGGATTTCCTCAAGCCCTATACTGTTTCCATGGGCAACCCTAGCCTTTGGTCAATTCGTCTTCCTGATTGGAAATTAGAGTGACATGTGCCTGTCTGAACACCTAGGACTTGTCTCTCATTGTTCCTCATCCTTCCGCTTCATCCTCTGGACAAATTCCAAACTGTACGCAACAGGATGTTGACAGTGCTGACATCTCCAAGTGGGGAGACTGTTAGTAAAGACGCTGGAGGGGTGAACCCGAGCACCAGGAGATGAGGAGATGAGATGCCTTTTCCAAACTCTTCCCGATCAGACGGTATACCATCCTCTGGGTGTGACAGACATGTTTTAGCAGTAGGAAGAGTCCCATTCATGTAAGGAGAACACCAGGGCTTTTTCAAAATCAGTGTCTCCCCGAAACCCAAACTGGGGAAGTTTTTAAGCTACGGCTACACATATGTTCATTAAGGGCCTTGGGAAGTAGGCAGAGTCCAAACTTTAGATGATTGAAGTCTTCAGGGTCAGAAGCACTCACCACCAGCTTCCCTTAGGCTACACTTTAACTATCATTGATAGATGATGTCAATAAAAATATCTATTCTTTTTCAGATTATTTCCCCTTATAGGTTATTGCAAAATGTTGAGTGTAGTTCCCTGTGCTATACAGTAGTTCCTTGTTGATGATCTATTTTATACATAGCAGTGTGTATGTGTTAATTCCAAACTGTTAATTTATCCCTCCTCCCACCTTTCCCCTTTGGTAATAATAAATTATAAGATTTTATACTTCTCAGAAATGGGGGAGCTGAAAGAGAGGTATCATTTTCAATGGAAAAGCATTTAAAACAAGATTGAAGGTTTAACCAAGATTATTAGATGTACATCCTTGGAAAGAAATCACTTCGTTTCTCTAATATTGACCTGACAAATAAGACAAACCTTTTCACTGAACTTGCTTATAAAAAGTGATGGAAATATCAAATGGAAGTGTTAGAAACATCTTATTTTACCCGAGCCTTATACACTGTTCTATGTTAACTACAGTTTGGCTCACACATCTGTTCATTGAGGTTACAATAGTCTCAATTTCTGTTACTGATCCTCCAGAGTGGACCCCAACAAGTGTCCCCCTGCCCAGTGTCATTGGGGCCAACAGATCGAGACTGAGTTTGGTTCACAAGCAAAGGAAACTTTATATTTTGATCAGAGAATGGAGAGGTGAGAGCATGCACTACCCCGTGGGCTGTGGGCTGGGCTGCTGTGTAGAGATCCTGTCAGAGTCAGTGGGAGGGAGGGAGGCGGCGGAGCTCTCGAGGGCCGGGTTGGCTGTAGCTCAGGCTCTATATCGTGGAGTCTGCACTGGGCCCCAGGAGCTGAGGTGTCGACCCAGCCATTCTGCACTAGGAAATCTGGTCTGAAGTGCCGGGTGTGGAACCTCTGCATGCGGGACCCTAGGAGCACATGAAATTAGACAAAGCACAAAGGATAGAAAAGGTTAGACTTGACTTTATTGCCCAGATTCTATTTTTATCTCCCAGGGATTTTTAATGGGCTTTGCTGGGGACAAACCCCTCCTCTGCCTTTTGTCCCGTTCCTCATTCTTGGAGTGCTGAGGGTGCAGACCCTTCTTCTGTAACTGCTGAGTGCTGAGTTGGGAGCCCTCATACCCTGGGGCGAGGGTCAGAACTTCTCCCCAGCAGCCTCCCGGTGACGTTGATTGTCCCCAGGACCCCTGCCTCCCTGCTCGTCCACCTGAGCACCAGCATTGGAAGTGTTATAGATTCTAATGACCTTTAAGGGTCCAGGAAAGAGATGTGCAGAGACGCTGTGGGGGCCGGTTTCACCCCGCCCCACATTTGTTCGGCCACCTTAGGCTGACCGTTTCTGCCAGCCTAGATGCTCTGACCAGTAGTCTGCGCTTTCTTCAATTAGGCCCCTGAATTAACGTACAAACAGCACCAGGTGTCAGAGCCCTGCCCGCTCAACTCCCAGACAGTCCAGGGTCAGTGGTGATAAGGACCATGATGGCTACTGAGTCAACAGCCTTTGGAAGTAAACAGGAGTCCAGCCGGTCTTATTGGCCACCATCATCACGGTGTCTGTAGGCTTTTCTATGGTGACAGTGTGATATACGGTTCCCCCGCCAAGATTATTAGCTCCCCTCTGGGTGCAGTAAGTCCTGCAAGCAGTAGTCTACTCTTTTGGGACACACTCTTGTTGTTTTATGAGAGAAACTCCAGGTCAAGTGATGTTCACACGAGTCGTCATGGTGCCCTGTTGCCCCCGGTTATCTCTCTGGATGTTGGAGTTGGAGGGTCTCCTCACTCGAGGTCGGTGTGCCCACGGAGCGAACCCTGCAACTTCAGGGCATGGTTGGTGGTTAGGATCACCACGTGGGGTCCTTTTCCCTTAGGAGGGAGGTGGCCTTTTGGGCTGCTGATTTCCAGGTTTTTAGATACCGCCAGTATCTTGGCCAGATGTGGCAGTGGGCCAAGCCCCTTCGTGACCGTAGTTTATCCTACCTGGATGGCATTCTTGCATTGTTCCATTTCAAGTGGTCCCAGTTTTTGCACTAATTCTCCAATGGCGATTCACCTTTCACCGGGAATGTAAAGGCCAAAGGGTTTAGCTAAATTAGGGAGTTCCAGGGCAAGGGTCTGAATTGACTGCTCTTTCCATTCTTGAAAGGCCACTTCTGGATTCTATTCAAAAGGATCATCATCTTTTCCTTTCAGTGTTTCATATAGAGGCCCAGCTAGTAGACTGTAGTTAGGGATCCAGAAGCAGCAAACCCTGGCCTCCCCAGGAACCCCTAAGCTGTCTTCTAGTTTTAGAAAGGGGTAAGGCTGAAAATGGTTTCTTCCCTTTCCTGGGATGGGCTTCTCTGACCTTGTGTGAGAATGAAGCCCAGGCAGGTCACCGCAGTCTGTGATATTTGAGCTTTTTCTTGGACAACTTCTATCCTTTATTGGCTTGGTAGTTCAGAGGCCTCCTTAGTAGGGCTGGCGATCAGAATGTCGTCTGCATATTGAAGGAGGGTTTCCTTTTCCAGAGGTAGAACTTTTAGGTCTTTAGCTAAGCTTTCCCCAAAGACGGTGTGGGAATTTTTGCACCCTTGGGGCCAGACGGCCCGGAAGTATTGTTTTAGTTGTATGTTGAGTCCTGCCACTCACAAGCCAAAATTTCTTGTGACTCTGGGACTAATGGAATACAAAAGAAGGCATCATTGAAGACTAATACAGAATACCATGTCCTGGTGGTTGGTAGAATGACCAGCAGGGTGTAGGAATTAGGAGCAACTGGAGGTATATCCTCGGTGGCTTCACTGACTGTCCTGACATCCTTTACCAGGTCCCCAGCAGCCCATGGGGCTCTCGTGGTCAGACCAATCGCAGAATATGGAGCTCACCTGGGCAGGTACCCCACCCCCACCCCAGCCCACGGGGCTCTTGTGATCAGGCCCCTCCCAGGATACAGAGCTACCCTTGCAGGTACCGTGGCAGGGCTGGGCACACAGGAACCGTGCACATAGCCCTCATTGCAGAGCACCCCCAGCTCACCTGTCGCTCAGAGCTGACACAGAGCACCTCAGAGCAGGACTTGAACTAACAAACAGCAGCTGCGACAGGTCTGTGACCCTGGGCATCACTCCGTGAGGCCTCCCTCCACCTGGTCTTCCAGAGACTTCCACTGCACCCGGGGCACCAGGCCTCTGTCTCCAACCATCACCCACCCCTCCTCTCCCTGACTCCTGGGTTCCTCTCATTAGGAGAGGGTTTTCTTGAAGTTGTCTCCCACTCATGGGCCAGATAAAATGATTAGAAAACAAGCCAAAGCTGCAGCCCCTTGTCTATCCTGACTCTCAGGAGCCCACACCTGTTCCTTGGACCTGGCCGGTTCAGCAAGTTCCATTTTCTGCAACTGTGAGCCCCTGAGGGGTGATGATTGGCTGACCTGGGCAGCCTTACCGTGCCGGCCAGCCCTCCCCAGGTGTGCCTGGGTTGAGATCAATATAAATACCACTCCAGGCAGCAAGAGCCCCTGCAGCCGTGCCTGACGCCATTTTCTCTGCCCTGTCAGCAGTCTCGGGGCTGGGCTGGTGGGAGGGAGTGAGAGGCCACGGCTTTGTGGGTGGCCCAGTGTGAGTGGGGCTCTGCTGGACTTTCTGCAGCAGTTGCCAGGCTGCCACCTGCTAAAGAAGAGGATGTGTCACCCATACCTGCTGCTGGAATTTCTCCCTGGGCAGAGGTGAGGAAGGAAAAAAGCAGTGGGGGCAGGGACAGGACGGGTATCTCAGGCAGGGAAATGGAAATCTTCCAGAAGAGCACCCAGGGCCAGGACCATCCTGGCTGGCCTGCAGGCACCAAGTCGGCCGGCATGCTGTCACTCGTGTGGCTCTATGGCCCTTCCTCTAGGCTTTCAAGTCCTTGTATATATTCAGGTGTTTTACCTGGGACGGGTGGGAATAGTTCAGCAGCAACTGGCCTGGGGCTCAGCTCACGTTTACTCACAGATGCCTCGGCACGGTGCCCCAGCTTTGCAATGAGGACGCTTGTTGCGTGGGGGCTGCTGGCTGAATGGGAGACGATTCCCCACCACTGACCAACTTCAGAATTGTTTACAACTGGAGCAAGTGCCCTGATACGGTTTTCCTCTGTGTAACTGGTGGGTTCTGTGTTTTTTTCTCTTTTTCGTTTTTGGTTCAAGGTAGATTTTATTCCTCTTTTTTGTATTTACAGATATAAGCATGGAAATAATTTATTCATATAAATACATGTATGTGCAGGGAATAATTGTTTTTTCTGTTTTATTTTTTAAATTTTATTTCTTTTTAATTTTGAATTTTATTTTATATTTTTATACAGCAGGTTCTTATTGGTTATCTATTTTATACATATAAATGTATACATGCCAATCCCAGTCTCTCAACTCCTCCCACCACCACCCCCCCAACAGCTTTCCCCCCTTGTTGTCCATACGTTTGTTGTCTACATCTGTTGCTCTATTTATGCCTTGCAAAATGGTTAATCTGTACAGTTTTTCTAGGTTCCACATATATGCATGAATATACAAGATTTGTTTTTCTCTTTCTGACTTACTTCACTCTGTATGACAGTCTCTAGATCCATCGACGTCTCTACAAATGACCCAATTTCATTCCTTTTCATGGCTTAGTAATATTCCATTTTATATATGTACCACAGCTTTATGCATTCGTCTGTCTGTGGGCATTTAGGTTGCTTCCATTACCTCGATATTGTAAATAGTGATGCAATGAGCATTGCGGTGAATGACTCTTTTTGATTTATGGTTTTGTCTGGGTATATGTCCAGTACTGGGATTGCTGTATCATATGGTAATTCTATTGTTAGTTTCTTAAGAAATTCCATATTGTTCTCCATAATGACTGTATCAATTTATATTCCCAACAATAGTGGAAGAGGGTTCCTTTTCTCCACACCCTTTCCAGCATTTTTTGTTTGTAGATTTTCTATGATGCCTATTCTACCAGGTGTGAGGTGATACCTCATTGTTGAATCCATTTCGTTGAGCAAGGGGTAGGTCTTGTCTATTACATATTTGGCTTATGGAACGGTATCTGTGCTAATTTCAAACTCTGCTTTTATGCAGCACCCCAACTCACCTTCCCCCTTAAGCAAGCATAAGTTGGTTTTCTAAATTTGAGACCCTGTTCTGTTTTGGAATTCAGTTCATGTGTAGCCAAGTTCACATTCCGTGTATTAGTGATACCTTATGATGTTTCTTTTTCTGTGTGACTTATTTCACTTAGAATCATCGTGCCTCAATCCACTCATTATGCTGGTACGGGCCTGGTGACATAGATTTCATTGCTGAGTGGTATTCTGTTGTACATAAGTACCGCAACTTCTTTATCCATTATTTGCTCTCTGGGATATTTAACTTGTGCCGCAGAAGAGATTCCTGTAAAAAGAGCCGTCCCAAATTTTGGGGTGGCTGTGTCTTTTTGATTTTAATGTCCCTAAGCTATAGGACCATAAGTGGAAGTGCCCTAGGCTCTGTTGCTTTGTTTTTTAGATGTTTCAGGAAACACCATACACTTCTACAGAGGGGCTGTTGGGAATTTACATCCCGCCCATCAGCATAACAAGGCTCCCAGTTCTCCATAGCCTGTCCTGCCTTTCTGGATTTTACACTTTTTTCAGATGGCCCTTTTGACCGGGGGGGGGGGGGGGGGAAGTGAGACTTCATTGTAGTGCAGATTTCCTTTGCAAGCTTGCTTGGTTGGCCAAAAAGGGCGTATGCGTTTTTTCCTGAATATATTCAGGAAAAAACGCATACGCCCTTTTTGGCCAAGTGCATCATTGTGGACGTTCTGCCTCTTTTCCTATGCTTTCAATGCAATTCCAGTCTACCTCCTGAAATCGGTTTCCTGCAATACTGCCCCGCTTTCAAGTCCTCTTGGCAGCCTTACTTCAGTATATTTTTGGACGATAGCTGTCATTTATAACTCTGCAGGTTTGTGAATTACAGTGCCCCTGAGCTCCTTTCTTCAACTCGCTTTCTTGTGACCTGGCCGCAACACCGCAGGATGGCTTCAGGCCCTAATCTGGTTCCGGCACGGCACACTGAGCCTTTGGTTAATTACTCTTCCTGGTGGGAAACGAGAGTTAAATTTGCCCGTCCAGACACCTCCAGCTAGTCTCTCATTGGTTCTCCCTATTCCTGTTCATCTTCCGCAGAAATTACAAACTGGTCCAAACAGGAGGTTAAAGGGACTGACTCTCCATGTCGGGTGAGTGTTAGTAAAGCGTCTGGAATGTTGCACCCGAGTACCAGGGTACGAAAATTGAGACATATTTGAACACGTCTCCCGATCACATGGTTGATCATACTCTAGGTTCCACATGCATGTTTTAGCTGAAGGAAGAATACCTTAAACCTGGGTAGTTGAAACCCGTGGAATGGGTACCATGCAATATGACTTCAAAGGGTCTTCATTTGGTCACCGAACCTCTCCAATCCTATCACTGCTGCGTTTATGCCCCTGTACACATGCTTGATTCTCTTTCGGAGACATAGCAATCCATAGGTTTTAAGATAGTTACTAGTCAGGTACATTCTTAGGCGTTTAATATGCGGTGTTGAGTCCATTTCGTTGAGCAAGGAGTAGCTCTTGTCTATTCCGTATTTGGCTTAAGGAACTTTATCTGTGCTCATTTCAATCTCTGGTTTTATGCAGCACCCCAACTCACCTTTCCCCTTAAGCAAGCATAAGTTGGTTTTCTAAATTTGAGACCCTGTTCTGTTTTGGAATTCAGTTCCTCTGTAGCCCAGTTTACATTCCGTGTATTAGTGATATCTTATGATGTTTCCTTTTCTGTGTGACTTATTTCAGTTAGAATCATCGTACCTGAATCCACTCATTATGCTGCTATGGGCCTGATGACATAGATTTCATTGCTGAGTGATACTGCATTGTACGTAAGTACCACAAGTTCTTTATCCATTTTTCACTTTCTGTGATATTGAACTTGTACGGTAAACGAGGTTCTTGTAAACAGAGGCGTCCCAAACTTTGGGGTGGCTGTGTCTTTTTGATTTTAATTTCCCTAAGCTATAGGACCATAAGTGGAAGTGCCCTAGGCTCTGTTGCTTTGTTTTTTAGATGTTTCAGGAAACACCATACACTTCTCCCGAGTGTCTGTTGGCAATTTACATCCCGCCCATCAGCATAACAAGGCTCCCAGTTCTCCATGGCCTGTCCTGCCTTTCTGGATTTTACACTTTTTTCAGATGGCCCTTTTGACCGGGGGGAAGTGAGACTTCATTGTAGTGCAGATTTCCTTTGCAAGCTTGCTTGGTTGGCCAAAAAGGGCGTATGCGTTTTTTCCTGAATATATTCAGGAAAAAACGCATACGCCCTTTTTGGCCAAGTGCATCATTGTGGACGTTCTGCCTCTTTTCCTATGCTTTCAATGCAATTCCAGTCTACCTCCTGAAATCGGTTTCCTGCAATTCTGCCCCGTTTTCAAGTCCTCTTGGCAGCCTTACTTCAGTATATTTTTGGACGATAGCTGTCATTTATAACTCTGCAGGTTTGTGAATTACAGTGCCCCTGAGCTCCTTTCTTCAACTCGCTTTCTTGTGACCTGGCCGCAACACCGCAGGATGGCTTCAGGCCCTAATCTGGTTCCGGCACGGCATGCTGAGCCTTTGGTTAATTCCTCTTCCTGGTGGGAAACGAGAATTAAATTTGCCCGTCCAGACACCTCCAGCTAGTCTCTCATTGGTTCTCCCTATTCCTGTTCATCTTCCGCAGAAATTGCAAACTGGGCCAAACAGGAGGTTAAAGGCGCTGACTCTCCAAGTGGGGAGAGTGTTAGTAAAGCGTCTGGAATGTTGCACCCGAGTACCAGGGGAGGAAAACTGAGACATATTTGAACACGTCTCCCGTTCACACGGTTGATCATACTCTGGGTTCCACATGCATGATTTAGCTGAAGGAAGAATACCTTAAACCTGGGTAGTTGAAACCCGTGGAATGGGTACCATGCAATATGACTTCAAAGGGTCTTCATTTGCTCACCGAACCTCTCCAATCCTATCACTGCTGCGTTTATGTCCCTGTACACATGCTTGATTCTCTTTCGGAGACATAGCAATCCATAGGTTTTAAGATACTTACTAGTCAGGTACATTCTTAGGCGTTTAATATGGGGTGTTGAGTCCATTTCGTTGAGCAAGGAGTAGCTCTTGTCTATTCCGTATTTGGCTTAAGGAACTTTATCTGTGCTCATTTCAATCTCTGGTTTTATGCAGCACCCCAACTCACCTTTCCCCTTAAGCAAGCATAAGTTGGTTTTCTAAATTTGACACCCTGTTCTGTTTTGGAATTCAGTTCCTGTGTAGCCCAGTTTACATTCCGTGTATTAGTGATATCTTATGATGTTTCCTTTTCTGTGTGACTTATTTCAGTTAGAATCATCGTACCTGAATCCACTCATTATGCTGCTACGGGCCTGATGACATAGATTTCATCCTGAGTGATACTGCATTGTACGTAAGTACCACAAGTTCTTTATCCATTTTTCACTTTCTGTGATATTGAACTTGTACGGTAAACGAGGTTCTTGTAAACAGAGGCGTCCCAAACTTTGGGGTGGCTGTGTCTTTTTCATTTTAATTTCCCTAAGCTATAGGACCATAAGTGGAAGTGCCCTAGGCTCTGTTGCTTTGTTTTTTAGATGTTTCAGGAAACACCATACACTTCTCCCGAGTGTCTGTTGGCAATTTACATCCCGCCCATCAGCATAACAAGGCTCCCAGTTCTCCATGGCCTGTCCTGCCTTTCTGGATTTTACACTTTTTTCAGATGGCCCTTTTGACCGGGGGGAAGTGAGACTTCATTGTAGTGCAGATTTCCTTTGCAAGCTTGCTTGGTTGGCCAAAAAGGGCGTATGCGTTTTTTCCTGAATATATTCAGGAAAAAACGCATACGCCCTTTTTGGCCATGTGCATCATTGTGGACGTTCTGCCTGTTTTCCTATGCTTTCAATGCAATTCCAGTCTACCTCCTGAAATCGGTTTCCTGCAATTCTGCTCCGCTTTCAAGTCCTCTTGGCAGCCTTACTTCAGTATATTTTTGGACGATAGCTGTCATTTATAACTCTGCAGGTTTGTGAATTACAGTGCCCCTGAGCTCCTTTCTTCAACTCGCTTTCTTGTGACCTGACCGCAACACCGCAGGATGGGTTCAGGCCCTAATCTGGTTCCGGCACGACACCCTGAGCCTTTGGTTAATTCCTCTTCCTGGTGGGAAACGAGAGTTAAATTTGCCCGTCCAGACACCTCCAGCTAGTCTCTCATTGGTTCTCCCTATTCCTGTTCATCTTCCGCAGAAATTGCAAACTGGGCCAAACAGGAGGTTAAAGGCGTTGACTCTCCAAGTGGGGAGAGTGTTAGTAAAGCGTCTGGAATGTTGCACCCGAGTACCAGGGGAGGAAAACTGAGACATATTTGAACACGTCTCCCGTTCACACGGTTGATCATACTCTGGGTTCCACATGCATGTTTTAGCTGAAGGAAGAATACCTTAAACCTGGGTAGTTAAAACCCGTGGAATGGGTACCATGCAATATGACTTCAAAGGGTCTTCATTTGCTCACCGAACCTCTCCACTCCTATCACTGCTGCGTTTATGCCCCTGTACACATGCTTGATTCTCTTTCGGAGACATAGCAATCCATAGGTTTTAAGATACTTACTAGTCAGGTACATTCTTAGGCGTTTAATATGCGGTGTTGAGTCCATTTCGTTGAGCAAGGAGTAGCTCTTGTCTATTCCGTATTTGGCTTAAGGAACTTTATCTGTGCTCATTTCAATCTCTGGTTTCATGCAGCACCCCAACTCACCTTTACCCTTAAGCAAGCATAAGTTGGTTTTCTAAATTTGAGACCCTGTTCTGTTTTGGAATTCAGTTCCTGTGTAGCCCAGTTTACATTCCGTGTATTACTGATATCTTATGATGTTTCCTTTTCTGTGTGACTTATTTCAGTTAGAATCATCATACCTGAATCCACTCATTATGCTGCTACGGGCCTGATGACATAGATTTCATTGCTGAGTGATACTGCATTGTACGTAAGTACCACAAATTCTTTATCCATTTTTCACTTTCTGTGATATTGAACTTGTACGGTAAACGAGGTTCTTGTAAACAGAGGCGTCCCAAACTTTGGGGTGGCTGTGTCTTTTTGATTTTAATTTCCCTAAGCTATAGGACCATAAGTGGAAGTGCCCTAGGCTCTGTTGCTTTGTTTTTTAGATGTTTCAGGAAACACCATACACTTCTCCCGAGTGTCTGTTGGCAATTTACATCCCGCCCATCAGCATAACAAGGCTCCCAGTTCTCCATGGCCTGTCCTGCCTTTCTGGATTTTACACTTTTTTCAGATGTCCCTTTTGACCGGGGGGAAGTGAGACTTCATTGTAGTGCAGATTTCCTTTGCAAGCTTGCTTGGTTGGCCAAAAAGGGCGTATGCGTTTTTTCCTGAATATATTCAGGATAAAACGCATACACCCTTTTTGGCCAAGTGCATCATTGTGGACGTTCTGCCTCTTTTCCTATGCTTTCAATGCAATTCCAGTCTACCTCCTGAAATCGGTTTCCTGCAATTCTGCCCCGCTTTCAAGTCCTCTTGGCAGCCTTACTTCAGTATATTTTTGGACGATAGCTGTCATTTATAACTCTGCAGGTTTGTGAATTACAGTGCCCCTGAGCTCCTTTCTTCAACTCGCTTTCTTGTGAGCTGGCCGCAACACCGCAGGATGGCTTCAGGCCCTAATCTGGTTCCGGGACGGCACGCTGAGCCTTTGGTTAGTTCCTCTTCCTGGTGGGAAATGAGAGTTAAATTTGCCCGTCCAGACACCTCCAGCTAGTCTCTCATTGGTTCTCCCTATTCCTGTTCATCTTCCGCAGAAATTGCAAACTGGGCCAAACAGGAGGTTAAAGGCGCTGACTCTCCAAGTGGGGAGAGTGTTAGTAAAGCGTCTGGAATGTTGCACCCGAGTACCAGGGGAGGAAAACTGAGACATATTTGAACACGTCTCCCGTTCACACGGTTGATCATACTCTGGGTTCCACATGCATGTTTTAGCTGAAGGAAGAATACCTTAAACCTGGGTAGTTGAAACCCGTAGAATGGGTACCATGCAATATGACTTCAAAGGGTCTTCATTTGCTCACCGAACCTCTCCAATCCTATCACTGCTGCGTTTATGTCCCTGTACACATGCTTGATTCTCTTTCGGAGACATAGCAATCCATAGGTTTTAAGATACTTACTAGTCAGGTACATTCTTAGGCGTTTAATATGCGGTGTTGAGTCCATTTCGTTGAGCAAGGAGTAGCTCTTGTCTATTCCGTATTTGGCTTAAGGAACTTTATCTGTGCTCATTTCAATCTCTGGTTTTATGCAGCACCCCAACTCACCTTTCCCCTTAAGCAAGCATAAGTTGGTTTTCTAAATTTGAGACCCTGTTCTGTTTTGGAATTCAGTTCCTGTGTAGCCCAGTTTACATTCCGTGTATTAGTGATATCTTATGATGTTTCCTTTTCTGTGTGACTTATTTCAGTTAGAATCATCGTACCTGAATCCACTCATTATGCTGCTACGGGCCTGATGACATAGATTTCATCCTGAGTGATACTGCATTGTACGTAAGTACCACAAGTTCTTTATCCATTTTTCACTTTCTGTGATATTGAACTTGTACGGTAAACGAGGTTCTTGTAAACAGAGGCGTCCCAAACTTTGGGGTGGCTGTGTCTTTTTGATTTTAATTTCCCTAAGCTATAGGACCATAAGTGGAAGTGCCCTAGGCTCTGTTGCTTTGTTTTTTAGATGTTTCAGGAAACACCATACACTTCTCCCGAGTGTCTGTTGGCAATTTACATCCCGCCCATCAGCATAACAAGGCTCCCAGTTCTCCATGGCCTGTCCTGCCTTTCTGGATTTTACACTTTTTTCAGATGGCCCTTTTGACCGGGGGGAAGTGAGACTTCATTGTAGTGCAGATTTCCTTTGCAAGCTTGCTTGGTTGGCCAAAAAGGGCGTATGCGTTTTTTCCTGAATATATTCAGGAAAAAACGCATACGCCCTTTTTGGCCAAGTGCATCATTGTGGACGTTCTGCCTCTTTTCCTATGCTTTCAATGCAATTCCAGTCTACCTCCTGAAATCGGTTTCCTGCAATTCTGCCCCGCTTTCAAGTCCTCTTGGCAGCCTTACTTCAGTATATTTTTGGACGATAGCTGTCATTTATAACTCTGCAGGTTTGTGAATTACAGTGCCCCTGAGCTCCTTTCTTCAACTCGCTTTCTTCTGACCTGGCCGCAACACCGCAGGATGGCTTCAGGCCCTAATCTGGTTCCGGCACGGCACACTGAGCCTTTGGTTAATTCCTCTTCCTGGTGGGAAACGAGAGTTAAATTTGCCCGTCCAGACACCTCCAGCTAGTCTCTCATTGGTTCTCCCTATTCCTGTTCATCTTCCGCAGAAATTACAAACTGGTCCAAACAGGAGGTTAAAGGGACTGACTCTCCATGTCGGGTGAGTGTTAGTAAAGCGTCTGGAATGTTTCACCCGAGTACCAGGGTACGAAAACTGAGACATATTTGAACACGTCTCCCGATCACATGGTTGATCATACTCTAGGTTCCACATGCATGTTTTAGCTGAAGGAAGAATACCTTAAACCTGGGTAGTTGAAACCCGTGGAATGGGTACCATGCAATATGACTTCAAAGGGTCTTCATTTGGTCACCGAACCTCTCCAATCCTATCACTGCTGCGTTTATGCCCCTGTACACATGCTTGATTCTCTTTCGGAGACATAGCAATCCATAGGTTTTAAGATAGTTACTAGTCAGGTACATTCTTAGGCGTTTAATATGCGGTGTTGAGTCCATTTCGTTGAGCAAGGAGTAGCTCTTGTCTATTCCGTATTTGGCTTAAGGAACTTTATCTGTGCTCATTTCAATCTCTGGTTTTATGCAGCACCCCAACTCACCTTTACCCTTAAGCAAGCATAAGTTGGTTTTCTAAATTTGAGACCCTGTTCTGTTTTGGAATTCAGTTCCTCTGTAGCCCAGTTTACATTCCGTGTATTAGTGATATCTTATGATGTTTCCTTTTCTGTGTGACTTATTTCAGTTAGAATCATCGTACCTGAATCCACTCATTATGCTTCTATGGGCCTGATGACATAGATTTCATTGCTGAGTGATACTGCATTGTACGTAAGTACCACAAGTTCTTTATCCATTTTTCACTTTCTGTGATATTGAACTTGTGCGGTAAACGAGGTTCTTGTAAACAGAGGCGTCCCAAACTTTGGGGTGGCTGTGTCTTTTTGATTTTAATTTCCCTAAGCTATAGGACCATAAGTGGAAGTGCCCTAGGCTCTGTTGCTTTGTTTTTTAGATGTTTCAGGAAACACCATACACTTCTCCCGAGTGTCTGTTGGCAATTTACATCCCGCCCATCAGCATAACAAGGCTCCCAGTTCTCCATGGCCTGTCCTGCCTTTCTGGATTTTACACTTTTTTCAGATGGCCCTTTTGACCGGGGGGAAGTGAGACTTCATTGTAGTGCAGATTTCCTTTGCAAGCTTGCTTGGTTGGCCAAAAAGGGCGTATGCGTTTTTTCCTGAATATATTCAGGAAAAAACGCATACGCCCTTTTTGGCCAAGTGCATCATTGTGGACGTTCTGCCTCTTTTCCTATGCTTTCAATGCAATTCCAGTCTACCTCCTGAAATCGGTTTCCTGCAATTCTGCCCCGTTTTCAAGTCCTCTTGGCAGCCTTACTTCAGTATATTTTTGGACGATAGCTGTCATTTATAACTCTGCAGGTTTGTGAATTACAGTGCCCCTGAGCTCCTTTCTTCAACTCGCTTTCTTGTGACCTGGCCGCAACACCGCAGGATGGCTTCAGGCCCTAATCTGGTTCCGGCACGGCACGCTGAGCCTTTGGTTAATTCCTCTTCCTGGTGGGAAACGAGAATTAAATTTGCCCGTCCAGACACCTCCAGCTAGTCTCTCATTGGTTCTCCCTATTCCTGTTCATCTTCCGCAGAAATTGCAAACTGGGCCAAACAGGAGGTTAAAGGCGCTGACTCTCCAAGTGGGGAGAGTGTTAGTAAAGCGTCTGGAATGTTGCACCCGAGTACCAGGGGAGGAAAACTGAGACATATTTGAACACGTCTCCCGTTCACACGGTTGATCATACTCTGGGTTCCACATGCATGATTTAGCTGAAGGAAGAATACCTTAAACCTGGGTAGTTGAAACCCGTGGAATGGGTACCATGCAATATGACTTCAAAGGGTCTTCATTTGCTCACCGAACCTCTCCAATCCTATCACTGCTGCGTTTATGTCCCTGTACACATGCTTGATTCTCTTTCGGAGACATAGCAATCCATAGGTTTTAAGATAGTTACTAGTCAGGTACATTCTTAGGCGTTTAATATGGGGCGTTGAGTCCATTTCGTTGAGCAAGGAGTAGCTCTTGTCTATTCCGTATTTGGCTTAAGGAACTTTATCTGTGCTCATTTCAATCTCTGGTTTTATGCAGCACCCCAACTCACCTTTCCCCTTAAGCAAGCATAAGTTGGTTTTCTAAATTTGAGACCCTGTTCTGTTTTGGAATTCAGTTCCTCTGTAGCCCAGTTTACATTCCGTGTATTAGTGATATCTTATGATGTTTCCTTTTCTGTGTGACTTATTTCAGTTAGAATCATCGTACCTGAATCCACTCATTATGCTGCTATGGGCCTGATGACATAGATTTCATTGCTGAGTGATACTGCATTGTACGTAAGTACCACAAGTTCTTTATCCATTTTTCACTTTCTGTGATATTGAACTTGTACGGTAAACGAGGTTCTTGTAAACAGAGGCGTCCCAAACTTTGGGGTGGCTGTGTCTTTTTGATTTTAATTTCCCTAAGCTATAGGACCATAAGTGGAAGTGCCCTAGGCTCTGTTGCTTTGTTTTTTAGATGTTTCAGGAAACACCATACACTTCTCCCGAGTGTCTGTTGGCAATTTACATCCCGCCCATCAGCATAACAAGGCTCCCAGTTCTCCATGGCCTGTCCTGCCTTTCTGGATTTTACACTTTTTTCAGATGGCCCTTTTGACCGGGGGGAAGTGAGACTTCATTGTAGTGCAGATTTCCTTTGCAAGCTTGCTTGGTTGGCCAAAAAGGGCGTATGCGTTTTTTCCTGAATATATTCAGGAAAAAACGCATACGCCCTTTTTGGCCAAGTGCATCATTGTGGACGTTCTGCCTCTTTTCCTATGCTTTCAATGCAATTCCAGTCTACCTCCTGAAATCGGTTTCCTGCAATTCTGCCCCGTTTTCAAGTCCTCTTGGCAGCCTTACTTCAGTATATTTTTGGACGATAGCTGTCATTTATAACTCTGCAGGTTTGTGAATTACAGTGCCCCTGAGCTCCTTTCTTCAACTCGCTTTCTTGTGACCTGGCCGCAACACCGCAGGATGGCTTCAGGCCCTAATCTGGTTCCGGCACGGCATGCTGAGCCTTTGGTTAATTCCTCTTCCTGGTGGGAAACGAGAATTAAATTTGCCCGTCCAGACACCTCCAGCTAGTCTCTCATTGGTTCTCCCTATTCCTGTTCATCTTCCGCAGAAATTGCAAACTGGGCCAAACAGGAGGTTAAAGGCGCTGACTCTCCAAGTGGGGAGAGTGTTAGTAAAGCGTCTGGAATGTTGCACCCGAGTACCAGGGGAGGAAAACTGAGACATATTTGAACACGTCTCCCGTTCACACGGTTGATCATACTCTGGGTTCCACATGCATGATTTAGCTGAAGGAAGAATACCTTAAACCTGGGTAGTTGAAACCCGTGGAATGGGTACCATGCAATATGACTTCAAAGGGTCTTCATTTGCTCACCGAACCTCTCCAATCCTATCACTGCTGCGTTTATGTCCCTGTACACATGCTTGATTCTCTTTCGGAGACATAGCAATCCATAGGTTTTAAGATACTTACTAGTCAGGTACATTCTTAGGCGTTTAATATGGGGTGTTGAGTCCATTTCGTTGAGCAAGGAGTAGCTCTTGTCTATTCCGTATTTGGCTTAAGGAACTTTATCTGTGCTCATTTCAATCTCTGGTTTTATGCAGCACCCCAACTCACCTTTCCCCTTAAGCAAGCATAAGTTGGTTTTCTAAATTTGACACCCTGTTCTGTTTTGGAATTCAGTTCCTGTGTAGCCCAGTTTACATTCCGTGTATTAGTGATATCTTATGATGTTTCCTTTTCTGTGTGACTTATTTCAGTTAGAATCATCGTACCTGAATCCACTCATTATGCTGCTACGGGCCTGATGACATAGATTTCATCCTGAGTGATACTGCATTGTACGTAAGTACCACAAGTTCTTTATCCATTTTTCACTTTCTGTGATATTGAACTTGTACGGTAAACGAGGTTCTTGTAAACAGAGGCGTCCCAAACTTTGGGGTGGCTGTGTCTTTTTCATTTTAATTTCCCTAAGCTATAGGACCATAAGTGGAAGTGCCCTAGGCTCTGTTGCTTTGTTTTTTAGATGTTTCAGGAAACACCATACACTTCTCCCGAGTGTCTGTTGGCAATTTACATCCCGCCCATCAGCATAACAAGGCTCCCAGTTCTCCATGGCCTGTCCTGCCTTTCTGGATTTTACACTTTTTTCAGATGGCCCTTTTGACCGGGGGGAAGTGAGACTTCATTGTAGTGCAGATTTCCTTTGCAAGCTTGCTTGGTTGGCCAAAAAGGGCGTATGCGTTTTTTCCTGAATATATTCAGGAAAAAACGCATACGCCCTTTTTGGCCATGTGCATCATTGTGGACGTTCTGCCTGTTTTCCTATGCTTTCAATGCAATTCCAGTCTACCTCCTGAAATCGGTTTCCTGCAATTCTGCTCCGCTTTCAAGTCCTCTTGGCAGCCTTACTTCAGTATATTTTTGGACGATAGCTGTCATTTATAACTCTGCAGGTTTGTGAATTACAGTGCCCCTGAGCTCCTTTCTTCAACTCGCTTTCTTGTGACCTGACCGCAACACCGCAGGATGGGTTCAGGCCCTAATCTGGTTCCGGCACGACACCCTGAGCCTTTGGTTAATTCCTCTTCCTGGTGGGAAACGAGAGTTAAATTTGCCCGTCCAGACACCTCCAGCTAGTCTCTCATTGGTTCTCCCTATTCCTGTTCATCTTCCGCAGAAATTGCAAACTGGGCCAAACAGGAGGTTAAAGGCGTTGACTCTCCAAGTGGGGAGAGTGTTAGTAAAGCGTCTGGAATGTTGCACCCGAGTACCAGGGGAGGAAAACTGAGACATATTTGAACACGTCTCCCGTTCACACGGTTGATCATACTCTGGGTTCCACATGCATGTTTTAGCTGAAGGAAGAATACCTTAAACCTGGGTAGTTAAAACCCGTGGAATGGGTACCATGCAATATGACTTCAAAGGGTCTTCATTTGCTCACCGAACCTCTCCACTCCTATCACTGCTGCGTTTATGCCCCTGTACACATGCTTGATTCTCTTTCGGAGACATAGCAATCCATAGGTTTTAAGATACTTACTAGTCAGGTACATTCTTAGGCGTTTAATATGCGGTGTTGAGTCCATTTCGTTGAGCAAGGAGTAGCTCTTGTCTATTCCGTATTTGGCTTAAGGAACTTTATCTGTGCTCATTTCAATCTCTGGTTTCATGCAGCACCCCAACTCACCTTTACCCTTAAGCAAGCATAAGTTGGTTTTCTAAATTTGAGACCCTGTTCTGTTTTGGAATTCAGTTCCTGTGTAGCCCAGTTTACATTCCGTGTATTACTGATATCTTATGATGTTTCCTTTTCTGTGTGACTTATTTCAGTTAGAATCATCATACCTGAATCCACTCATTATGCTGCTACGGGCCTGATGACATAGATTTCATTGCTGAGTGATACTGCATTGTACGTAAGTACCACAAATTCTTTATCCATTTTTCACTTTCTGTGATATTGAACTTGTACGGTAAACGAGGTTCTTGTAAACAGAGGCGTCCCAAACTTTGGGGTGGCTGTGTCTTTTTGATTTTAATTTCCCTAAGCTATAGGACCATAAGTGGAAGTGCCCTAGGCTCTGTTGCTTTGTTTTTTAGATGTTTCAGGAAACACCATACACTTCTCCCGAGTGTCTGTTGGCAATTTACATCCCGCCCATCAGCATAACAAGGCTCCCAGTTCTCCATGGCCTGTCCTGCCTTTCTGGATTTTACACTTTTTTCAGATGTCCCTTTTGACCGGGGGGAAGTGAGACTTCATTGTAGTGCAGATTTCCTTTGCAAGCTTGCTTGGTTGGCCAAAAAGGGCGTATGCGTTTTTTCCTGAATATATTCAGGATAAAACGCATACACCCTTTTTGGCCAAGTGCATCATTGTGGACGTTCTGCCTCTTTTCCTATGCTTTCAATGCAATTCCAGTCTACCTCCTGAAATCGGTTTCCTGCAATTCTGCCCCGCTTTCAAGTCCTCTTGGCAGCCTTACTTCAGTATATTTTTGGACGATAGCTGTCATTTATAACTCTGCAGGTTTGTGAATTACAGTGCCCCTGAGCTCCTTTCTTCAACTCGCTTTCTTGTGAGCTGGCCGCAACACCGCAGGATGGCTTCAGGCCCTAATCTGGTTCCGGGACGGCACGCTGAGCCTTTGGTTAGTTCCTCTTCCTGGTGGGAAATGAGAGTTAAATTTGCCCGTCCAGACACCTCCAGCTAGTCTCTCATTGGTTCTCCCTATTCCTGTTCATCTTCCGCAGAAATTGCAAACTGGGCCAAACAGGAGGTTAAAGGCGCTGACTCTCCAAGTGGGGAGAGTGTTAGTAAAGCGTCTGGAATGTTGCACCCGAGTACCAGGGGAGGAAAACTGAGACATATTTGAACACGTCTCCCGTTCACACGGTTGATCATACTCTGGGTTCCACATGCATGTTTTAGCTGAAGGAAGAATACCTTAAACCTGGGTAGTTGAAACCCGTAGAATGGGTACCATGCAATATGACTTCAAAGGGTCTTCATTTGCTCACCGAACCTCTCCAATCCTATCACTGCTGCGTTTATGTCCCTGTACACATGCTTGATTCTCTTTCGGAGACATAGCAATCCATAGGTTTTAAGATACTTACTAGTCAGGTACATTCTTAGGCGTTTAATATGCGGTGTTGAGTCCATTTCGTTGAGCAAGGAGTAGCTCTTGTCTATTCCGTATTTGGCTTAAGGAACTTTATCTGTGCTCATTTCAATCTCTGGTTTTATGCAGCACCCCAACTCACCTTTCCCCTTAAGCAAGCATAAGTTGGTTTTCTAAATTTGAGACCCTGTTCTGTTTTGGAATTCAGTTCCTGTGTAGCCCAGTTTACATTCCGTGTATTAGTGATATCTTATGATGTTTCCTTTTCTGTGTGACTTATTTCAGTTAGAATCATCGTACCTGAATCCACTCATTATGCTGCTACGGGCCTGATGACATAGATTTCATCCTGAGTGATACTGCATTGTACGTAAGTACCACAAGTTCTTTATCCATTTTTCACTTTCTGTGATATTGAACTTGTACGGTAAACGAGGTTCTTGTAAACAGAGGCGTCCCAAACTTTGGGGTGGCTGTGTCTTTTTGATTTTAATTTCCCTAAGCTATAGGACCATAAGTGGAAGTGCCCTAGGCTCTGTTGCTTTGTTTTTTAGATGTTTCAGGAAACACCATACACTTCTCCCGAGTGTCTGTTGGCAATTTACATCCCGCCCATCAGCATAACAAGGCTCCCAGTTCTCCATGGCCTGTCCTGCCTTTCTGGATTTTACACTTTTTTCAGATGGCCCTTTTGACCGGGGGGAAGTGAGACTTCATTGTAGTGCAGATTTCCTTTGCAAGCTTGCTTGGTTGGCCAAAAAGGGCGTATGCGTTTTTTCCTGAATATATTCAGGAAAAAACGCATACGCCCTTTTTGGCCAAGTGCATCATTGTGGACGTTCTGCCTCTTTTCCTATGCTTTCAATGCAATTCCAGTCTACCTCCTGAAATCGGTTTCCTGCAATTCTGCCCCGCTTTCAAGTCCTCTTGGCAGCCTTACTTCAGTATATTTTTGGACGATAGCTGTCATTTATAACTCTGCAGGTTTGTGAATTACAGTGCCCCTGAGCTCCTTTCTTCAACTCGCTTTCTTCTGACCTGGCCGCAACACCGCAGGATGGCTTCAGGCCCTAATCTGGTTCCGGCACGGCACACTGAGCCTTTGGTTAATTCCTCTTCCTGGTGGGAAACGAGAGTTAAATTTGCCCGTCCAGACACCTCCAGCTAGTCTCTCATTGGTTCTCCCTATTCCTGTTCATCTTCCGCAGAAATTACAAACTGGTCCAAACAGGAGGTTAAAGGGACTGACTCTCCATGTCGGGTGAGTGTTAGTAAAGCGTCTGGAATGTTTCACCCGAGTACCAGGGTACGAAAACTGAGACATATTTGAACACGTCTCCCGATCACATGGTTGATCATACTCTAGGTTCCACATGCATGTTTTAGCTGAAGGAAGAATACCTTAAACCTGGGTAGTTGAAACCCGTGGAATGGGTACCATGCAATATGACTTCAAAGGGTCTTCATTTGGTCACCGAACCTCTCCAATCCTATCACTGCTGCGTTTATGCCCCTGTACACATGCTTGATTCTCTTTCGGAGACATAGCAATCCATAGGTTTTAAGATAGTTACTAGTCAGGTACATTCTTAGGCGTTTAATATGCGGTGTTGAGTCCATTTCGTTGAGCAAGGAGTAGCTCTTGTCTATTCCGTATTTGGCTTAAGGAACTTTATCTGTGCTCATTTCAATCTCTGGTTTTATGCAGCACCCCAACTCACCTTTACCCTTAAGCAAGCATAAGTTGGTTTTCTAAATTTGAGACCCTGTTCTGTTTTGGAATTCAGTTCCTCTGTAGCCCAGTTTACATTCCGTGTATTAGTGATATCTTATGATGTTTCCTTTTCTGTGTGACTTATTTCAGTTAGAATCATCGTACCTGAATCCACTCATTATGCTTCTATGGGCCTGATGACATAGATTTCATTGCTGAGTGATACTGCATTGTACGTAAGTACCACAAGTTCTTTATCCATTTTTCACTTTCTGTGATATTGAACTTGTGCGGTAAACGAGGTTCTTGTAAACAGAGGCGTCCCAAACTTTGGGGTGGCTGTGTCTTTTTGATTTTAATTTCCCTAAGCTATAGGACCATAAGTGGAAGTGCCCTAGGCTCTGTTGCTTTGTTTTTTAGATGTTTCAGGAAACACCATACACTTCTCCCGAGTGTCTGTTGGCAATTTACATCCCGCCCATCAGCATAACAAGGCTCCCAGTTCTCCATGGCCTGTCCTGCCTTTCTGGATTTTACACTTTTTTCAGATGGCCCTTTTGACCGGGGGGAAGTGAGACTTCATTGTAGTGCAGATTTCCTTTGCAAGCTTGCTTGGTTGGCCAAAAAGGGCGTATGCGTTTTTTCCTGAATATATTCAGGAAAAAACGCATACGCCCTTTTTGGCCAAGTGCATCATTGTGGACGTTCTGCCTCTTTTCCTATGCTTTCAATGCAATTCCAGTCTACCTCCTGAAATCGGTTTCCTGCAATTCTGCCCCGTTTTCAAGTCCTCTTGGCAGCCTTACTTCAGTATATTTTTGGACGATAGCTGTCATTTATAACTCTGCAGGTTTGTGAATTACAGTGCCCCTGAGCTCCTTTCTTCAACTCGCTTTCTTGTGACCTGGCCGCAACACCGCAGGATGGCTTCAGGCCCTAATCTGGTTCCGGCACGGCACGCTGAGCCTTTGGTTAATTCCTCTTCCTGGTGGGAAACGAGAATTAAATTTGCCCGTCCAGACACCTCCAGCTAGTCTCTCATTGGTTCTCCCTATTCCTGTTCATCTTCCGCAGAAATTGCAAACTGGGCCAAACAGGAGGTTAAAGGCGCTGACTCTCCAAGTGGGGAGAGTGTTAGTAAAGCGTCTGGAATGTTGCACCCGAGTACCAGGGGAGGAAAACTGAGACATATTTGAACACGTCTCCCGTTCACACGGTTGATCATACTCTGGGTTCCACATGCATGATTTAGCTGAAGGAAGAATACCTTAAACCTGGGTAGTTGAAACCCGTGGAATGGGTACCATGCAATATGACTTCAAAGGGTCTTCATTTGCTCACCGAACCTCTCCAATCCTATCACTGCTGCGTTTATGTCCCTGTACACATGCTTGATTCTCTTTCGGAGACATAGCAATCCATAGGTTTTAAGATACTTACTAGTCAGGTACATTCTTAGGCGTTTAATATGGGGCGTTGAGTCCATTTCGTTGAGCAAGGAGTAGCTCTTGTCTATTCCGTATTTGGCTTAAGGAACTTTATCTGTGCTCATTTCAATCTCTGGTTTTATGCAGCACCCCAACTCACCTTTCCCCTTAAGCAAGCATAAGTTGGTTTTCTAAATTTGACACCCTGTTCTGTTTTGGAATTCAGTTCCTGTGTAGCCCAGTTTACATTCCGTGTATTAGTGATATCTTATGATGTTTCCTTTTCTGTGTGACTTATTTCAGTTAGAATCATCGTACCTGAATCCACTCATTATGCTGCTACGGGCCTGATGACATAGATTTCATCCTGAGTGATACTGCATTGTACGTAAGTACCACAAGTTCTTTATCCATTTTTCACTTTCTGTGATATTGAACTTGTACGGTAAACGAGGTTCTTGTAAACAGAGGCGTCCCAAACTTTGGGGTGGCTGTGTCTTTTTCATTTTAATTTCCCTAAGCTATAGGACCATAAGTGGAAGTGCCCTAGGCTCTGTTGCTTTGTTTTTTAGATGTTTCAGGAAACACCATACACTTCTCCCGAGTGTCTGTTGGCAATTTACATCCCGCCCATCAGCATAACAAGGCTCCCAGTTCTCCATGGCCTGTCCTGCCTTTCTGGATTTTACACTTTTTTCAGATGGCCCTTTTGACCGGGGGGAAGTGAGACTTCATTGTAGTGCAGATTTCCTTTGCAAGCTTGCTTGGTTGGCCAAAAAGGGCGTATGCGTTTTTTCCTGAATATATTCAGGAAAAAACGCATACGCCCTTTTTGGCCATGTGCATCATTGTGGACGTTCTGCCTCTTTTCCTATGCTTTCAATGCAATTCCAGTCTACCTCCTGAAATCGGTTTCCTGCAATTCTGCTCCGCTTTCAAGTCCTCTTGGCAGCCTTACTTCAGTATATTTTTGGACGATAGCTGTCATTTATAACTCTGCAGGTTTGTGAATTACAGTGCCCCTGAGCTCCTTTCTTCAACTCGCTTTCTTGTGACCTGACCGCAACACCGCAGGATGGCTTCAGGCCCTAATCTGGTTCCGGCACGACACCCTGAGCCTTTGGTTAATTCCTCTTCCTGGTGGGAAACGAGAGTTAAATTTGCCCGTCCAGACACCTCCAGCTAGTCTCTCATTGGTTCTCGCTCTTCCTGTTCATCTTCCGCAGAAATTGCAAACTGGGCCAAACAGGAGGTTAAAGGGACTGACTCTCCAAGTCGGGAGAGTGTTAGTAAAGCGTCTGGAATGTTGCACCCGAGTACCAGGGTACGAAAACTGAGACATATTTGAACACGTCTCCCGATCACATGGTTGATCATACTCTAGGTTCCACATGCATGTTTTAGCTGAAGGAAGAATACCTTAAACGTGGGTAGTTGAAACCCGTGGAATGGGTACCATGCAATATGACTTCAAAGGGTCTTCATTTGCTCACCGAACCTCTCCAATCCTATCACTGCTGCGTTTATGCCCCTGTACACACGCTTGATTCTCTTTTGGAGACATAGCAATCCATAGGTTTTAAGATACTTACTAGTAAGGTACATTCTTTGGCATTTAATATGGGGTGTTGAGTCCATTTCGTTGAGCAAGGAGTAGCTCTTGTCTATTCCATATTTGGCTTAAGGAACTTTATCTGTGCTCATTTCAATCTCTGGTTTTATGCAGCACCCCAACTCACCTTTCCCCTTAAGCAAGCATAAGTTGGTTTTCTAAATTTGAGACCCTGTTGTGTTTTGGAATTCAGTTCCTGTGTAGCCAAGTTTACATTCCGTGTATTAGTGATATCTTATGATGTTTCTTTTTCTGTGTGATTTATTTCAGTTAGAATCATCGTACCTGAATCCACTCATTATGCTGCTACGGGCCTGAAGACATAGATTTCATTGCTGAGTGATACTGCATTGTACGTAAGTACCACAAGTTCTTTATCCATTTTTCACTTTCTGTGATATTGAACTTGTACGGTAAACGAGGTTCTTGTAAACAGAGGCGTCCCAAACTTTGGGGTGGCTGTGTCTTTTTGATTTTAATTTCCCTAAGCTATAGGACCGTAAGTGGAAGTGCCCTAGGCTCTGTTGCTTTGTTTCTTAGATGTTTCAGGAAACACCATACACTTCTCCCGAGTGTCTGTTGGCAATTTACATCCCGCCCATCAGCATAACAAGGCTCCCAGTTCTCCATGGCCTGTCCTGCCTTTCTGGATTTTACACTTTTTTCAGATGGCCCTTTTGACCGGGGGGAAGTGAGACTTCATTGTAGTGCAGATTTCCTTTGCAAGCTTGCTTGGTTGGCCAAAAAGGGCGTATGCGTTTTTTCCTGAATATATTCAGGAAAAAACGCATACGCCCTTTTTGGCCAAGTGCATCATTGTGGACGTTCTGCCTCTTTTCCTATGCTTTCAATGCAATTCCAGTCTACCTCCTGAAATCGGTTTCCTGCAATTCTGCCCCGCTTTCAAGTCCTCTTGGCCGCCTTACTTCAGTATATTTTTGGACGATAGCTGTCATTTATAACTCTGCAGGTTTGTGAATTACAGTGCCCCTGAGCTCCTTTCTTCAACTCGCTTTCTTGTGAGCTGGCCGCAACACCGCAGGATGGCTTCAGGCCCTAATCTGGTTCTGGCACGGCACGCTGAGCCTTTGGTTAATTCCTCTTCCTGGTGGGAAATGAGAGTTAAATTTGCCCGTCCAGACACCTCCAGCTAGTCTCTCATTGGTTCTCGCTCTTCCTGTTCATCTTCCGCAGAAATTGCAAACTGGGCCAAACAGGAGGTTAAAGGGACTGACTCTCCAAGTCGGGAGAGTGTTAGTAAAGCGTCTGGAATGTTGCACCCGAGTACCAGGGTACGAAAACTGAGACATATTTGAACACGTCTCCCGATCACATGGTTGATCATACTCTAGGTTCCACATGCATGTTTTAGCTGAAGGAAGAATACCTTAAACGTGGGTAGTTGAAACCCGTGGAATGGGTACCATGCAATATGACTTCAAAGGGTCTTCATTTGCTCACCGAACCTTTCCAATCCTATCACTGCTGCGTTTATGCCCCTGTACACACGCTTGATTCTCTTTTGGAGACATAGCAATCCATAGGTTTTAAGATACTTACTAGTAAGGTACATTCTTAGGCGTTTAATATGGGGTGTTGAGTCCATTTCGTTGAGCAAGGAGTAGCTCTTGTCTATTCCATATTTGGCTTAAGGAACTTTATCTGTGCTCATTTCAATCTCTGGTTTTATGCAGCACCCCAACTCACCTTTCCCCTTAAGCAAGCATAAGTTGGTTTTCTAAATTTGAGACCCTGTTGTGTTTTGGAATTCAGTTCCTGTGTAGCCCAGTTTACATTCCGTGTATTAGTGATATCTTATGATGTTTCTTTTTCTGTGTGACTTATTTCAGTTAGAATCATCGTACCTGAATCCACTCATTATGCTGCTACGGGCCTGATGACATAGATTTCATTGCTGAGTGATATTGCTTTGTAAGTAAATACCACAACTTCTTTATCCATTTTTCACTTTCTGCGATGTTGAACTTGTACTGTAAACGAGGTTCTTGTAAACAGAGGCGTCCCAAACTTTGGGGTGGCTGTGTCTTTTTGATTTTAATTTCCCTAAGCTATAGGACCATAAGTGGAAGTGCCCTAGGCTCTGTTGCTTTGTTTTTTAGATGTTTCAGGAAACACCATACACTTCTCCCGAGTGTCTGTTGGCAATTTACATCCCGCCCATCAGCATAACAAGGCTCCCAGTTCTCCATGGCCTGTCCTGCCTTTCTGGATTTTACACTTTTTTCAGATGGCCCTTTTGACCGGGGGGAAGTGAGACTTCATTGTAGTGCAGATTTCCTTTGCAAGCTTGCTTGGTTGGCCAAAAAGGGCGTATGCGTTTTTTCCTGAATATATTCAGGAAAAAACGCATACGCCCTTTTTGGCCAAGTGCATCATTGTGGACGTTCTGCCTCTTTTCCTATGCTTTCAATGCAATTCCAGTCCACCTCCTGAAATCGGTTTCCTGCAATTCTTCCCCGCTTTCAAGTCCTCTTGGCAGCCTTACTTCAGTATATTTTTGGACGATAGCTGTCATTTATAACTCTGCAGGTTTGTGAATTACAGTGCCCCTGAGCTCCTTTCTTCAACTCGCTTTCTTTTGAGCTGGCCGCAACACCGCAGGATGGCTTCAGGCCCTAATCTGGTTCCGGCACGGCACGCTGAGCCTTTGGTTAGTTCCTCTTCCTGGTGGGAAATGAGAGTTAAATTTGCCCGTCCAGACACCTCCAGCTAGTCTCTCATTGGTTCTCCCTATTCCTGTTCATCTTCCGCAGAAATTGCAAACTGGGCCAAACAGGAGGTTAAAGGCGCTGACTCTCCAAGTGGGGAGAGTGTTAGTAAAGCGTCGGAATGTTGCACCCGAGTAACAGGGGAGGAAAACTGAGACATATTTGAACACGTCTCCCGTTCACACGGTTGATCATACTCTGCGTTCCACATGCATGTTTTAGCTGAAGGAAGAATACCTTAAACCTGGAGAGTTGAGAACCGTGAAATGGGTACCATGCAATATGACTTCAAAGGGTCTTCATTTGCTCACCGAACCTCTCCAATCCTATCACTGCTGCGTTTATGCCCCTGTACACCCGCTTGATTCTCTTTTGGAGACATAGCAATCCATAGGTTTTAAGATACTTACTAGTCAGGTACATTCTTAGGCGTTTAATATGGGGTGTTGAGTCCATTTCGTTGAGCAAGGAGTAGCTCTTGTCTATTCCATATTTGGCTTAAGGAACTTTATCTGTGCTCATTTCAATCTCTGGTTTTATGCAGCACCCCAACTCACCTTTCCCCTTAAGCAAGCATAAGTTGGTTTTCTAAATTTGAGACCCTGTTCTGTTCTGTAATTCAGTTCCTGTGTAGCCAAGTTTACATTCCGTGTATTAGTGATATCTTATGATGTTTCTTTTTCTGTGTGACTTATTTCAGTTAGAATCATCGTACCTGAATCCACTCATTATGCTGCTACGGGCCTGATGACATAGATTTCATTGCTGAGTGATACTGCATTGTACGTAAGTACCACAAGTTCTTTATGCATTTTTCACTTTCTGTGATATTGAACTTGTACGGTAAACGAGGTTCTTGTAAACAGAGGCGTCCCAAACTTTGGGGTGGCTGTGTCTTTTTGATTTTAATTTCCCTAAGCTATAGGACCATAAGTGGAAGTGCCCTAGGCTCTGTTGCTTTGTTTTTTAGATGTTTCAGGAAACACCATACACTTCTCCCGAGTGTCTGTTGGCAATTTACATCCCGCCCATCAGCATAACAAGGCTCCCAGTTCTCCATGGCCTGTCCTGCCTTTCTGGATTTTACACTTTTTTCAGATGGCCCTTTTGACCGGGGGGAAGTGAGACTTCATTGTAGTGCAGATTTCCTTTGCAAGCTTGCTTGGTTGGCCAAAAAGGGCGTATGCGTTTTTTCCTGAATATATTCAGGAAAAAACGCATACGCCCTTTTTGGCCAAGTGCATCATTGTGGACGTTCTGCCTCTTTTCCTATGCTTTCAATGCAATTCCAGTCTACCTCCTGAAATCTGTTTCCTGCAATTCTGCCCCGCTTTCAAGTCCTCTTGGCAGCCTTACTTCAGTATATTTTTGGACGATAGCTGTCATTTATAACTCTGCAGGTTTGTGAATTACAGTGCCCCTGAGCTCCTTTCTTCAACTCGCTTTCTTGTGACCTGGCCGCAACACCGCAGGATGGCTTCAGGCCCTAATCTGGTTCCGGCACGGCACGCTGAGCCTTTGGTTAGTTCCTCTTCCTGGTGGGAAATGAGAGTTAAATTTGCCCGTCCAGACACCTCCAGCTAGTCTCTCATTGGTTCTCGCTCTTCCTGTTCATCTTCCGCAGAAATTGCAAACTGGGCCAAACAGGAGGTTAAAGGGATTGACTCTCCAAGTCGGGAGAGTGTTAGTAAAGCGTCTGGAATGTTGCACCTGAGTACAAGGGTACGAAAACTGAGACATATTTGAACACGTCTCCCGATCACATGGTTGATCATACTCTAGGTTCCACATGCATGTTTTAGCTGAAGGAAGAATACCTTAAAACTGGGTAGTTGAAACCCGTGGAATGGGTACCATGCAATATGACTTCAAAGGGTCTTCATTTGCTCACCGAACCTCTCCAATCCTATCACTGCTGCGTTTATGCCCCTGTACACATGCTTGATTCTCTTTCGGAGACATAGCAATCCATAGGTTTTAAGATACTTACTAGTCAGGTACATTGTTAGGCGTTTAATATGCGGTGTTGAGTCCATTTCGTTGAGCAAGGAGTAGCTCTTGTCTATTCCGTATTTGGCTTAAGGAACGTTATCTGTGCTCATTTCAATCTCTGGTTTTATGCAGCACCCCAACTCACCTTTCCCCTTAAGCAACCATAAGTTGGTTTTCTAAATTTGAGACCCGGTTCTGTTCTGTAATTCAGTTCCTGTGTAGCCAAGTTTACATTCCGTGTATTACTGATATCTTATGATGTTTCTTCTTCTGTGTGACTTATTTCAGTTAGAATCATCATACCTGAATCCACTCATTGTGCTGCTACGGGCCTGATGACATAGATTTCATTGCTGAGTGATATTGCTTTGTAAGTAAATACCACAACATCTTTATCCATTTTTCACTTTCTGCGATGTTGAACTTGTACTGTAAACGAGGTTCTTGTAAACAGAGGCGTCCCAAAGTTTGGAGTGGCTGTGTCTTTTTGATTTTAATTTCCCTAAGCTATAGGACCATAAGTGGAAGTGCCCTAGGCTCTGTTGCTTTGTTTTTTAGATGTTTCAGGAAACACCATACACTTCTCCCGAGTGTCTGTTGGCAATTTACATCCCGCCCATCAGCATAACAAGGCTCCCAGTTCTCCATGGCCTGTCCTGCCTTTCTGGATTTTACACTTTTTTCAGATGGCCCTTTTGACTGGGGGGAAGTGAGACTTCATTGTAGTGCAGATTTCCTTTGCAAGTTTCCTTGGTTGGCCAAAAAGGGCGTATGCGTTTTTTCCTGAATATATTCAGGAAAAAACGCATACGCCCTTTTTGGCCAAGTGCATCATTGTGGACGTTCTGCATCTTTTCCGAAGCTTTCAATGCAATTCCAGTCTACCTCCTGAAATCAGTTTCCTGCAATTCTGCCCCGCTTTCAAGTCCTCTTGGCAGCTTTACTTCAGTATATTTTTGGAAATAGCTGTCATTTATAACTCTGCAGGTTTGTGAATTACAGTGCCCCTGAGCTCCTTTCTTCAACTCGCTTTCTTGTGACCTGGCCGCAACACCGCAGGATGGCTTCAGGCCCTAATGTGGTTCCGGCATGGCACGCTGAGCCTTTGGTTAACTCCGCTTCCTGGTGGGAAATGAGAGTTAAATTTGCCCGTCCAGACACCTCCAGCTAGTGTCTCATTGGTTCTCGCTCTTCCTGTTCAACTTCCGCAGAAATTGCAAACTGGGCCAAACAGGAGGTTAAAGGGACTGACTCTCCAAGTCGCGAGAGTGTTAGTAAAGCGTCTGGAATGTTGCACCCGAGTACCAGGGTACGAAAACTGAGACATATTTGAACACGTCTCCCGATCACATGGTTGATCATACTCTAGGTTCCACATGCATGTTTTAGCTGAAGGAAGAATACCTTAAAACTGGGTAGTTGAAACCCGTGGAATGGGTACCATGCAATATGACTTCAAAGGGTCTTCATTTGCTCACCGAACCTCTCCAATCCTATCACTGCTGCGTTTATGCCCCTGTACACACGCTTGATTCTCTTTTGGAGACATAGCAATCCATAGGTTTTAAGATACTTACTAGTAAGGTACATTCTTAGGCGTTTAATATGGGGTGTTGAGTCCATTTCGTTGAGCAAGGAGTAGCTCTTGTCTATTCCATATTTGGCTTAAGGAACTTTATCTGTGCTCATTTCAATCTCTGGTTTTATGCAGCACCCCAACTCACCTTTCCCCTTAAGCAAGCATAAGTTGGTTTTCTAAATTTGAGACCCTGTTCTGTTCTGTAATTCAGTTCCTGTGTAGCCCAGTTTACATTCCGTGTATTAGTGATATCTTATGATGTTTCTTTTTCTGTGTGACTTATTTCAGTTAGAATCATCATACCTGAATCCACTCATTGTGCTGCTACGGGCCTGATGACATAGATTTCATTGCTGAGTGATATTGCTTTGTAAGTAAATACCACAACTTCTTTATCCATTTTTCACTTTCTGCGATGTTGAACTTGTACGGTAAACGAGGTTCTTGTAAACAGAGCCATTCCAAACTTCGGGGTGGCTGTGTCTTTTTTATTTTAATTTCCCTAAGCTATAGGACCATAAGTGGAAGTGCCCTAGGCTCTGTTGCTTTGTTTTTCAGATGTTTCAGGAAACACCATACACTTCTCCCGAGTGTCTGTTGGCAATTTACATCCCGCCCATCAGCATAACAAGGCTCCCAGTTCTCCATGGCCTGTCCTGCCTTTCTGGATTTTACACTTTTTTCAGATGGCCCTTTTGACCGGGGGGAAGTGAGACTTCATTGTAGTGCAGATTTCCTTTGCAAGCTTGCTTGGTTGGCCAAAAAGGGCGTATGCGTTTTTTCCTGAATATATTCAGGAAAAAACGCATACGCCCTTTTTGGCCAAGTGCATCATTGTGGACGTTCTGCATCTTTTCCGAAGCTTTCAATGCAATTCCAGTCTACCTCCAGAAATCAGTTTCCTGCAATTCTGCCCCGCTTTCAAGTCCTCTTGGCAGCTTTACTTCAGTATATTTTTGGAAATAGCTGTCATTTATAACTCTGCAGGTTTGTGAATTACAGTGCCCCTGAGCTCCTTTCTTCAACTCGCTTTCTTTTGAGCTGGCCGCAACACCGCAGGATGGCTTCAGGCCCTAATCTGGTTCCGGCACGGCACGCTGAGCCTTTGGTTAGTTCCTCTTCCTGGTGGGAAATGAGAGTTAAATTTGCCCGTCCAGACACCTCCAGCTAGTCTCTCATTGGTTCTCCCTATTCCTGTTCATCTTCCGCAGAAATTGCAAACTGGGCCAAACAGGAGGTTAAAGGCGTTGACTCTCCAAGTGGGGAGAGTGTTAGTAAAGCGTCTGGAATGTTGCACCCGAGTACCAGGGTACGAAAACTGTGACATATTTGAACACATCTCCCGATCACATGTTTGATCATGCTCTAGGTTCCACATGCATGTTTTAGCTGAAGGAAGAATACCTTAAACGTGGGTAGTTGAAACCCGTGGAATGGGTACCATGCAATATGACTTCAAAGGGTCTTCATTTGCTCACCGAACCTCTCCAATCCTATCACTGCTGCGTTTATGCCCCTGTACACATGCTTGATTCTCTTTAAGAGACATAGCAATCCATAGGTTTTAAGATAGTTATTAGTCAGGTACATTCTTAGGCGTTTAATATGGGGTGTTCAGTCCATTTCGTTGAGCAAGGAGTAGCTCTTGTCTATTCCATATTTGGCTTAAGGAACTTTATCTGTGCTCATTTCAATCTCTGGTTTTATGCAGCACCCCAACTCACCTTTCCCCTTAAGCAAGCATAAGTTGGTTTTCTAAATTTGAGACCCTGTTCTGTTCTGTAATTCAGTTCCTTTGTAGCCCAGTTTACATTCCGTGTATTACTGATATCTTATGATGTTTCTTTTTCTGTGTGACTTATTTCAGTTAGAATCATCGTACCTGAATCCACTCATTATGCTGCTACGGGCC
The DNA here is from genome assembly GCF_963455315.2 of Globicephala melas. Taxonomy (NCBI): domain Eukaryota; kingdom Metazoa; phylum Chordata; class Mammalia; order Artiodactyla; family Delphinidae; genus Globicephala; species Globicephala melas. The sequence goes on along the minus strand of NW_027207437.1, from coordinate 233,473 downwards.
TGATGACATAGATTTCATTGCTGAGTGATATTGCTTTGTAAGTAAATACCACAACTTCTTTATCCATTTTTCACTTTCTGCGATGTTGAACTTGTACTGTAAACGAGGTTCTTGTAAACAGAGGCGTCCCAAACTTTGGGGTGGCTGTGTCTTTTTGATTTTAATTTCCCTAAGCTATAGGACCATAAGTGGAAGTGCCCTAGGCTCTGTTGCTTTGTTTTTTAGATGTTTCAGGAAACACCATACACTTCTCCCGAGTGTCTGTTGGCAATTTACATCCCGCCCATCAGCATAACAAGGCTCCCAGTTCTCCATGGCCTGTCCTGCCTTTCTGGATTTTACACTTTTTTCGGATGGCCCTTTTGACCGTGGGGAAGTGAGACTTCATTGTAGTGCAGATTTCCTTTGCAAGCTTGCTTGGTTGGCCAAAAAGGGCGTATGCGTTTTTTCCTGAATATATTCAGGAAAAAACACATACGCCCTTTTTGGCCAAGTGCATCATTGTGGACGTTCTGCCTCTTTTCCTATGCTTTCAATGCAATTCCAGTCTACCTCCTGAAATCGGTTTCCTGCAATTCTGCCCCGCATTCAAGTCCTCTTGGCAGCCTTACTTCAGTATATTTTTGGATGATAGCTGTCATTTATAACTCTGCAGGTTTGTGAATTACAGTGCCCCTGAGCTCCTTTCTTCAACTCGCTTTCTTGTGAGCTGGCCGCAACACCGCAGGATGGCTTCAGGCCCTAATCTGGTTCCGGCACGGGACGCTGAGCCTTTGGTTAGTTCCTCTTTCTGGTGGGAAATGAGAGTTAAATTTGCCCGTCCAGACACCTCCAGCTAGTCTCTCATTGGTTCTCGCTCTTCCTGTTCATCTTCCGCAGAAATTGCAAACTGGGCCAAACAGGAGGTTAAAGGGACTGACTCTCCAAGTCGGGAGAGTGTTAGTAAAGCGTCTGGAATGTTGCACCCGAGTACCAGGGTACGAAAACTGAGACATATTTGAACACGTCTCCCGATCACATGGTTGATCATACTCTGGGTTCCACATGCATGTTTTAGCTGAAGGAAGAATACCTTAAACGTGGGTAGTTGAAACCCGTGGAATGGGTACCATGCAATATGACTTCAAAGGGTCTTCATTTGCTCACCAAACCTCTCCAATCCTATCACTGCTGCGTTTATGCCCCTGTACACATGCTTGATTCTCTTTTGGAGACATAGCAATCCATAGGTTTTAAGATACTTACTAGTAAGGTACATTCTTAGGCGTTTAATATGGGGTGTTGAGTCCATTTCGTTGAGCAAGGAGTAGCTCTTGTCTATTCCATATTTGGCTTAAGGAACTTTATCTGTGCTCATTTCAATCTCTGGTTTTATGCAGCACCCCAACTCACCTTTCCCCTTAAGCAAGCATAAGTTGGTTTTCTAAATTTGAGACCCTGTTCTGTTCTGTAATTCAGTTCCTCTGTAGCCCAGTTTACATTCCGTGTATTAGTGATATCTTATGATGTTTCATTTTCTGTGTGACTTATTTCAGTTAGAATCATCGTACCTGAATCCACTCATTATGCTGCTACGGGCCTGATGACATAGATTTCATTGCTGAGTGATATTGCTTTGTAAGTAAATATCACAAGTTCTTTATCCATTTTTCACTTTCTGCGATGTTGAACTTGTACTGTAAACGAGGTTCTTGTAAACAGAGGCGTCCCAAACTTTGGGGTGGCTGTGTCTTTTTGATTTTAATTTCCCTAAGCTATAGGACCATAAGTGGAAGTGCCCTAGGCTCTGTTGCTTTGTTTTTTAGATGTTTCAGGAAACACCATACACTTCTCCCGAGTGTCTGTTGGCAATTTACATCCCGCCCATCAGCATAACAAGGCTCCCAGTTCTCCATGGCCTGTCCTGCCTTTCTGGATTTTACACTTTTTTCAGATGGCCCTTTTGACCGGGGGGAAGTGAGACTTCATTGTAGTGCAGATTTCCTTTGCAAGTTTGCTTGGTTGGCCAAAAAGGGCGTATGCGTTTTTTCCTGAATATATTCAGGAAAAAACGCATACGCCCTTTTTGGCCAAGTGCATCATTGTGGACGTTCTGCCTCTTTTCCTATGCTTTCAATGCAATTCCAGTCTACCTCCTGAAATCAGTTTCCTGCAATTCTTCCCCGCTTTCAAGTCCTCTTGGCAGCCTTACTTCAGTATATTTTTGGACGATAGCTGTCATTTATAACTCTGCAGGTTTGTGAATTACAGTGCCCCTGAGCTCCTTTCTTCAACTCGCTTTCTTGTGACCTGGCCGCAACACCGCAGGATGGCTTCAGGCCCTAATCTGGTTCCGGCACGGCATGCTGAGCCTTTGGTTAATTCCTCTTCCTGGTGGGAAATGAGAGTTAAATTTGCCCGTCCAGACACCTCCAGCTAGTCTCTCATTGGTTCTCGCTCTTCCTGTTCATCTTCCGCAGAAATTGCAAACTGGGCCGAACAGGAGGTTAAAGGGACTGACTCTCCAAGTCAGGAGAGTGTTAGTAAAGCGTCTGGAATGTTGCACCCGAGTACCAGGGTACGAAAACTGAGACATATTTGAACACGTCTCCCAATCACATGGTTGATCATACTCTAGGTTCCACATGCATGTTTTAGCTGAAGGAAGAATACCTTAAAACTGGGTAGTTGAAACCCGTGGAATGGGTACCATGCAATATGACTTCAAAGGGTCTTCATTTGCTCACCGAACCTCTCCAATCCTATCACTGCTGCGTTTATGCCCCTGTACACACGCTTGATTCTCTTTTGGAGACATAGCAATCCATAGGTTTTAAGATACTTACTAGTAAGGTACATTCTTAGGCGTTTAATATGGGGTGTTGAGTCCATTTCGTTGAGCAAGGAATAGCTCTTGTCTATTCCATATTTGGCTTAAGGAACTTTATCTGTGCTCATTTCAATCTCTGGTTTTATGCAGCACCCCAACTCACCTTTCCCCTTAAGCAAGCATAAGTTGGTTTTCTAAATTTGAGACCCTGTTCTGTTCTGTAATTCAGTTCCTGTGTAGCCCAGTTTACATTCCGTGTATTAGTGATATCTTATGATGTTTCTTTTTCTGTGTGACTTATTTCAGTTAGAATCATCATACCTGAATCCACTCATTGTGCTGCTACGGGCCTGATGACATAGATTTCATTGCTGAGTGATATTGCTTTGTAAGTAAATACCACAACTTCTTTATCCATTTTTCACTTTCTGCGATGTTGAACTTGTACGGTAAACGAGGTTCTTGTAAACAGAGCCATTCCAAACTTCGGGGTGGCTGTGTCTTTTTGATTTTAATTTCCCTAAGCTATAGGACCATAAGTGGAAGTGCCCTAGGCTCTGTTGCTTTGTTTTTCAGATGTTTCAGGAAACACCATACACTTCTCCCGAGTGTCTGTTGGCAATTTACATCCCGCCCATCAGCATAACAAGGCTCCCAGTTCTCCATGGCCTGTCCTGCCTTTCTGGATTTTACACTTTTTTCAGATGGCCCTTTTGACCGGGGGGAAGTGAGACTTCATTGTAGTGCAGATTTCCTTTGCAAGCTTGCTTGGTTGGCCAAAAAGGGCGTATGCGTTTTTTCCTGAATATATTCAGGAAAAAACGCATACGCCCTTTTTGGCCAAGTGCATCATTGTGGACGTTCTGCATCTTTTCCGAAGCTTTCAATGCAATTCCAGTCTACCTCCAGAAATCAGTTTCCTGCAATTCTGCCCCGCTTTCAAGTCCTCTTGGCAGCTTTACTTCAGTATATTTTTGGAAATAGCTGTCATTTATAACTCTGCAGGTTTGTGAATTACAGTGCCCCTGAGCTCCTTTCTTCAACTCGCTTTCTTTTGAGCTGGCCGCAACACCGCAGGATGGCTTCAGGCCCTAATCTGGTTCCGGCACGGCACGCTGAGCCTTTGGTTAGTTCCTCTTCCTGGTGGGAAATGAGAGTTAAATTTGCCCGTCCAGACACCTCCAGCTAGTCTCTCATTGGTTCTCCCTATTCCTGTTCATCTTCCGCAGAAATTGCAAACTGGGCCAAACAGGAGGTTAAAGGCGTTGACTCTCCAAGTGGGGAGAGTGTTAGTAAAGCGTCTGGAATGTTGCACCCGAGTACCAGGGTACGAAAACTGTGACATATTTGAACACATCTCCCGATCACATGTTTGATCATGCTCTAGGTTCCACATGCATGTTTTAGCTGAAGGAAGAATACCTTAAACGTGGGTAGTTGAAACCCGTGGAATGGGTACCATGCAATATGACTTCAAAGGGTCTTCATTTGCTCACCGAACCTCTCCAATCCTATCACTGCTGCGTTTATGCCCCTGTACACATGCTTGATTCTCTTTAAGAGACATAGCAATCCATAGGTTTTAAGATAGTTATTAGTCAGGTACATTCTTAGGCGTTTAATATGGGGTGTTCAGTCCATTTCGTTGAGCAAGGAGTAGCTCTTGTCTATTCCATATTTGGCTTAAGGAACTTTATCTGTGCTCATTTCAATCTCTGGTTTTATGCAGCACCCCAACTCACCTTTCCCCTTAAGCAAGCATAAGTTGGTTTTCTAAATTTGAGACCCTGTTCTGTTCTGTAATTCAGTTCCTTTGTAGCCCAGTTTACATTCCGTGTATTACTGATATCTTATGATGTTTCTTTTTCTGTGTGACTTATTTCAGTTAGAATCATCGTACCTGAATCCACTCATTATGCTGCTACGGGCCTGATGACATAGATTTCATTGCTGAGTGATATTGCTTTGTAAGTAAATACCACAACTTCTTTATCCATTTTTCACTTTCTGCGATGTTGAACTTGTACTGTAAACGAGGTTCTTGTAAACAGAGGCGTCCCAAACTTTGGGGTGGCTGTGTCTTTTTGATTTTAATTTCCCTAAGCTATAGGACCATAAGTGGAAGTGCCCTAGGCTCTGTTGCTTTGTTTTTTAGATGTTTCAGGAAACACCATACACTTCTCCCGAGTGTCTGTTGGCAATTTACATCCCGCCCATCAGCATAACAAGGCTCCCAGTTCTCCATGGCCTGTCCTGCCTTTCTGGATTTTACACTTTTTTCGGATGGCCCTTTTGACCGTGGGGAAGTGAGACTTCATTGTAGTGCAGATTTCCTTTGCAAGCTTGCTTGGTTGGCCAAAAAGGGCGTATGCGTTTTTTCCTGAATATATTCAGGAAAAAACACATACGCCCTTTTTGGCCAAGTGCATCATTGTGGACGTTCTGCCTCTTTTCCTATGCTTTCAATGCAATTCCAGTCTACCTCCTGAAATCGGTTTCCTGCAATTCTGCCCCGCATTCAAGTCCTCTTGGCAGCCTTACTTCAGTATATTTTTGGATGATAGCTGTCATTTATAACTCTGCAGGTTTGTGAATTACAGTGCCCCTGAGCTCCTTTCTTCAACTCGCTTTCTTGTGAGCTGGCCGCAACACCGCAGGATGGCTTCAGGCCCTAATCTGGTTCCGGCACGGGACGCTGAGCCTTTGGTTAGTTCCTCTTTCTGGTGGGAAATGATAGTTAAATTTGCCCGTCCAGACACCTCCAGCTAGTCTCTCATTGGTTCTCGCTCTTCCTGTTCATCTTCCGCAGAAATTGCAAACTGGGCCAAACAGGAGGTTAAAGGGACTGACTCTCCAAGTCGGGAGAGTGTTAGTAAAGCGTCTGGAATGTTGCACCCGAGTACCAGGGTACGAAAACTGAGACATATTTGAACACGTCTCCCGATCACATGGTTGATCATACTCTGGGTTCCACATGCATGTTTTAGCTGAAGGAAGAATACCTTAAACGTGGGTAGTTGAAACCCGTGGAATGGGTACCATGCAATATGACTTCAAAGGGTCTTCATTTGCTCACCAAACCTCTCCAATCCTATCACTGCTGCGTTTATGCCCCTGTACACATGCTTGATTCTCTTTTGGAGACATAGCAATCCATAGGTTTTAAGATACTTACTAGTAAGGTACATTCTTAGGCGTTTAATATGGGGTGTTGAGTCCATTTCGTTGAGCAAGGAGTAGCTCTTGTCTATTCCATATTTGGCTTAAGGAACTTTATCTGTGCTCATTTCAATCTCTGGTTTTATGCAGCACCCCAACTCACCTTTCCCCTTAAGCAAGCATAAGTTGGTTTTCTAAATTTGAGACCCTGTTCTGTTCTGTAATTCAGTTCCTCTGTAGCCCAGTTTACATTCCGTGTATTAGTGATATCTTATGATGTTTCATTTTCTGTGTGACTTATTTCAGTTAGAATCATCGTACCTGAATCCACTCATTATGCTGCTACGGGCCTGATGACATAGATTTCATTGCTGAGTGATATTGCTTTGTAAGTAAATATCACAAGTTCTTTATCCATTTTTCACTTTCTGCGATGTTGAACTTGTACTGTAAACGAGGTTCTTGTAAACAGAGGCGTCCCAAACTTTGGGGTGGCTGTGTCTTTTTGATTTTAATTTCCCTAAGCTATAGGACCATAAGTGGAAGTGCCCTAGGCTCTGTTGCTTTGTTTTTTAGATGTTTCAGGAAACACCATACACTTCTCCCGAGTGTCTGTTGGCAATTTACATCCCGCCCATCAGCATAACAAGGCTCCCAGTTCTCCATGGCCTGTCCTGCCTTTCTGGATTTTACACTTTTTTCAGATGGCCCTTTTGACCGGGGGGAAGTGAGACTTCATTGTAGTGCAGATTTCCTTTGCAAGTTTGCTTGGTTGGCCAAAAAGGGCGTATGCGTTTTTTCCTGAATATATTCAGGAAAAAACGCATACGCCCTTTTTGGCCAAGTGCATCATTGTGGACGTTCTGCCTCTTTTCCTATGCTTTCAATGCAATTCCAGTCTACCTCCTGAAATCAGTTTCCTGCAATTCTTCCCCGCTTTCAAGTCCTCTTGGCAGCCTTACTTCAGTATATTTTTGGACGATAGCTGTCATTTATAACTCTGCAGGTTTGTGAATTACAGTGCCCCTGAGCTCCTTTCTTCAACTCGCTTTCTTGTGACCTGGCCGCAACACCGCAGGATGGCTTCAGGCCCTAATCTGGTTCCGGCACGGCACGCTGAGCCTTTGGTTAATTCCTCTTCCTGGTGGGAAATGAGAGTTAAATTTGCCCGTCCAGACACCTCCAGCTAGTCTCTCATTGGTTCTCGCTCTTCCTGTTCATCTTCCGCAGAAATTGCAAACTGGGCCGAACAGGAGGTTAAAGGGACTGACTCTCCAAGTCAGGAGAGTGTTAGTAAAGCGTCTGGAATGTTGCACCCGAGTACCAGGGTACGAAAACTGAGACATATTTGAACACGTCTCCCGATCACATGGTTGATCATACTCTAGGTTCCACATGCATGTTTTAGCTGAAGGAAGAATACCTTAAAACTGGGTAGTTGAAACCCGTGGAATGGGTACCATGCAATATGACTTCAAAGGGTCTTCATTTGCTCACCGAACCTCTCCAATCCTATCACTGCTGCGTTTATGCCCCTGTACACACGCTTGATTCTCTTTTGGAGACATAGCAATCCATAGGTTTTAAGATACTTACTAGTAAGGTACATTCTTAGGCGTTTAATATGGGGTGTTGAGTCCATTTCGTTGAGCAAGGAATAGCTCTTGTCTATTCCATATTTGGCTTAAGGAACTTTATCTGTGCTCATTTCAATCTCTGGTTTTATGCAGCACCCCAACTCACCTTTCCCCTTAAGCAAGCATAAGTTGGTTTTCTAAATTTGAGACCCTGTTCTGTTCTGTAATTCAGTTCCTGTGTAGCCCAGTTTACATTCCGTGTATTAGTGATATCTTATGATGTTTCTTTTTCTGTGTGACTTATTTCAGTTAGAATCATCATACCTGAATCCACTCATTGTGCTGCTACGGGCCTGATGACATAGATTTCATTGCTGAGTGATATTGCTTTGTAAGTAAATACCACAACTTCTTTATCCATTTTTCACTTTCTGCGATGTTGAACTTGTACGGTAAACGAGGTTCTTGTAAACAGAGCCATTCCAAACTTCGGGGTGGCTGTGTCTTTTTGATTTTAATTTCCCTAAGCTATAGGACCATAAGTGGAAGTGCCCTAGGCTCTGTTGCTTTGTTTTTCAGATGTTTCAGGAAACACCATACACTTCTCCCGAGTGTCTGTTGGCAATTTACATCCCGCCCATCAGCATAACAAGGCTCCCAGTTCTCCATGGCCTGTCCTGCCTTTCTGGATTTTACACTTTTTTCAGATGGCCCTTTTGACCGGGGGGAAGTGAGACTTCATTGTAGTGCAGATTTCCTTTGCAAGCTTGCTTGGTTGGCCAAAAAGGGCGTATGCGTTTTTTCCTGAATATATTCAGGAAAAAACGCATACGCCCTTTTTGGCCAAGTGCATCATTGTGGACGTTCTGCATCTTTTCCGAAGCTTTCAATGCAATTCCAGTCTACCTCCAGAAATCAGTTTCCTGCAATTCTGCCCCGCTTTCAAGTCCTCTTGGCAGCTTTACTTCAGTATATTTTTGGAAATAGCTGTCATTTATAACTCTGCAGGTTTGTGAATTACAGTGCCCCTGAGCTCCTTTCTTCAACTCGCTTTCTTTTGAGCTGGCCGCAACACCGCAGGATGGCTTCAGGCCCTAATCTGGTTCCGGCACGGCACGCTGAGCCTTTGGTTAGTTCCTCTTCCTGGTGGGAAATGAGAGTTAAATTTGCCCGTCCAGACACCTCCAGCTAGTCTCTCATTGGTTCTCCCTATTCCTGTTCATCTTCCGCAGAAATTGCAAACTGGGCCAAACAGGAGGTTAAAGGCGTTGACTCTCCAAGTGGGGAGAGTGTTAGTAAAGCGTCTGGAATGTTGCACCCGAGTACCAGGGTACGAAAACTGTGACATATTTGAACACATCTCCCGATCACATGTTTGATCATGCTCTAGGTTCCACATGCATGTTTTAGCTGAAGGAAGAATACCTTAAACGTGGGTAGTTGAAACCCGTGGAATGGGTACCATGCAATATGACTTCAAAGGGTCTTCATTTGCTCACCGAACCTCTCCAATCCTATCACTGCTGCGTTTATGCCCCTGTACACATGCTTGATTCTCTTTAAGAGACATAGCAATCCATAGGTTTTAAGATAGTTATTAGTCAGGTACATTCTTAGGCGTTTAATATGGGGTGTTCAGTCCATTTCGTTGAGCAAGGAGTAGCTCTTGTCTATTCCATATTTGGCTTAAGGAACTTTATCTGTGCTCATTTCAATCTCTGGTTTTATGCAGCACCCCAACTCACCTTTCCCCTTAAGCAAGCATAAGTTGGTTTTCTAAATTTGAGACCCTGTTCTGTTCTGTAATTCAGTTCCTTTGTAGCCCAGTTTACATTCCGTGTATTACTGATATCTTATGATGTTTCTTTTTCTGTGTGACTTATTTCAGTTAGAATCATCGTACCTGAATCCACTCATTATGCTGCTACGGGCCTGATGACATAGATTTCATTGCTGAGTGATATTGCTTTGTAAGTAAATACCACAACTTCTTTATCCATTTTTCACTTTCTGCGATGTTGAACTTGTACTGTAAACGAGGTTCTTGTAAACAGAGGCGTCCCAAACTTTGGGGTGGCTGTGTCTTTTTGATTTTAATTTCCCTAAGCTATAGGACCATAAGTGGAAGTGCCCTAGGCTCTGTTGCTTTGTTTTTTAGATGTTTCAGGAAACACCATACACTTCTCCCGAGTGTCTGTTGGCAATTTACATCCCGCCCATCAGCATAACAAGGCTCCCAGTTCTCCATGGCCTGTCCTGCCTTTCTGGATTTTACACTTTTTTCGGATGGCCCTTTTGACCGTGGGGAAGTGAGACTTCATTGTAGTGCAGATTTCCTTTGCAAGCTTGCTTGGTTGGCCAAAAAGGGCGTATGCGTTTTTTCCTGAATATATTCAGGAAAAAACACATACGCCCTTTTTGGCCAAGTGCATCATTGTGGACGTTCTGCCTCTTTTCCTATGCTTTCAATGCAATTCCAGTCTACCTCCTGAAATCGGTTTCCTGCAATTCTGCCCCGCATTCAAGTCCTCTTGGCAGCCTTACTTCAGTATATTTTTGGATGATAGCTGTCATTTATAACTCTGCAGGTTTGTGAATTACAGTGCCCCTGAGCTCCTTTCTTCAACTCGCTTTCTTGTGAGCTGGCCGCAACACCGCAGGATGGCTTCAGGCCCTAATCTGGTTCCGGCACGGGACGCTGAGCCTTTGGTTAGTTCCTCTTTCTGGTGGGAAATGAGAGTTAAATTTGCCCGTCCAGACACCTCCAGCTAGTCTCTCATTGGTTCTCGCTCTTCCTGTTCATCTTCCGCAGAAATTGCAAACTGGGCCAAACAGGAGGTTAAAGGGACTGACTCTCCAAGTCGGGAGAGTGTTAGTAAAGCGTCTGGAATGTTGCACCCGAGTACCAGGGTACGAAAACTGAGACATATTTGAACACGTCTCCCGATCACATGGTTGATCATACTCTGGGTTCCACATGCATGTTTTAGCTGAAGGAAGAATACCTTAAACGTGGGTAGTTGAAACCCGTGGAATGGGTACCATGCAATATGACTTCAAAGGGTCTTCATTTGCTCACCAAACCTCTCCAATCCTATCACTGCTGCGTTTATGCCCCTGTACACATGCTTGATTCTCTTTTGGAGACATAGCAATCCATAGGTTTTAAGATACTTACTAGTAAGGTACATTCTTAGGCGTTTAATATGGGGTGTTGAGTCCATTTCGTTGAGCAAGGAGTAGCTCTTGTCTATTCCATATTTGGCTTAAGGAACTTTATCTGTGCTCATTTCAATCTCTGGTTTTATGCAGCACCCCAACTCACCTTTCCCCTTAAGCAAGCATAAGTTGGTTTTCTAAATTTGAGACCCTGTTCTGTTCTGTAATTCAGTTCCTCTGTAGCCCAGTTTACATTCCGTGTATTAGTGATATCTTATGATGTTTCATTTTCTGTGTGACTTATTTCAGTTAGAATCATCGTACCTGAATCCACTCATTATGCTGCTACGGGCCTGATGACATAGATTTCATTGCTGAGTGATATTGCTTTGTAAGTAAATATCACAAGTTCTTTATCCATTTTTCACTTTCTGCGATGTTGAACTTGTACTGTAAACGAGGTTCTTGTAAACAGAGGCGTCCCAAACTTTGGGGTGGCTGTGTCTTTTTGATTTTAATTTCCCTAAGCTATAGGACCATAAGTGGAAGTGCCCTAGGCTCTGTTGCTTTGTTTTTTAGATGTTTCAGGAAACACCATACACTTCTCCCGAGTGTCTGTTGGCAATTTACATCCCGCCCATCAGCATAACAAGGCTCCCAGTTCTCCATGGCCTGTCCTGCCTTTCTGGATTTTACACTTTTTTCAGATGGCCCTTTTGACCGGGGGGAAGTGAGACTTCATTGTAGTGCAGATTTCCTTTGCAAGTTTGCTTGGTTGGCCAAAAAGGGCGTATGCGTTTTTTCCTGAATATATTCAGGAAAAAACGCATACGCCCTTTTTGGCCAAGTGCATCATTGTGGACGTTCTGCCTCTTTTCCTATGCTTTCAATGCAATTCCAGTCTACCTCCTGAAATCAGTTTCCTGCAATTCTTCCCCGCTTTCAAGTCCTCTTGGCAGCCTTACTTCAGTATATTTTTGGACGATAGCTGTCATTTATAACTCTGCAGGTTTGTGAATTACAGTGCCCCTGAGCTCCTTTCTTCAACTCGCTTTCTTGTGACCTGGCCGCAACACCGCAGGATGGCTTCAGGCCCTAATCTGGTTCCGGCACGGCACGCTGAGCCTTTGGTTAATTCCTCTTCCTGGTGGGAAATGAGAGTTAAATTTGCCCGTCCAGACACCTCCAGCTAGTCTCTCATTGGTTCTCGCTCTTCCTGTTCATCTTCCGCAGAAATTGCAAACTGGGCCGAACAGGAGGTTAAAGGGACTGACTCTCCAAGTCAGGAGAGTGTTAGTAAAGCGTCTGGAATGTTGCACCCGAGTACCAGGGTACGAAAACTGAGACATATTTGAACACGTCTCCCGATCACATGGTTGATCATACTCTAGGTTCCACATGCATGTTTTAGCTGAAGGAAGAATACCTTAAAACTGGGTAGTTGAAACCCGTGGAATGGGTACCATGCAATATGACTTCAAAGGGTCTTCATTTGCTCACCGAACCTCTCCAATCCTATCACTGCTGCGTTTATGCCCCTGTACACACGCTTGATTCTCTTTTGGAGACATAGCAATCCATAGGTTTTAAGATACTTACTAGTAAGGTACATTCTTAGGCGTTTAATATGGGGTGTTGAGTCCATTTCGTTGAGCAAGGAATAGCTCTTGTCTATTCCATATTTGGCTTAAGGAACTTTATCTGTGCTCATTTCAATCTCTGGTTTTATGCAGCACCCCAACTCACCTTTCCCCTTAAGCAAGCATAAGTTGGTTTTCTAAATTTGAGACCCTGTTCTGTTCTGTAATTCAGTTCCTGTGTAGCCCAGTTTACATTCCGTGTATTAGTGATATCTTATGATGTTTCTTTTTCTGTGTGACTTATTTCAGTTAGAATCATCATACCTGAATCCACTCATTGTGCTGCTACGGGCCTGATGACATAGATTTCATTGCTGAGTGATATTGCTTTGTAAGTAAATACCACAACTTCTTTATCCATTTTTCACTTTCTGCGATGTTGAACTTGTACGGTAAACGAGGTTCTTGTAAACAGAGCCATTCCAAACTTCGGGGTGGCTGTGTCTTTTTTATTTTAATTTCCCTAAGCTATAGGACCATAAGTGGAAGTGCCCTAGGCTCTGTTGCTTTGTTTTTCAGATGTTTCAGGAAACACCATACACTTCTCCCGAGTGTCTGTTGGCAATTTACATCCCGCCCATCAGCATAACAAGGCTCCCAGTTCTCCATGGCCTGTCCTGCCTTTCTGGATTTTACACTTTTTTCAGATGGCCCTTTTGACCGGGGGGAAGTGAGACTTCATTGTAGTGCAGATTTCCTTTGCAAGCTTGCTTGGTTGGCCAAAAAGGGCGTATGCGTTTTTTCCTGAATATATTCAGGAAAAAACGCATACGCCCTTTTTGGCCAAGTGCATCATTGTGGACGTTCTGCATCTTTTCCGAAGCTTTCAATGCAATTCCAGTCTACCTCCAGAAATCAGTTTCCTGCAATTCTGCCCCGCTTTCAAGTCCTCTTGGCAGCTTTACTTCAGTATATTTTTGGAAATAGCTGTCATTTATAACTCTGCAGGTTTGTGAATTACAGTGCCCCTGAGCTCCTTTCTTCAACTCGCTTTCTGGTGAGCTGGCCGCAACACCGCAGGATGGCTTCAGGCCCTAATCTGGTTCCGGCACGGCACGCTGAGCCTTTGGTTAGTTCCTCTTCCTGGTGGGAAATGAGAGTTAAATTTGTCCGTCCAGACACCTCCATCTAGTCTCTCATTGGTTCTCCCTATTCCTGTTCATCTTCCGCAGAAATTGCAAACTGGGCCAAACAGGAGGTTAAAGGCGCTGACTCTCCAAGTGGGGAGAGTGTTAGTAAAGCGTCTGGAATGTTGCACCCGAGTACCAGGGTACGAAAACTGTGACATATTTGAACACATCTCCCGATCACATGTTTGATCATGCTCTAGGTTCCACATGCATGTTTTAGCTGAAGGAAGAATACCTTAAACCTGGGTAGTTGAAACCCGTGGAATGGGTACCATGCAATATGACTTCAAAGGGTCTTCATTTGCTCACCGAACCTCTCCAATCCTATCACTGCTGCGTTTATGCCCCTGTACACATGCTTGATTCTCTTTAAGAGACAGAGCAATCCATAGGTTTTAAGATACTTACTAGTCAGGTACATTCTTAGGCGTTTAATATGCGGTGTTGAGTCCATTTCGTTGAGCAAGGAGTAGCTCTTGTCTATTCCATATTTGGCTTAAGGAACTTTATCTGTGCTCATTTCAATCTCTGGTTTTATGCAGCACCCCAACTCACCTTTCCCCTTAAGCAAGCATAAGTTGGTTTTCTAAATTTGAGACCCTGTTCTGTTCTGTAATTCAGTTCCTGTGTAGCCCAGTTTACATTCCGTGTATTAGTGATATCTTATGATGTTTCTTTTCCTGTGTGACTTATTTCAGTTAGAATCATCGTACCTGAATCCACTCATTATGCTGCTACGGGCCTGATGACATAGATTTCATTGCTGAGTGATATTGCTTTGTAAGTAAATACCACAACTTCTTTATCCATTTTTCACTTTCTGCGATGTTGAACTTGTACTGTAAACGAGGTTCTTGTAAACAGAGGCGTCCCAAACTTTGGGGTGGCTGTGTCATTTTGATTTTAATTTCCCTAAGCTATAGGACCGTAAGTGGAAGTGCCCTAGGCTCTGTTGCTTTGTTTTTTAGATGTTTCAGGAAACACCATACACTTCTCCCGAGTGTCTGTTGGCAATTTACATCCCGCCCATCAGCATAACAAGGCTCCCAGTTCTCCATGGCCTGTCCTGCCTTTCTGGATTTTACACTTTTTTCAGATGGCCCTTTTGACCGGGGGGAAGTGAGACTTCATTGTAGTGCAGATTTCCTTTGCAAGCTTGCTTGGTTGGCCAAAAAGGGCGTATGCGTTTTTTCCTGAATATATTCAGGAAAAAACGCATACGCCCTTTTTGGCCAAGTGCATCATTGTGGACGTTCTGCCTCTTTTCCTATGCTTTCAATGCAATTCCAGTCTACCTCCTGAAATCGGTTTCCTGCAATTCTGCCCCGCTTTCAAGTCCTCTTGGCAGCCTTACTTCAGTATATTTTTGGACGATAGCTGTCATTTATAACTCTGCAGGTTTGTGAATTACAGTGCCCCTGAGCTCCTTTCTTCAACTCGCTTTCTTTTGAGCTGGCCGCAACACCGCAGGATGGCTTCAGGCCCTAATCTGGTTCCGGCACGGCACGCTGAGCCTTTGGTTAGTTCCTCTTCCTGGTGGGAAATGAGAGTTAAATTTGCCCGTCCAGACACCTCCAGCTAGTCTCTCATTGGTTCTCGCTCTTCCTGTTCATCTTCCGCAGAAATTGCAAACTGGGCTAAACAGGAGGTTAAAGGCTGACTATCCAAGTGGGGAGAGTGTTAGTAAAGCGTCTGGAATGTTGCACCCGAGTACCAGGGGAGGAAAACTGAGACATATTTGAACACGTCTCCCGTTCACACGGTTGATCATACTCTGGGTTCCACATGCATGTTTTAGCTGAAGGAAGAATACCTTAAACCTGGGTAGTTGAAACCCGTGGAATGGGTACCATGCAATATGACTTCAAAGGGTCTTCATTTGCTCACCGAACCTCTCCAATCCTATCACTGCTGCGTTTATGCCCCTGTACACACGCTGGATTCTCTTTTGGAGACATAGCAATCCATAGGTTTTAAGATACTTACTAGTCAGGTACATTCTTAGGCGTTTAATATGGGGTGTTGAGTCCATTTCGTTGAGCAAGGAGTAGCTCTTGTCTATTCCATATTTGGCTTAAGGAACTTTATCTGTGCTCATTTCAATCTCTGGTTTTATGCAGCACCCTAACTCACCTTTCCCCTTAAGCAAGCATAAGTTGGTTTTCTAAATTTGAGACCCTGTTCTGTTCTGTAATTCAGTTCCTGTGTAGCCCAGTTTACATTCCGTGTATTAGTGATATCTTATGATGTTTCTTTTTCTGTGTGACTTATTTCAGTTAGAATCATCGTACCTGATCCACTCATTATGCTGCTACGGGCCTGATGACATAGATTTCATTGCTGAGTGATATTGCTTTGTAAGTAAATACCAAAACTTCTTTATCCATTTTTCACTTTCTGCGATGTTGAACTTTTACTGTAAACGACGTTCTTGTAAACAGAGGCGTCCCAAACTTTGGGGTGGCTGTGTCTTTTTGATTTTAATTTCCCTAAGCTATAGACCATAAGTGGAAGTGCCCTAGGCTCTGTTGCTTTGTTTTTTAGATGTTTCAGGAAACACCATACACTTCTCCCGAGTGTCTGTTGGCAATTTACATCCCGCCCATCAGCATAACAAGGCTCCCAGTTCTCCATGGCCTGTCCTGCCTTTCTGGATTTTACACTTTTTTCAGATGGCCCTTTTGACCGGGGGGAAGTGAGACTTCATTGTAGTGCAGATTTCCTTTGCAAGCTTGCTTGGTTGGCCAAAAAGGGCGTATGCGTTTTTTCCTGAATATATTCAGGAAAAAACGCATACGCCCTTTTTGGCCAAGTGCATCATTGTGGAAGTTCTGCCTCTTTTCCTATGCTTTCAATGCAATTCCAGTCTACCTCCTGAAATTGGTTTCCTGCAATTCTGCCCCACTTTCAAGTCCTCTTGGCAGCCTTACTTCAGTATATTTTTGGACGATAGCTGTCATTTATAACTCTGCAGGTTTGTGAATTACAGTGCCCCTGAGCTCCTTTCTTCAACTCGCTTTCTTTTGAGCTGGCCGCAACACCGCAGGATGGCTTCAGGCCCTAATCTGGTTCCGGCACGGCACGCTGAGCCTTTGGTTAGTTCCTCTTCCTGGTGGGAAATGAGAGTTAAATTTGCCCGTCCAGACACCTCCACCTAGTCTCTCATTGGTTCTCCCTATTCCTGTTCATCTTCCGCAGAAATTGCAAACTGGGCCAAACAGGAGGTTAAAGGCGCTGACTCTCCAAGTGGGGAGAGTGTTAGTAAAGCGTCTGGAATGTTGCACCCGAGTACCAGGGGAGGAAAACTGAGACATATTTGAACAGGTCTCCCGTTCACACGGTTGATCATACTCTGGGTTCCACATGCATGTTTTAGCTGAAGGAAGAATACCTTAAACGTGGGTAGTTGAAACCCGTGGAATGGGTACCATGCAATATGACTTCAAAGGGTCTTCATTTGCTCACCGAACCTCTCCAATCCTATCACTGCTGCGTTTATGCCCCTGTACACACGCTTGATTCTCTTTTGGAGACATAGCAATCCATAGGTTTTAAGTTACTTACTAGTCAGGTACATTCTTAGGCGTTTAATATGCGGTGTTGAGTCCATTTCGTTGAGCAAGGAGTAGCTCTTGTCTATTCCATATTTGGCTTAAGGAACTTTATCTGTGCTCATTTCAATCTCTGGTTTTATGCAGCACCCCAACTCACCTTTCCCCTTAAGCAAGCATAAGTTGGTTTTCTAAATTTGAGACCCTGTTCTGTTCTGTAATTCAGTTCCTGTGTAGCCAAGTTTACATTCCGTGTATTACTGATATCTTATGATGTTTCTTTTTCTGTGTGACTTATTTCAGTTAGAATCATCATACCTGAATCCACTCATTATGCTGCTAAGGGCCTGATGACATAGATTTCATTGCTGAGTGATATTGCTTTGTAAGTAAATACCACAACTTCTTTATCCATTTTTCACTTTCTGCGATGTTGAACTTGTACGGTAAACGAGGTTCTTGTAAACAGAGCCATTCCAAACTTCGGGGTGGCTGTGTCTTTTTTATTTTAATTTCCCTAAGCTATAGGACCATAAGTGGAAGTGCCCTAGGCTCTGTTGCTTTGTTTTTCAGATGTTTCAGGAAACACCATACACTTCTCCCGAGTGTCTGTTGGCAATTTACATCCCGCCCATCAGCATAACAAGGCTCCCAGTTCTCCATGGCCTGTCCTGCCTTTCTGGATTTTACACTTTTTTCAGATGGCCCTTTTGACCGGGGGGAAGTGAGACTTCATTGTAGTGCAGATTTCCTTTGCAAGCTTGCTTGGTTGGCCAAAAAGGGCGTATGCGTTTTTTCCTGAATATATTCAGGAAAAAACGCATACGCCCTTTTTGGCCAAGTGCATCATTGTGGACGTTCTGCCTCTTTTCCTATGCTTTCAATGCAATTCCAGTCTACCTCCTGAAATCGGTTTCCTGCAATTCTGCCCCGCTTTCAAGTCCTCTTGGCAGCCTTACTTCAGTATATTTTTGGATGATAGCTGTCATTTATAACTCTGCAGGTTTGTGAATTACAGTGCCCCTGAGCTCCTTTCTTCAACTCGCTTTCTTTTGAGCTGGCCACAACACCGCAGGATGGCTTCAGGCCCTAATCTGGTTCCGGCACGGCACGCTGAGCCTTTGGTTAGTTCCTCTTCCTGGTGGGAAATGAGAGTTAAATTTGCCCGTCCAGACACCTCCACCTAGTCTCTCATTGGTTCTCCCTATTCCTGTTCATCTTCCGCAGAAATTGCAAACTGGGCCAAACAGGAGGTTAAAGGCGCTGACTCTCCAAGTGGGGAGAGTGTTAGTAAAGCGTCTGGAATGTTGCACCCGAGTACCAGGGTACGAAAACTGAGACATATTTGAACAGGTTTCCCGTTCACACTGTTGATCATACTCTGGGTTCCACATGCATGCTTTAGCTGAAGGAAGAATACCTTAAACGTGGGTAGTTGAAACCCGTGGAATGGGTACCATGCAATATGACTTCAAAGGGTCTTCATTTGCTCACCGAACCTCTCCAATCCTATCACTGCTGCGTTTATGCCCCTGTACACACGCTTGATTCTCTTTTGGAGACATAGCAATCCATAGGTTTTAAGTTACTTACTAGTCAGGTACATTCTTAGGCGTTTAATATGGGGTGTTGAGTCCATTTCGTTGAGCAAGGAGTAGCTCTTGTCTATTCCATATTTGGCTTAAGGAACTTTATCTGTGCTCATTTCAATCTCTGGTTTTATGCAGCACCCCAACTCACCTTTCCCCTTAAGCAAGCATAAGTTGGTTTTCTAAATTTGAGACCCTGTTCTGTTCTGTAATTCAGTTCCTGTGTAGCCAAGTTTACATTCCGTGTATTAGTGATATCTTATGATGTTTCTTTTTCTGTGTGACTTATTTCAGTTAGAATCATCATACATGAATCCACTCATTGTGCTGCTAAGGGCCTGATGACATAGATTTCATTGCTGAGTGATATTGCTTTGTAAGTAAATACCACAACTTCTTTATCCATTTTTCACTTTCTGCGATGTTGAACTTGTACGGTAAACGAGGTTCTTGTAAACAGAGCCATTCCAAACTTCGGGGTGGCTGTGTCTTTTTTATTTTAATTTCCCTAAGCTATAGGACCATAAGTGGAAGTGCCCTAGGCTCTGTTGCTTTGTTTTTTAGATGTTTCAGGAAACACCATACACTTCTCCCGAGTGTCTGTTGGCAATTTACATCCCGCCCATCAGCATAACAAGGCTCCCAGTTCTCCATGGCCTGTCCTGCCTTTCTGGATTTTATACTTTTTTCAGATGGCCCTTTTGACCGGGGGGAAGTGAGACTTCATTGTAGTGCAGATTTCCTTTGCAAGCTTGCTTGGTTGGCCAAAAAGGGCGTATGCGTTTTTTCCTGAATATATTCAGGAAAAAACGCATACGCCCTTTTTGGCCAAGTGCATCATTGTGGACGTTCTGCATCTTTTCCGAAGCTTTCAATGCAATTCCAGTCTACCTCCTGAAATCAGTTTCCTGCAATTCTGCCCCGCTTTCAAGTCCTCTTGGCAGCTTTACTTCAGTATATTTTTGGAAATAGCTGTCATTTATAACTCTGCAGGTTTGTGAATTACAGTGCCCCTGAGCTCCTTTCTTCAACTCGCTTTCTTGTGACCTGGCCGCAACACCGCAGGATGGCTTCAGGCCCTAATGTGGTTCCGGCATGGCACGCTGAGCCTTTGGTTAATTCCGCTTCCTGGTGGGAAATGAGAGTTAAATTTGCCCGTCCAGACACCTCCAGCTAGTCTCTCATTGGTTCTCGCTATTCCTGTTCATCTTCCACAGAAATTGCAAACTGGGCCAAACAGGAGGTTAAAGGCGCTGACTCTCCAAGTCGGGAGAGTGTTAGTAAAGCGTCTGGAATGTTGCACCCGGGTACCAGGGTACGAAAACTGAGACATATTTGAACACGTCTCCCGTTCACACGGTTGATCATACTCTGGGTTCCACATGCATGTTTTAGCTGAAGGAAGAATACCTTAAACCTGGGTAGTTGAAACCCGTGGAATGGGTACCATGCAATATGACTTCAAAGGGTCTTCATTTGCTCACCGAACTTCTCCAATCCTATCACTGCTGCGTTTATGCCCCTGTACACACGCTTGATTCTCTTTTGGAGACATAGCAATCCATAGGTTTTAAGATACTTACTAGTCAGGTACATTCTTAGGCGTTTAATATGGGGTGTTGAGTCCATTTCGTTGAGCAAGGAGTAGCTCTTGTCTATTCCATATTTGGCTTAAGGAACTTTATCTGTGCTCATTTCAATCTCTGGTTTTATGCAGCACCCCAACTCACCTTTACCCTTAAGCAAGCATAAGTTGGTTTTCTAAATTTGAGACCCTGTTGTGTTTTGGAATTCAGTTCCTGTGTAGCCAAGTTTACATTCCGTGTATTAGTGATATCTTATGATGTTTCTTTTTCTGTGTGACTTATTTCAGTTAGAATCATCATACCTGAATCCACTCATTGTGCTGCTAAGGGCCTGATGACATAGATTTCATTGCTGAGTGATATTGCTTTGTAAGTAAATACCACAACTTCTTTATCCATTTTTCACTTTCTGCGATGTTGAACTTGTACTGTAAACGAGGTTCTTGTAAACAGAGGCGTCCCAAACTTTGGGGTGGCTGTGTCTTTTTGATTTTAATTTCCCTAAGCTATAGGACCATAAGTGGAAGTGCCCTAGGCTCTGTTGCTTTGTTTCTTAGATGTTTCAGGAAACACCATACACTTCTCCCGAGTGTCTGTTGGCAATTTACATCCCGCCCATCAGCATAACAAGGCTCCCAGTTCTCCATGAAATGTCCTGCCTTTCTGGATTTTACACTTTTTTCAGATGGCCCTTTTGACCGGGGGGAAGTGAGACTTCATTGTAGTGCAGATTTCCTTTGCAAGCTTGCTTGGTTGGCCAAAAAGTGCGTATGTGTTTTTTCCTGAATATATTCAGGAAAAAACGCATACGCCCTTTTTGGCCAAGTGCATCATTGTGGACGTTCTGCCTCTTTTCCTATGCTTTCAATGCAATTCCAGTCTACCTCCTGAAATCGGTTTCCTGCAATTCTGCCCCACGTTCAAGTCCTCTTGGCAGCCTTACTTCAGTATATTTTTGGACGATAGCTGTCATTTATAACTCTGCAGGTTTGTGAATTACAGTGCCCCTGAGCTCCTTTCTTCAACTCGTTTTCTTTTGAGCTGGCCGCAACACCGCAGGATGGCTTCAGGCCCTAATCTGGTTCTGGCACGGCACGCTGAGCCTTTGGTTAGTTCCTCTTCCTGGTGGGAAATGAGAGTTAAATTTGCCCGTCCAGACACCTCCACCTAGTCTCTCATTGGTTCTCCCTATTCCTGTTCATCTTCCGCAGAAATTGCAAACTGGGCCAAACAGGAGGTTAAAGGCGCTGACTCTCCAAGTGGGGAGAGTGTTAGTAAAGCGTCTGGAATGTTGCACCCGAGTACCAGGGGAGGAAAACTGAGACATATTTGAACACGTCTCCCGTTCACACTGTTGATCATACTCTGGGTTTCACATGCATGTTTTAGCTGAAGGAAGAATACCTTAAACCTTGGTAGTTGAGACCCGTGGAATGGGTACCATGAAATATGACTTCAAAGGGTCTTCATTTGCTCACCGAACCTCTCCAATCCTATCACTGCTGCGTTTATGCCCCTGTACACACGCTTGATTCTCTTTTGGAGACATAGCAATCCATAGGTTTTAAGATACTTACTAGTCAGGTACATTCTTAGGCATTTAATATGGGGTGTTGAGTCCATTTCGTTGAGCAAGGAGTAGCTCTTGTCTATTCCATATTTGGCTTAAGGAACTTTATCTGTGCTCATTTCAATCTCTGGTTTTATGCAGCACCCCAACTCACCTTTCCCCTTAAGCAAGCATAAGTTGGTTTTCTAAATTTGAGACCCTGTTCTGTTCTGTAATTCAGTTCCTGTGTAGCCAAGTTTACATTCCGTGTATTACTGATATCTTATGATGTTTCTTTTTCTGTGTGACTTATTTCAGTTAGAATCATCATACCTGAATCCACTCATTGTGCTGCTAAGGGCCTGATGACATAGATTTCATTGCTGAGTGATATTGCTTTGTAAGTAAATACCACAACTTCTTTATCCATTTTTCACTTTCTGCGATGTTGAACTTGTACGGTAAACGAGGTTCTTGTAAACAGAGGCGTCCCAAACTTTGGGGTGGCTGTGTCTTTTTGATTTTAATTTCCCTAAGCTATAGGACCATAAGTGGAAGTGCCCTAGGCTCTGTTGCTTTGTTTTTTAGATGTTTCAGGAAACACCATACACTTCTCCCGAGTGTCTGTTGGCAATTTACATCCCGCCCATCAGCATAACAAGGCTCCCAGTTCTCCATGGCCTGTCCTGCCTTTCTGGATTTTACACTTTTTTCAGATGGCCCTTTTGACCGGGGGGAAGTGAGACTTCATTGTAGTGCAGATTTCCTTTGCAAGCTTGCTTGGTTGGCCAAAAAGGGCGTATGCGTTTTTTCCTGAATATATTCAGGAAAAAACGCATACGCCCTTTTTGGCCAAGTGCATCATTGTGGACGTTCTGCCTCTTTTCCTATGCTTTCAATGCAATTCCAGTCTACCTCCTGAAATCGGTTTCCTGCAATTCTGCCCCACTTTCAAGTCCTCTTGGCAGCCTTACTTCAGTATATTTTTGGACGATAGCTGTCATTTATAACTCTGCAGGTTTGTGAATTACAGTGCCCCTGAGCTCCTTTCTTCAACTCGTTTTCTTTTGAGCTGGCCGCAACACCGCAGGATGGCTTCAGGCCCTAATCTGGTTCCGGCACGGCACGCTGAGCCTTTGGTTATTTCCTCTTCCTGGTGGGAAATGAGAGTTAAATTTGCCCGTCCAGACACCTCCACCTAGTCTCTCATTGGTTCTCCCTATTCCTGTTCATCTTCCGCAGAAATTGCAAACTGGGCCAAACAGGAGGTTAAAGGCGCTGACTCTCCAAGTGGGGAGAGTGTTAGTAAAGCGTCTGGAATGTTGCACCCGAGTACCAGGTGAGGAAAACTGAGACATATTTGAACACGCCTCCCTTTCACACTGTTGATCATACTCTGGGTTTCACATGCATGTTTTTGCTGAAGGAAGAATACCTTAAACCTGGGTAGTTGAGACCCGTGGAATGGGTACCATGTAATATGACTTCAAAGGGTCTTCATTTGCTCACCGAACCTCTCCAATCCTATCACTACTGCGTTTATGCCCCTGTACACATGCTTGATTCTCTTTCGGAGACATAGCAATCCATAGGTTTTAAGATACTTACTAGTCAGGTACATTTTTACGCGTTTAATATGCGGTGTTGAGTCCATTTCGTTGAGCAAGGAGTAGCCCTTGTCTATTCCATATTTGGCTTAAGGAACTTTATCTGTGCTCATTTCAATCTCTGGTTTTATGCAGCACCCCAACTCACCTTTCCCCTTAAGCAAGCATAAGTTGGTTTTCTAAATTTGAGACCCTGTTCTGTTCTGTAATTCAGTTCCTGTGTAGCCAAGTTTACATTCCGTGTATTACTGATATCTTATGATGTTTCTTTTTCTGTGTGACTTATTTCAGTTAGAATCATCATACCTGAATCCACTCATTGTGCTGCTACGGGCCTGATGACATAGATTTCATTGCTGAGTGATATTGCTTTGTAAGTAAATACCACAACTTCTTTATCCATTTTTCACTTTCTGCGATGTTGAACTTGTACGGTAAACGAGGTTCTTGTAAACAGAGGCGTCCCAAACTTTGGGGTGGCTGTGTCTTTTTGATTTTAATTTCCCTAAGCTATAGGACCATAAGTGGAAGTGCCCTAGGCTCTGTTGCTTTGTTTTTTAGATGTTTCAGGAAACACCATACACTTCTCCCGAGTGTCTGTTGGCAATTTACATCCCGCCCATCAGCATAACAAGGCTCCCAGTTCTCCATGGCCTGTCCTGCCTTTCTGGATTTTACACTTTTTTCAGATGGCCCTTTTGACCGGGGGGAAGTGAGACTTCATTGTAGTGCAGATTTCCTTTGCAAGCTTGCTTGGTTGGCCAAAAAGGACGTATGCGTTTTTTCCTGAATATATTCAGGAAAAAACGCATACGCCCTTTTTGGCCAAGTGCATCATTGTGGACGTTCTGCCTCTTTTCCTATGCTTTCAATGCAATTCCAGTCTACCTCCTGAAATCGGTTTCCTGCAATTCTGCCCCACTTTCAAGTCCTCTTGGCAGCCTTACTTCAGTATATTTTTGGACGATAGCTGTCATTTATAACTCTGCAGGTTTGTGAATTACAGTGCCCCTGAGCTCCTTTCTTCAACTCGCTTTCTTTTGAGCTGGCCGCAACACCGCAGGATGGCTTCAGGCCCTAATCTGGTTCCGGCACGGCACGCTGAGCCTTTGGTTAGTTCCTCTTCCTGGTGGGAAATGAGAGTTAAATTTGCCCGTCCAGACACCTCCAGCTAGTCTCTCATTGGTTCTCGCTCTTCCTGTTCATCTTCCGGAGAAATTGCAAACTGGGCCAAACAGGAGGTTAAAGGGACTGACTCTCCAAGTCGGGAGAGTGTTAGTAAAGCGTCTGGAATGTTGCACCCGAGTACCAGGGTACGAAAACTGAGACATATTTGAACACGTCTCCCGATCACATGGTTGATCATACTCTAGGTTCCACATGCATGTTTTAGCTGAAGGAAGAATACCTTAAACCTGGAGAGTTGAGACCCGTGGAATGGGTACCATGCAATATGACTTCAAAGGGTCTTCATTTGCTCACCGAACCTCTCCAATCCTATCACTGCTGCATTTATGCCCCTGTACACCCGCTTGATTCTCTTTTGGAGACATAGCAATCCATAGGTTTTAAGATACTTACTAGTCAGGTAAATTGTTAGGCGTTTAATATGGGGTGTTGAGTCCATTTCGTTGAGCAAGGAGTAGCTCTTGTCTATTCCATATTTGGCTTAAGGAACTTTATCTGTGCTCATTTCAATCTCTGGTTTTATGCAGCACCCCAACTCACCTTTCCCCTTAAGCAAGCATAAGTTGGTTTTCTAAATTTGAGACCCTGTTCTGTTTTGGAATTCAGTTCCTGTGTAGCCAAGTTTACATTCCATGTATTAGTGATATTTATTGATGTTTCTTTTTCTGTGTGACTTATTTCAGTTAGAATCATCGTACCTGAATCCACTCATTGTGCTGCTAAGGGCCTGATGACATAGATTTCATTGCTGAGTGATACTGCATTGTACGTAAATACCACAAGTTCTCTATCCATTTTTCACTTTCTTCGATGTTGAACTTGTACTGTAAACGAGGTTCTTGTAAACAGAGGCGTCCCAAACTTTGGGGTGGCTGTGTCTTTTTGATTTTAATTTCCCTAAGCTATAGGACCATAAGTGGAAGTTCCCTAGGCTCTGTTGCTTTGTTTTTTAGATGTTTCAGGAAACACCATACACTTCTCCCGAGTGTCTGTTGGCAATTTACATCCCGCCCATCAGCATAACAAGGCTCCCAGTTCTCCATGGCCTGTCCTGCCTTTCTGGATTTTACACTTTTTTCAGATGGCCCTTTTGACCGGGGGGAAGTGAGACTTCATTGTAGTGCAGATTTCCTATGCAAGTTTGCTTGTTTGGCCAAAAAGGGCGTATGCGTTTTTTCCTGAATATATTCAGGAAAAAACGCATATGCCCTTTTTGGCCAAGTGCATCATTGTGGACGTTCTGCCTCTTTTCCTATGCTTTCAATGCAATTCCAGTCTACCTCCTGAAATCGGTTTCCTGCAATTCTGCCCCGCTTTCAAGTCCTCTTGGCAGCCTTACTTCAGTATATTTTTGGACGATAGCTGTCATTTATAACTCTGCAGGTTTGTGAATTACAGTGCCCCTGAGCTCCTTTCTTCAACTCGTTTTCTTTTGAGCTGGCCGCAACACCGCAGGATGGCTTCAGGCCCTAATCTGGTTCCGGCACGGCATGCTGAGCCTTTGGTTAGTTCCTCTTCCTGGTGGGAAATGAGAGTTAAATTTGCCCGTCCAGACACCTCCAGCTAGTCTCTCATTGGTTCTCCCTATTCCTGTTCATCTTCCGCAGAAATTGCAAACTGGGCCAAACAGGAGGTTAAAGGCGCTGACTCTCCAAGTGGGGAGAGTGTTAGTAAAGCGTCTGGAATGTTGCACCCGAGTACCAGGGGAGGAAAACTGAGACATATTTGAACACATCTCCCGTTCACACGGTTGATCATACTCTGGGTTCCACATGCATGTTTTAGCTGAAGGAAGAATACCTTAAACCTGGAGAGTTGAGACCCGTGTAATGGGTACCATGCAATATGACTTCAAAGGGTCTTCATTTGCTCACCGAACCTCTCCAATCCTATCACTGCTGCGTTTATGCCCCTGTACACATGCTTGATTCTCTTTCGGAGACATAGCAATCCATAGGTTTTAAGATACTTACTAGTCAGGTACATTCTTAGGCGTTTAATATGGGGTGTTGAGTCCATTTCGTTGAGCAAGGAGTAGCTCTTATCTATTCCATATTTGGCTTAAGGAACTTTATCTGTGCTCATTTCAATCTCTGGTTTTATGCAGCACCCCAACTCACCTTTCCCCTTAAGCAAGCATAAGTTGGTTTTCTAAATTTGAGACCCTGTTGTGTTTTGGAATTCAGTTCCTGTGTAGGCAAGTTTACATTCCGTGTATTACTGATATCTTATGATGTTTCTTTTTCTGTGTGACTTATTTCAGTTAGAATCATCGTACCTGAATCCACTCATTGTGCTGCTACGGGCCTGATGACATAGATTTCATTGCTGAGTGATACTGCATTGTACATAAGTACCACAAGTTCTTTATCCATTTTCCTCTTTCTGTGATATTGAACTTGTACGGAAAACGAGGTTCTTGTAAACAGAGGCGTCCCAAACTTTGGGGTGGCTGTGTCTTTTTGATTTTAATTTCCCTAAGCTATAGGACCATATGTGGAAGTGCCCTAGGCTCTGTTGCTTTGTTTTTTAGATGTTTCAGGAAACACCATACACTTCTCCCGAGTGTCTGTTGGCAATTTACATCCCGCCCATCAGCATAACAAGGCTCCCAGTTCTCCATGGCCTGTCCTGCCTTTCTGGATTTTACACTTTTTTCAGATGGCCCTTTTGACCGGGGGGAAGTGAGACTTCATTGTAGTGCAGATTTCCTTTGCAAGCTCGCTTGGTTGGCCAAAAAGGGCGTATGCGTTTTTTCCTGAATATATTCAGGAAAAAACGCATACGCCCTTTTTGGCCAAGTGCATCATTGTGGACGTTTTGCCTCTTCTCCTATGCTTTCAATGCAATTCCAGTCAACCTCCTGAAATCGGTTTCCTGCAATTCTGCCCCACTTTCAAGTCCTCTTGGCAGCCTTACTTCAGTATATTTTTGGACAATAGCTGTCATTTATAACTCTGCAGGTTTGTGAATTACAGTGCCCCTGAGCTCCTTTCTTCAACTCGCTTTCTTTTGAGCTGGCCGCAACACCGCAGGATGGCTTCAGGCCCTAATCTGGTTCCGGCACGGCACGCTGAGCCTTTGGTTAGTTCCTCTTCCTGGTGGGAAATGAGAGTTAAATTTGCCCGTCCAGACACCTCCAGCTAGTCTCTCATTGGTTCTCGCTCTTCCTGATCATCTTCCACAGAAATTGCAAACTGGGCTAAACAGGAGGTTAAAGGCTGACTATCCAAGTGGGGAGAGTGTTAGTAAAGCGTCTGGAATGTTGCACCCGAGTACCAGGGGAGGAAAACTGAGACATATTTGAACACGTCTCCCGTTCACACGGTTGATCATACTCTGGGTTCCACATGCATGTTTTAGCTGAAGGAAGAATACCTTAAACGTGGGTAGTTGAAACCCGTGGAATGGGTACCATGCAATATGACTTCAAAGGGTCTTCATTTGCTCACCGAACCTCTCCAATCCTATCACTGCTGCGTTTATGCCCCTGTACACACGCTTGATTCTCTTTTGGAGACATAGCAATCCATAGGTTTTAAGATACTTACTAGTAAGGTACATTCTTAGGCGTTTAATATGGGGTGTTGAGTCCATTTCATTGAGCAAGGAGTAGCTCTTGTCTATTCCATATTTGGCTTAAGGAACTTTATCTGTGCTCATTTCAATCTCTGGTTTTATGCAGCACCCCAACTCACCTTTCCCCTTAAGCAAGCATAAGTTGGTTTTCTAAATTTGAGACCCTGTTCTGTTCTGTAATTCAGTTCCTGTGTAGCCCAGTTTACATTCCGTGTATTAGTGATATCTTATGATGTTTCTTTTTCTGTGTGACTTATTTCAGTTAGAATCATTGTACCTGAATCCACTCATTATGCTGCTACGGGCCTGATGACATAGATTTCATTGCTGAGTGATACTGCATTGTACGTAAGTACCACAAGTTCTTTATCCATTTTTCACTTTCTGTGATGTTGAACTTGTACGGTAAACGAGGTTCTTGTAAACAGAGGCGTCCCAAACTTTGGGGTGGCTGTGTCTTTTTGATTTTAATTTCCCTAAGCTATAGGACCATAAGTGGAAGTGCCCTAGGCTCTGTTGCTTTGTTTTTTAGATGTTTCAGGAAACACCATACACTTCTCCCGAGTGTCTGTTGGCAATTTACATCCCACCCATCAGCATAACAAGGCTCCCAGTTCTCCATGGCCTGTCCTGCCTTTCTGGATTTTACACTTTTTTCAGATGGCCCTTTTGACCGGGGGGAAGTGAGACTTCATTGTAGTGCAGATTTCCTTTGCAAGTTTGCTTGGTTGGCCAAAAAGGGCGTATGCGTTTTTTCCTGAATATATTCAGGAAAAAACGCATACGCCCTTTTTGGCCAAGTGCATCATTGTGGACGTTCTGCCTCTTTTCCTATGCTTTCAATGCAATTCCAGTCTACCTCCTGAAATCGGTTTCCTGCAATTCTGCCCCGCTTTCAAGTCCTCTTGGCAGCCTTACTTCAGTATATTTTTGGACGATAGCTGTCATTTATAACTCGGCAGGTTTGTGAATTACAGTGCCCCTGAGCTCCTTTCTTCAACTCGTTTTCTTGTGAGCTGGCCGCAACACCGCAGGATGGCTTCAGGCCCTAATCTGGTTCCGGCACGGCACGCTGAGCCTTTGGTTAATTCCTCTTCCTGGTGGGAAATGAGAGTTAAATTTGCCCGTCCAGACACCTCCAGCTAGTCTCTCATTGGTTCTCGCTCTTCCTGTTCATCTTCCGCAGAAATTGCAAACTGGGCCAAACTGGAGGTTAAAGGGACTGACTCTACAAGTCGGGAGAGTGTTAGTAAAGCGTCTGGAATGTTGCACCCGAGTACCAGGGGAGGAAAACTGAGACATATTTGAACACGTCTCCCGTTCACACTGTTGATCATACTCTGGGTTTCACATGCATGTTTTAGCTGAAGGAAGAATACCTTAAACCTGGAGAGTTGAAACCCGTGGAATGGGTACCATGCAATAAGACTTCAAAGGATCTTCATTTGCTCACCGAACCTCTCTAATCCTATCACTGCTGCGTTTATGCCCCTGTACACATGCTTGATTCTCTTTTGGAGACATAGCAATCCATAGGTTTTAAGATACTTACTAGTCAGGTACATTCTTAGGCATTTAATATGGGGTGTTGAGTCCATTTCGTTGAGCAAGGAGTAGCTCTTGTCTATTCCATATTTGGCTTAAGGAACTTTATCTGTGCTCATTTCAATCTCTGGTTTTATGCAGCACCCCAACTCACCTTTCCCCTTAAGCAAGCATAAGTTGGTTTTCTAAATTTGAGACCATGTTGTGTTTTGGAATTCAGTTCCTGTGTAGCCAAGTTTACATTCCGTGTATTAGTGATATCTTATGATGTTTCTTTTTCTGTGTGACTTATTTCAGTTAGAATCATCATACCTGAATCCACTCATTGTGCTGCTAAGGGCCTGATGACATAGATTTCATTGCTGAGTGATATTGCTTTGTAAGTAAATACCACAACTTCTTTATCCATTTTTCACTTTCTGCGATGTTGAACTTGTACGGTAAACGAGGTTCTTGTAAACAGAGGCGTCCCAAACTTTGGGGTGGCTGTGTCTTTTTGATTTTAATTTCCCTAAGCTATAGGACCATAAGTGGAAGTGCCCTAGGCTCTGTTGCTTTGTTTTTTAGATGTTTCAGGAAACACCATACACTTCTCCTGAGTGTCTGTTGGCAATTTACATTCCGCCCATCAGCATAACAAGGCTCCCAGTTCTCCATGGCCTGTCCTGCCTTTCTGGATTTTACACTTTTTTCAGATGGCCCTTTTGACCGGGGGGAAGTGAGACTTCATTGTAGTGCAGATTTCCTATGCAAGTTTGCTTGTTTGGCCAAAAAGGGCGTATGCGTTTTTTCCTGAATATATTCAGGAAAAAACGCATACGCCCTTTTTGGCCAAGTGCATCATTGTGGACGTTCTGCCTCTTTTCCTATGCTTTCAATGCAATTCCAGTCTACCTCCTGAAATCGGTTTCCTGCAATTCTGCCCCGCTTTCAAGTCCTCTTGGCAGCCTTACTTCAGTATATTTTTGGACGATAGCTGTCATTTATAACTCTGCAGGTTTGTGAATTACAGTGCCCCTGAGCTCCTTTCTTCAACTCGTTTTCTTTTGAGCTGGCCGCAACACCGCAGGATGGCTTCAGGCCCTAATCTGGTTCCGGCACGGCATGCTGAGCCTTTGGTTAGTTCCTCTTCCTGGTGGGAAATGAGAGTTAAATTTGCCCGTCCAGACACCTCCAGCTAGTCTCTCATTGGTTCTCCCTATTCCTGTTCATCTTCCGCAGAAATTGCAAACTGGGCCAAACAGGAGGTTAAAGGCGCTGACTCTCCAAGTGGGGAGAGTGTTAGTAAAGCGTCTGGAATGTTGCACCCGAGTACCAGGGGAGGAAAACTGAGACATATTTGAACACATCTCCCGTTCACACGGTTGATCATACTCTGGGTTCCACATGCATGTTTTAGCTGAAGGAAGAATACCTTAAACCTGGAGAGTTGAGACCCGTGTAATGGGTACCATGCAATATGACTTCAAAGGGTCTTCATTTGCTCACCGAACCTCTCCAATCCTATCACTGCTGCGTTTATGCCCCTGTACACATGCTTGATTCTCTTTCGGAGACATAGCAATCCATAGGTTTTAAGATACTTACTAGTCAGGTACATTCTTAGTCGTTTAATATGGGGTGTTGAGTCCATTTCGTTGAGCAAGGAGTAGCTCTTATCTATTCCATATTTGGCTTAAGGAACTTTATCTGTGCTCATTTCAATCTCTGGTTTTATGCAGCACCCCAACTCACCTTTCCCCTTAAGCAAGCATAAGTTGGTTTTCTAAATTTGAGACCCTGTTGTGTTTTGGAATTCAGTTCCTGTGTAGCCAAGTTTACATTCCGTGTATTACTGATATCTTATGATGTTTCTTTTTCTGTGTGACTTATTTCAGTTAGAATCATCGTACCTGAATCCACTCATTGTGCTGCTACGGGCCTGATGACATAGATTTCATTGCTGAGTGATACTGCATTGTACATAAGTACCACAAGTTCTTTATCCATTTTCCTCTTTCTGTGATATTGAACTTGTACGGAAAACGAGGTTCTTGTAAACAGAGGCGTCCCAAACTTTGGGGTGGCTGTGTCTTTTTGATTTTAATTTCCCTAAGCTATAGGACCATAAGTGGAAGTGCCCTAGGCTCTGTTGCTTTGTTTTTTAGATGTTTCAGGAAACACCATACACTTCTCCCGAGTGTCTGTTGGCAATTTACATCCCGCCCATCAGCATAACAAGGCTCCCAGTTCTCCATGGCCTGTCCTGCCTTTCTGGATTTTACACTTTTTTCAGATGGCCCTTTTGACCGGGGGGAAGTGAGACTTCATTGTAGTGCAGATTTCCTTTGCAAGCTCGCTTGGTTGGCCAAAAAGGGCGTATGCGTTTTTTCCTGAATATATTCAGGAAAAAACGCATACGCCCTTTTTGGCCAAGTGCATCATTGTGGACGTTTTGCCTCTTTTCCTATGCTTTCAATGCAATTCCAGTCAACCTCCTGAAATCGGTTTCCTGCAATTCTGCCCCACTTTCAAGTCCTCTTGGCAGCCTTACTTCAGTATATTTTTGGACGATAGCTGTCATTTATAACTCTGCAGGTTTGTGAATTACAGTGCCCCTGAGCTCCTTTCTTCAACTCGCTTTCTTTTGAGCTGGCCGCAACACCGCAGGATGGCTTCAGGCCCTAATCTGGTTCCGGCACGGCACGCTGAGCCTTTGGTTAGTTCCTCTTCCTGGTGGGAAATGAGAGTTAAATTTGCCCGTCCAGACACCTCCAGCTAGTCTCTCATTGGTTCTCGCTCTTCCTGATCATCTTCCACAGAAATTGCAAACTGGGCTAAACAGGAGGTTAAAGGCTGACTATCCAAGTGGGGAGAGTGTTAGTAAAGCGTCTGGAATGTTGCACCCGAGTACCAGGGGAGGAAAACTGAGACATATTTGAACACGTCTCCCGTTCACACGGTTGATCATACTCTGGGTTCCACATGCATGTTTTAGCTGAAGGAAGAATACCTTAAACGTGGGTAGTTGAAACCCGTGGAATGGGTACCATGCAATATGACTTCAAAGGGTCTTCATTTGCTCACCGAACCTCTCCAATCCTATCACTGCTGCGTTTATGCCCCTGTACACACGCTTGATTCTCTTTTGGAGACATAGCAATCCATAGGTTTTAAGATACTTACTAGTAAGGTACATTCTTAGGCGTTTAATATGGGGTGTTGAGTCCATTTCATTGAGCAAGGAGTAGCTCTTGTCTATTCCATATTTGGCTTAAGGAACTTTATCTGTGCTCATTTCAATCTCTGGTTTTATGCAGCACCCCAACTCACCTTTCCCCTTAAGCAAGCATAAGTTGGTTTTCTAAATTTGAGACCCTGTTCTGTTCTGTAATTCAGTTCCTGTGTAGCCCAGTTTACATTCCGTGTATTAGTGATATCTTATGATGTTTCTTTTTCTGTGTGACTTATTTCAGTTAGAATCATTGTACCTGAATCCACTCATTATGCTGCTACGGGCCTGATGACATAGATTTCATTGCTGAGTGATACTGCATTGTACGTAAGTACCACAAGTTCTTTATCCATTTTTCACTTTCTATGATGTTGAACTTGTACGGTAAACGAGGTTCTTGTAAACAGAGGCGTCCCAAACTTTGGGGTGGCTGTGTCTTTTTGATTTTAATTTCCCTAAGCTATAGGACCATAAGTGGAAGTGCCCTAGGCTCTGTTGCTTTGTTTTTTAGATGTTTCAGGAAACACCATACACTTCTCCCGAGTGTCTGTTGGCAATTTACATCCCGCCCATCAGCGTAACAAGGCTCCCAGTTCTCCATGGCCTGTCCTGCCTTTCTGGATTTTACACTTTTTTCAGATGGCCCTTTTGACCGGGGGGAAGTGAGACTTCATTGTAGTGCAGATTTCCTTTGCAAGTTTGCTTGGTTGGCCAAAAAGGGCGTATGCGTTTTTTCCTGAATATATTCAGGAAAAAACGCATACGCCCTTTTTGGCCAAGTGCATCATTGTGGACGTTCTGCCTCTTTTCCTATGCTTTCAATGCAATTCCAGTCTACCTCCTGAAATCGGTTTCCTGCAATTCTGCCCCGCTTTCAAGTCCTCTTGGCAGCCTTACTTCAGTATATTTTTGGACGATAGCTGTCATTTATAACTCGGCAGGTTTGTGAATTACAGTGCCCCTGAGCTCCTTTCTTCAACTCGTTTTCTTGTGAGCTGGCCGCAACACCGCAGGATGGCTTCAGGCCCTAATCTGGTTCCGGCACGGCACGCTGAGCCTTTGGTTAATTCCTCTTCCTGGTGGGAAATGAGAGTTAAATTTGCCCGTCCAGACACCTCCAGCTAGTCTCTCATTGGTTCTCGCTCTTCCTGTTCATCTTCCGCAGAAATTGCAAACTGGGCCAAACTGGAGGTTAAAGGGACTGACTCTACAAGTCGGGAGAGTGTTAGTAAAGCGTCTGGAATGTTGCACCCGAGTACCAGGGGAGGAAAACTGAGACATATTTGAACACGTCTCCCGTTCACACTGTTGATCATACTCTGGGTTTCACATGCATGTTTTAGCTGAAGGAAGAATACCTTAAACCTGGAGAGTTGAAACCCGTGGAATGGGTACCATGCAATAAGACTTCAAAGGATCTTCATTTGCTCACCGAACCTCTCTAATCCTATCACTGCTGCGTTTATGCCCCTGTACACATGCTTGATTCTCTTTTGGAGACATAGCAATCCATAGGTTTTAAGATACTTACTAGTCAGGTACATTCTTAGGCATTTAATATGGGGTGTTGAGTCCATTTCGTTGAGCAAGGAGTAGCTCTTGTCTATTCCATATTTGGCTTAAGGAACTTTATCTGTGCTCATTTCAATCTCTGGTTTTATGCAGCACCCCAACTCACCTTTCCCCTTAAG
Source organism: Globicephala melas (assembly GCF_963455315.2). NCBI lineage: Eukaryota > Metazoa > Chordata > Mammalia > Artiodactyla > Delphinidae > Globicephala > Globicephala melas. The sequence continues at coordinate 198,900 of NW_027207437.1, read as the reverse complement.
CAAGCATAAGTTGGTTTTCTAAATTTGAGACCCTGTTGTGTTTTGGAATTCAGTTCCTGTGTAGCCAAGTTTACATTCCGTGTATTACTGATATCTTATGATGTTTCTTTTTCTGTGTGACTTATTTCAGTTAGAATCATCATACCTGAATCCACTCATTGTGCTGCTAAGGGCCTGATGACATAGATTTCATTGCTGAGTGATATTGCTTTGTAAGTAAATACCACAACTTCTTTATCCATTTTTCACTTTCTGCGATGTTGAACTTGTACGGTAAACGAGGTTCTTGTAAACAGAGGCGTCCCAAACTTTGGGGTGGCTGTGTCTTTTTGATTTTAATTTCCCTAAGCTATAGGACCATAAGTGGAAGTGCCCTAGGCTCTGTTGCTTTGTTTTTTAGATGTTTCAGGAAACACCATACACTTCTCCTGAGTGTCTGTTGGCAATTTACATTCCGCCCATCAGCATAACAAGGCTCCCAGTTCTCCATGGCCTGTCCTGCCTTTCTGGATTTTACACTTTTTTCAGATGGCCCTTTTGACCGGGGGGAAGTGAGACTTCATTGTAGTGCAGATTTCCTATGCAAGTTTGCTTGTTTGGCCAAAAAGGGCGTATGCGTTTTTTCCTGAATATATTCAGGAAAAAACGCATACGCCCTTTTTGGCCAAGTGCATCATTGTGGACGTTCTGCCTCTTTTCCTATGCTTTCAATGCAATTCCAGTCTACCTCCTGAAATCGGTTTCCTGCAATTCTGCCCCGCTTTCAAGTCCTCTTGGCAGCCTTACTTCAGTATATTTTTGGACGATAGCTGTCATTTATAACTCTGCAGGTTTGTGAATTACAGTGCCCCTGAGCTCCTTTCTTCAACTCGTTTTCTTTTGAGCTGGCCGCAACACCGCAGGATGGCTTCAGGCCCTAATCTGGTTCCGGCACGGCATGCTGAGCCTTTGGTTAGTTCCTCTTCCTGGTGGGAAATGAGAGTTAAATTTGCCCGTCCAGACACCTCCAGCTAGTCTCTCATTGGTTCTCCCTATTCCTGTTCATCTTCCGCAGAAATTGCAAACTGGGCCAAACAGGAGGTAAAAGGCGCTGACTCTCCAAGTGGGGAGAGTGTTAGTAAAGCGTCTGGAATGTTGCACCCGAGTACCAGGGGAGGAAAACTGAGACATATTTGAACACATCTCCCGTTCACACGGTTGATCATACTCTGGGTTCCACATGCATGTTTTAGCTGAAGGAAGAATACCTTAAACCTGGAGAGTTGAGACCCGTGTAATGGGTACCATGCAATATGACTTCAAAGGGTCTTCATTTGCTCACCGAACCTCTCCAATCCTATCACTGCTGCGTTTATGCCCCTGTACACATGCTTGATTCTCTTTCGGAGACATAGCAATCCATAGGTTTTAAGATACTTACTAGTCAGGTACATTCTTAGGCGTTTAATATGGGGTGTTGAGTCCATTTCGTTGAGCAAGGAGTAGCTCTTATCTATTCCATATTTGGCTTAAGGAACTTTATCTGTGCTCATTTCAATCTCTGGTTTTATGCAGCACCCCAACTCACCTTTCCCCTTAAGCAAGCATAAGTTGGTTTTCTAAATTTGAGACCCTGTTGTGTTTTGGAATTCAGTTCCTGTGTAGCCAAGTTTACATTCCGTGTATTACTGATATCTTATGATGTTTCTTTTTCTGTGTGACTTATTTCAGTTAGAATCATCGTACCTGAATCCACTCATTGTGCTGCTACGGGCCTGATGACATAGATTTCATTGCTGAGTGATACTGCATTGTACATAAGTACCACAAGTTCTTTATCCATTTTCCTCTTTCTGTGATATTGAACTTGTACGGAAAACGAGGTTCTTGTAAACAGAGGCGTCCCAAACTTTGGGGTGGCTGTGTCTTTTTGATTTTAATTTCCCTAAGCTATAGGACCATAAGTGGAAGTGCCCTAGGCTCTGTTGCTTTGTTTTTTAGATGTTTCAGGAAACACCATACACTTCTCCCGAGTGTCTGTTGGCAATTGACATCCCGCCCATCAGCATAACAAGGCTCCCAGTTCTCCATGGCCTGTCCTGCCTTTCTGGATTTTACACTTTTTTCAGATGGCCCTTTTGACCGGGGGGAAGTGAGACTTCATTGTAGTGCAGATTTCCTTTGCAAGCTCGCTTGGTTGGCCAAAAAGGGCGTATGCGTTTTTTCCTGAATATATTCAGGAAAAAACGCATACGCCCTTTTTGGCCAAGTGCATCATTGTGGACGTTTTGCCTCTTTTCCTATGCTTTCAATGCAATTCCAGTCAACCTCCTGAAATCGGTTTCCTGCAATTCTGCCCCACTTTCAAGTCCTCTTGGCAGCCTTACTTCAGTATATTTTTGGACGATAGCTGTCATTTATAACTCTGCAGGTTTGTGAATTACAGTGTCCCTGAGCTCCTTTCTTCAACTCGCTTTCTTTTGAGCTGGCCGCAACACCGCAGGATGGCTTCAGGCCCTAATCTGGTTCCGGCACGGCACGCTGAGCCTTTGGTTAGTTCCTCTTCCTGGTGGGAAATGAGAGTTAAATTTGCCCGTCCAGACACCTCCAGCTAGTCTCTCATTGGTTCTCGCTCTTCCTGTTCATCTTCCACAGAAATTGCAAACTGGGCTAAACAGGAGGTTAAAGGCTGACTATCCAAGTGGGGAGAGTGTTAGTAAAGCGTCTGGAATGTTGCACCCGAGTACCAGGGGAGGAAAACTGAGACATATTTGAACACGTCTCCCGTTCACACGGTTGATCATACTCTGGGTTCCACATGCATGTTTTAGCTGAAGGAAGAATACCTTAAACGTGGGTAGTTGAAACCCGTGGAATGGGTACCATGCAATATGACTTCAAAGGGTCTTCATTTGCTCACCGAACCTCTCCAATCCTATCACTGCTGCGTTTATGCCCCTGTACACACGCTTGATTCTCTTTTGGAGACATAGCAATCCATAGGTTTTAAGATACTTACTAGTAAGGTACATTCTTAGGCGTTTAATATGGGGTGTTGAGTCCATTTCGTTGAGCAAGGAGTAGCTCTTGTCTATTCCATATTTGGCTTAAGGAACTTTATCTGTGCTCATTTCAATCTCTGGTTTTATGCAGCACCCCAACTCACCTTTCCCCTTAAGCAAGCATAAGTTGGTTTTCTAAATTTGAGACCCTGTTCTGTTCTGTAATTCAGTTCCTGTGTAGCCCAGTTTACATTCCGTGTATTAGTGATATCTTATGATGTTTCTTTTTCTGTGTGACTTATTTCAGTTAGAATCATTGTACCTGAATCCACTCATTATGCTGCTACGGGCCTGATGACATAGATTTCATTGCTGAGTGATACTGCATTGTACGTAAGTACCAGAAGTTCTTTATCCATTTTTCACTTTCTGTGATGTTGAACTTGTACGGTAAACGAGGTTCTTGTAAACAGAGGCGTCCCAAACTTTGGGGTGGCTGTGTCTTTTTGATTTTAATTTCCCTAAGCTATAGGACCATAAGTGGAAGTGCCCTAGGCTCTGTTGCTTTGTTTTTTAGATGTTTCAGGAAACACCATACACTTCTCCCGAGTGTCTGTTGGCAATTTACATCCCACCCATCAGCATAACAAGGCTCCCAGTTCTCCATGGCCTGTCCTGCCTTTCTGGATTTTACACTTTTTTCAGATGGCCCTTTTGACCGGGGGGAAGTGAGACTTCATTGTAGTGCAGATTTCCTTTGCAAGTTTGCTTGGTTGGCCAAGAAGGGCGTATGCGTTTTTTCCTGAATATATTCAGGAAAAAACGCATACGCCCTTTTTGGCCAAGTGCATCATTGTGGACGTTCTGCCTCTTTTCCTATGCTTTCAATGCAATTCCAGTCTACCTCCTGAAATCGGTTTCCTGCAATTCTGCCCCGCTTTCAAGTCCTCTTGGCAGCCTAACTTCAGTATATTTTTGGACGATAGCTGTCATTTATAACTCGGCAGGTTTGTGAATTACAGTGCCCCTGAGCTCCTTTCTTCAACTCGTTTTCTTGTGAGCTGGCCGCAACACCGCAGGATGGCTTCAGGCCCTAATCTGGTTCCGGCACGGCACGCTGAGCCTTTGGTTAATTCCTCTTCCTGGTGGGAAATGAGAGTTAAATTTGCCCGTCCAGACACCTCCAGCTAGTCTCTCATTGGTTCTCGCTCTTCCTGTTCATCTTCCGCAGAAATTGCAAACTGGGCCAAACTGGAGGTTAAAGGGACTGACTCTACAAGTCGGGAGAGTGTTAGTAAAGCGTCTGGAATGTTGCACCCGAGTACCAGGGGAGGAAAACTGAGACATATTTGAACACGTCTCCCGTTCACACTGCTGATCATACTCTGGGTTTCACATGCATGTTTTAGCTGAAGGAAGAATACCTTAAACCTGGAGAGTTGAAACCCGTGGAATGGGTACCATGCAATAAGACTTCAAAGGATCTTCATTTGCTCACCGAACCTCTCTAATCCTATCACTGCTGCGTTTATGCCCCTGTACACATGCTTGATTCTCTTTTGGAGACATAGCAATCCATAGGTTTTAAGATACTTACTAGTCAGGTACATTCTTAGGCATTTAATATGGGGTGTTGAGTCCATTTCGTTGAGCAAGGAGTAGCTCTTGTCTATTCCATATTTGGCTTAAGGAACTTTATCTGTGCTCATTTCAATCTCTGGTTTTATGCAGCACCCCAACTCACCTTTCCCCTTAAGCAAGCATAAGTTGGTTTTCTAAATTTGAGACCCTGTTGTGTTTTGGAATTCAGTTCCTGTGTAGCCAAGTTTACATTCCGTGTATTACTGATATCTTATGATGTTTCTTTTTCTGTGTGACTTATTTCAGTTAGAATCATCATACCTGAATCCACTCATTGTGCTGCTAAGGGCCTGATGACATAGATTTCATTGCTGAGTGATATTGCTTTGTAAGTAAATACCACAACTTCTTTATCCATTTTTCACTTTCTGCGATGTTGAACTTGTACGGTAAACGAGGTTCTTGTAAACAGAGGCGTCCCAAACTTTGGGGTGGCTGTGTCTTTTTGATTTTAATTTCCCTAAGCTATAGGACCATAAGTGGAAGTGCCCTAGGCTCTGTTGCTTTGTTTTTTAGATGTTTCAGGAAACACCATACACTTCTCCTGAGTGTCTGTTGGCAATTTACATTCCGCCCATCAGCATAACAAGGCTCCCAGTTCTCCATGGCCTGTCCTGCCTTTCTGGATTTTACACTTTTTTCAGATGGCCCTTTTGACCGGGGGGAAGTGAGACTTCATTGTAGTGCAGATTTCCTTTGCAAGCTTGCTTGGTTGGCCAAAAAGGGCGTATGCGTTTTTTCCTGAATACATTCAGGAAAAAACGCATACGCCCTTTTTGGCCAAGTGCATCATTGTGGACGTTCTGCCTCTTTTCCTATGCTTTCAATGCAATTCCAGTCTACCTCCTGAAATCGGTTTCCTGCAATTCTGCCCCACTTTCAAGTCCTCTTGGCAGCCTTACTTCAGTATATTTTTGGACGATAGCTGTCATTTATAACTCTGCAGGTTTGTGAATTACAGTGCCCCTGAGCTCCTTTCTTCAACTCGCTTTCTTTTGAGCTGGCCGCAACACCGCAGGATGGCTTCAGGCCCTAATCTGGTTCCGGCACGGCACGCTGAGCCTTTGGTTAGTTCCTCTTCCTGGTGGGAAATGAGAGTTAAATTTGCCCGTCCAGACACCTCCAGCTAGTCTCTCATTGGTTCTCGCTCTTCCTGTTCATCTTCCACAGAAATTGCAAACTGGGCTAAACAGGAGGTTAAAGGCTGACTATCCAAGTGGGGAGAGTGTTAGTAAAGCGTCTGGAATGTTGCACCCGAGTACCAGGGGAGGAAAACTGAGACATATTTGAACACGTCTCCCGTTCACACGGTTGATCATACTCTGGGTTCCACATGCATGTTTTAGCTGAAGGAAGAATACCTTAAACGTGGGTAGTTGAAACCCGTGGAATGGGTACCATGCAATATGACTTCAAAGGGTCTTCATTTGCTCACCGAACCTCTCCAATCCTATCACTGCTGCGTTTATGCCCCTGTACACACGCTTGATTCTCTTTTGGAGACATAGCAATCCATAGGTTTTAAGATACTTACTAGTAAGGTACATTCTTAGGCGTTTAATATGGGGTGTTGAGTCCATTTCGTTGAGCAAGGAGTAGCTCTTGTCTATTCCATATTTGGCTTAAGGAACTTTATCTATGCTCATTTCAATCTCTGGTTTTATGCAGCACCCCAACTCACCTTTCCCCTTAAGCAAGCATAAGTTGGTTTTCTAAATTTGAGACCCTGTTCTGTTCTGTAATTCAGTTCCTGTGTAGCCCAGTTTACATTCCGTGTATTAGTGATATCTTATGATGTTTCTTTTTCTGTGTGACTTATTTCAGTTAGAATCATCGTACCTGAATCCACTCATTATGCTGCTACGGGCCTGATGACATAGATTTCATTGCTGAGTGATACTGCATTGTACGTAAGTACCACAAGTTCTTTATCCATTTTTCACTTTCTGTGATGTTGAACTTGTACGGTAAACGAGGTTCTTGTAAACAGAGGCGTCCCAAACTTTGGGGTGGCTGTGTCTTTTTGATTTTAATTTCCCTAAGCTATAGGACCATAAGTGGAAGTGCCCTAGGCTCTGTTGGTTTGTTTTTTAGATGTTTCAGGAAACACCATACACTTCTCCCGAGTGTCTGTTGGCAATTTACATTCCGCCCATCAGCATAACAAGGCTCCCAGTTCTCCATGGCCTGTCCTGCCTTTCTGGATTTTACACTTTTTTCAGATGGCCCTTTTGACCGGGGGGGGGGGGAAGTGAGACTTCATTGTAGTGCAGATTTCCTTTGCAAGCTTGCTTGGTTGGCCAAAAAGGGCGTATGCGTTTTTTCCTGAATATATTCAGGAAAAAACGCATACGCCCTTTTTGGCCAAGTGCATCATTGTGGACGTTCTGCCTCTTTTCCTATGCTTTCAATGCAATTCCAGTCTACCTCCTGAAATCGGTTTCCTGCAATTCTGCCCCGCTTTCAAGTCCTCTTGGCAGCCTTACTTCAGTATATTTTTGGACGATAGTTGTCATTTATAACTCTGCAGGTTTGTGAATTACAGTGCCCCTAAGCTCCTTTCTTCAACTCGTTTTCTTGTGAGCTGGCCGCAACACCGCAGGATGGCTTCAGGCCCTAATCTGGTTCCGGCACGGCACGCTGAGCCTTTGGTTATTTCCTCTTCCTGGTGGGAAATGAGAGTTAAATTTGCCCGTCCAGACACCTCCAGCTAGTCTCTCATTGGTTCTCGCTATTCCTGTTCATCTTCCGCAGAAATTGCAAACTGGGCCAAACAGGAGGTTAAAGGGACTGACTCTCCAAGTCGGGAGAGTGTTAGTAAAGCGTCTGGAATGTTGCACCCGAGTACCAGGGTACGAAAACTGAGACATATTTGAACACGTCTCCCGTTCACACTGTTGATCATACTCTGGGTTCCACATGCATATTGTAGCTGAAGGAAGAATACCTTAAACCTGGGTAGTTGAAACCCGTGGAATGGGTACCATGCAATATGACTTCAAAGGGTCTTCATTTGCTCACCGAACCTCTCCAATCCTATCACTGCTGCGTTTATGTCCCTGTACACATGCTTGATTCTCTTTCGGAGACATAGCAATCCATAGGTTTTAAGATACTTAAGAGTCAGGTACATTCTTAGGCGTTTAATATGCGGTGTTGAGTCCATTTCGTTGAGCAAGGAGTAGCTCTTGTCTATTCCATATTTGGCTTAAGGAACTTTATCTGTGCTCATTTCAATCTCTGCTTTTATGCAGCACCCCAACTCACCTTTACCCTTAAACAAGCATAAGTTGGTTTTCTAAATTTGAGACCCTGTTCTGTTCTGTAATTCAGTTCCTGTGTAGCCAAGTTTACATTCCGTGTATTACTGATATCTTATGATGTTTCTTTTTCTGTGTGACTTATTTCAGTTAGAATCATTGTACCTGAATCCACTCATTGTGCTGCTACGGGCCTGATGACATAGATTTCACTGCTGAGTGATACTGCATTGTACGTAAGTACCACAAGTTCTTTATCCATTTTTCACTTTCTGTGATGTTGAACTTGTACGGTAAACGAGGTTCTTGTAAACAGAGGCGTCCCAAACTTTGGGGTGGCTGTGTCTTTTTCATTTTAATTTCCCTAAGCTATAGGACCATAAGTGGAAGTGCCCTAGGCTCTGTTGCTTTGTTTTTTAGATGTTTCAGGAAACACCATACACTTCTCCCGAGTGTCTGTTGGCAATTTACATCCCACCCATCAGCATAACAAGGCTCCCAGTTCTCCATGGCCTGTCCTGCCTTTCTGGATTTTACACTTTTTTCAGATGGCCCTTTTGACCGGGGGGAAGTGAGACTTCATTGTAGTGCAGATTTCCTTTGCAAGTTTGCTTGGTTGGCCAAGAAGGGCGTATGCGTTTTTTCCTGAATATATTCAGGAAAAAACGCATACGCCCTTTTTGGCCAAGTGCATCATTGTGGACGTTCTGCCTCTTTTCCTATGCTTTCAATGCAATTCCAGTCTACCTCCTGAAATCGGTTTCCTGCAATTCTGCCCCGCTTTCAAGTCCTCTTGGCAGCCTAACTTCAGTATATTTTTGGACGATAGCTGTCATTTATAACTCGGCAGGTTTGTGAATTACAGTGCCCCTGAGCTCCTTTCTTCAACTCGTTTTCTTGTGAGCTGGCCGCAACACCGCAGGATGGCTTCAGGCCCTAATCTGGTTCCGGCACGGCACGCTGAGCCTTTGGTTAATTCCTCTTCCTGGTGGGAAATGAGAGTTAAATTTGCCCGTCCAGACACCTCCAGCTAGTCTCTCATTGGTTCTCGCTCTTCCTGTTCATCTTCCGCAGAAATTGCAAACTGGGCCAAACTGGAGGTTAAAGGGACTGACTCTACAAGTCGGGAGAGTGTTAGTAAAGCGTCTGGAATGTTGCACCCGAGTACCAGGGGAGGAAAACTGAGACATATTTGAACACGTCTCCCGTTCACACTGCTGATCATACTCTGGGTTTCACATGCATGTTTTAGCTGAAGGAAGAATACCTTAAACCTGGAGAGTTGAAACCCGTGGAATGGGTACCATGCAATAAGACTTCAAAGGATCTTCATTTGCTCACCGAACCTCTCTAATCCTATCACTGCTGCGTTTATGCCCCTGTACACATGCTTGATTCTCTTTTGGAGACATAGCAATCCATAGGTTTTAAGATACTTACTAGTCAGGTACATTCTTAGGCATTTAATATGGGGTGTTGAGTCCATTTCGTTGAGCAAGGAGTAGCTCTTGTCTATTCCATATTTGGCTTAAGGAACTTTATCTGTGCTCATTTCAATCTCTGGTTTTATGCAGCACCCCAACTCACCTTTCCCCTTAAGCAAGCATAAGTTGGTTTTCTAAATTTGAGACCCTGTTGTGTTTTGGAATTCAGTTCCTGTGTAGCCAAGTTTACATTCCGTGTATTACTGATATCTTATGATGTTTCTTTTTCTGTGTGACTTATTTCAGTTAGAATCATCATACCTGAATCCACTCATTGTGCTGCTAAGGGCCTGATGACATAGATTTCATTGCTGAGTGATATTGCTTTGTAAGTAAATACCACAACTTCTTTATCCATTTTTCACTTTCTGCGATGTTGAACTTGTACGGTAAACGAGGTTCTTGTAAACAGAGGCGTCCCAAACTTTGGGGTGGCTGTGTCTTTTTGATTTTAATTTCCCTAAGCTATAGGACCATAAGTGGAAGTGCCCTAGGCTCTGTTGCTTTGTTTTTTAGATGTTTCAGGAAACACCATACACTTCTCCTGAGTGTCTGTTGGCAATTTACATTCCGCCCATCAGCATAACAAGGCTCCCAGTTCTCCATGGCCTGTCCTGCCTTTCTGGATTTTACACTTTTTTCAGATGGCCCTTTTGACCGGGGGGAAGTGAGACTTCATTGTAGTGCAGATTTCCTTTGCAAGCTTGCTTGGTTGGCCAAAAAGGGCGTATGCGTTTTTTCCTGAATACATTCAGGAAAAAACGCATACGCCCTTTTTGGCCAAGTGCATCATTGTGGACGTTCTGCCTCTTTTCCTATGCTTTCAATGCAATTCCAGTCTACCTCCTGAAATCGGTTTCCTGCAATTCTGCCCCACTTTCAAGTCCTCTTGGCAGCCTTACTTCAGTATATTTTTGGACGATAGCTGTCATTTATAACTCTGCAGGTTTGTGAATTACAGTGCCCCTGAGCTCCTTTCTTCAACTCGCTTTCTTTTGAGCTGGCCGCAACACCGCAGGATGGCTTCAGGCCCTAATCTGGTTCCGGCACGGCACGCTGAGCCTTTGGTTAGTTCCTCTTCCTGGTGGGAAATGAGAGTTAAATTTGCCCGTCCAGACACCTCCAGCTAGTCTCTCATTGGTTCTCGCTCTTCCTGTTCATCTTCCACAGAAATTGCAAACTGGGCTAAACAGGAGGTTAAAGGCTGACTATCCAAGTGGGGAGAGTGTTAGTAAAGCGTCTGGAATGTTGCACCCGAGTACCAGGGGAGGAAAACTGAGACATATTTGAACACGTCTCCCGTTCACACGGTTGATCATACTCTGGGTTCCACATGCATGTTTTAGCTGAAGGAAGAATACCTTAAACGTGGGTAGTTGAAACCCGTGGAATGGGTACCATGCAATATGACTTCAAAGGGTCTTCATTTGCTCACCGAACCTCTCCAATCCTATCACTGCTGCGTTTATGCCCCTGTACACACGCTTGATTCTCTTTTGGAGACATAGCAATCCATAGGTTTTAAGATACTTACTAGTAAGGTACATTCTTAGGCGTTTAATATGGGGTGTTGAGTCCATTTCGTTGAGCAAGGAGTAGCTCTTGTCTATTCCATATTTGGCTTAAGGAACTTTATCTATGCTCATTTCAATCTCTGGTTTTATGCAGCACCCCAACTCACCTTTCCCCTTAAGCAAGCATAAGTTGGTTTTCTAAATTTGAGACCCTGTTCTGTTCTGTAATTCAGTTCCTGTGTAGCCCAGTTTACATTCCGTGTATTAGTGATATCTTATGATGTTTCTTTTTCTGTGTGACTTATTTCAGTTAGAATCATCGTACCTGAATCCACTCATTATGCTGCTACGGGCCTGATGACATAGATTTCATTGCTGAGTGATACTGCATTGTACGTAAGTACCACAAGTTCTTTATCCATTTTTCACTTTCTGTGATGTTGAACTTGTACGGTAAACGAGGTTCTTGTAAACAGAGGCGTCCCAAACTTTGGGGTGGCTGTGTCTTTTTGATTTTAATTTCCCTAAGCTATAGGACCATAAGTGGAAGTGCCCTAGGCTCTGTTGGTTTGTTTTTTAGATGTTTCAGGAAACACCATACACTTCTCCCGAGTGTCTGTTGGCAATTTACATTCCGCCCATCAGCATAACAAGGCTCCCAGTTCTCCATGGCCTGTCCTGCCTTTCTGGATTTTACACTTTTTTCAGATGGCCCTTTTGACCGGGGGGGGGGGGAAGTGAGACTTCATTGTAGTGCAGATTTCCTTTGCAAGCTTGCTTGGTTGGCCAAAAAGGGCGTATGCGTTTTTTCCTGAATATATTCAGGAAAAAACGCATACGCCCTTTTTGGCCAAGTGCATCATTGTGGACGTTCTGCCTCTTTTCCTATGCTTTCAATGCAATTCCAGTCTACCTCCTGAAATCGGTTTCCTGCAATTCTGCCCCGCTTTCAAGTCCTCTTGGCAGCCTTACTTCAGTATATTTTTGGACGATAGTTGTCATTTATAACTCTGCAGGTTTGTGAATTACAGTGCCCCTAAGCTCCTTTCTTCAACTCGTTTTCTTGTGAGCTGGCCGCAACACCGCAGGATGGCTTCAGGCCCTAATCTGGTTCCGGCACGGCACGCTGAGCCTTTGGTTATTTCCTCTTCCTGGTGGGAAATGAGAGTTAAATTTGCCCGTCCAGACACCTCCAGCTAGTCTCTCATTGGTTCTCGCTATTCCTGTTCATCTTCCGCAGAAATTGCAAACTGGGCCAAACAGGAGGTTAAAGGGACTGACTCTCCAAGTCGGGAGAGTGTTAGTAAAGCGTCTGGAATGTTGCACCCGAGTACCAGGGTACGAAAACTGAGACATATTTGAACACGTCTCCCGTTCACACTGTTGATCATACTCTGGGTTCCACATGCATATTGTAGCTGAAGGAAGAATACCTTAAACCTGGGTAGTTGAAACCCGTGGAATGGGTACCATGCAATATGACTTCAAAGGGTCTTCATTTGCTCACCGAACCTCTCCAATCCTATCACTGCTGCGTTTATGTCCCTGTACACATGCTTGATTCTCTTTCGGAGACATAGCAATCCATAGGTTTTAAGATACTTAAGAGTCAGGTACATTCTTAGGCGTTTAATATGCGGTGTTGAGTCCATTTCGTTGAGCAAGGAGTAGCTCTTGTCTATTCCATATTTGGCTTAAGGAACTTTATCTGTGCTCATTTCAATCTCTGCTTTTATGCAGCACCCCAACTCACCTTTACCCTTAAACAAGCATAAGTTGGTTTTCTAAATTTGAGACCCTGTTCTGTTCTGTAATTCAGTTCCTGTGTAGCCAAGTTTACATTCCGTGTATTACTGATATCTTATGATGTTTCTTTTTCTGTGTGACTTATTTCAGTTAGAATCATTGTACCTGAATCCACTCATTGTGCTGCTACGGGCCTGATGACATAGATTTCACTGCTGAGTGATACTGCATTGTACGTAAGTACCACAAGTTCTTTATCCATTTTTCACTTTCTGTGATATTGAACTTGTACGGTAAACGAGGTTCTTGTAAACAGAGGCGTCCCAAACTTTGGGGTGGCTGTGTCTTTTTCATTTTAATTTCCCTAAGCTATAGGACCATAAGTGGAAGTGCCCTAGGCTCTGTTGCTTTGTTTTTTAGATGTTTCAGGAAACACCATACACTTCTCCCGAGTGTCTGTTGGCAATTTACATCCCGCCCATCAGCATAACAAGGCTCCCAGTTCTCCATGGCCTGTCCTGCCTTTCTGGATTTTACACTTTTTTCAGATGGCCCTTTTGACTGGGGGGAAGTGAGACTTCATTGTAGTGCAGATTTCCTTTGCAAGCTTGCTTGGTTGGCCAAAAAGGGCGTATGCGTTTTTTCCTGAATATATTCAGGAAAAAACGCATACGCCCTTTTTGGCCAAGTGCATCATTGTGGACGTTCTGCCTCTTTTCCTATGCTTTCAATGCAATTCCAGTCTACCTCCTGAAATCGGTTTCCTGCAATTCTGCCTCGCTTTCAAGTCCTCTTGGCAGCCTAACTTCAGTATATTTTTGGACGATAGTTGTCATTTATAACTCTGCAGGTTTTTGAATTACAGTGCCCCTGAGCTCCTTTCTTCAACTCCTTTTCTTGTGAGCTGGCCGCAACACCACAGGATGGCTTCAGGCCCTAATCTGGTTCCGGCACGGCACGCTGAGCCTTTGGTTATTTCCTCTTCCTGGCGGGAAATGAGAGTTAAATTTGCCCGTCCAGACACCTCCAGCTAGTCTCTCATTGGTTCTCGCTATTCCTGTTCATCTTCCGCAGAAATTGCAAACTGGGCCAAACAGGTGGTTAAAGGGACTGACTCTCCAAGTCGGGAGAGTGTTAGTAAAGCGTCTGGAATGTTGCACCCGAGTACCAGGGTACGAAAACTGAGACATATTTGAACACGTCTCCCGATCACATGGTTGATCATACTCTAGGTTCCACATGCATGTTTTAGCTGAAGGAAGAATACCTTAAACCTGGGTAGTTGAAACCCGTAGAATGGTACCATGCAATATGACTTCAAAGGGTCTTCATTTGCTCACCAAACCTCTCCAATCCTATCACTGCTGCGTTTATGTCCCTGTACACATGCTTGATTCTCTTTCGGAGACATAGCAATCCATAGGTTTTAAGATACTTACTAGTCAGGTACATTCTTAGGCGTTTAATATGGGGTGTTGAGTCCATTTCGTTGAGCAAGGAGTAGCTCTTGTCTATTCCATATTTGGCTTAAGGAACTTTATCTGTGCTCATTTCAATCTCTGGTTTTATGCAGCACCCCAACTCACCTTTACCCTTAAACAAGCATAAGTTGGTTTTCTAAATTTGAGACCCTGTTCTGTTCTGTAATTCAGTTCCTGTGTAGCCAAGTTTACATTCCGTGTATTAGTGATATCTTATGATGTTTCTTTTTCTGTGTGACTTATTTCAGTTAGAATCATCGTACCTGAATCCACTCATTGTGCTGCTACGGGCCTGATGACATAGATTTCACTGCTGAGTGATACTGCATTGTACGTAAGTACCACAAGTTCTTTATCCATTTTTCACTTTCTGTGATATTGAACTTGTACGGTAAACGAGGTTCTTGTAAACAGAGGCGTCCCAAACATTGGGGTGGCTGTATCTTTTTGGTTTTAATTTCCCTAAGCTATAGGACCATAAGTGGAAGTGCCCTAGGCTCTGTTGCTTTGTTTTTTAGATGTTTCAGGAAACACCATACACTTCTCCCGAGTGGCTGTTGGCAATTTACATCCCGCCCATCAGCATAACAAGGCTCCCAGTTCTCCATGGCCTGTCCTGCCTTTCTGGATTTTACACTTTTTTCAGATGGCCCTTTTGACCGGCGGGGGTGGGAAGTCAGACTTCATTGTAGTGCAGATTTCCTTTGCAAGTTTGCTTGGTTGGCCAAAAAGGGCGTATGCGTTTTTTCCTGAATATATTCAGGAAAAAATGCATACGCCCTTTTTGGCCAAGTGCATCATTGTGGACGTTCTGCCTCTTTTCCTATGCTTTCAATGCAATTCCAGTCTACCTCCTGAAATCGGTTTCCTGCAATTCTGCCCCGCTTTCAAGTCCTCTTGGCAGCCTTACTTCGGTATATTTTTGGACGATAGCTGTCATTTATAACTCTGCAGGTTTGTGAATTACAGTGCCCCTGAGCTCCTTTCTTCAACTCCTTTTCTTGTGAGCTGGCCGCAACACCACAGGATGGCTTCAGGCCCTAATCTGGTTCCGGCACGGCACGCTGAGCCTTTGGTTAATTCCTCTTCCTGGCGGGAAATGAGAGTTAAATTTGCCCGTCCAGACACCTCCAGCTAGTCTCTCATTGGTTCTCGCTATTCCTGTTCATCTTCCGCAGAAATTGCAAACTGGGCCAAACAGGAGGTTAAAGGGACTGACTCTCCAAGTCGGGAGAGTGTTAGTAAAGCGTCTGGAATGTTGCACCCGAGTACCAGGGTACGAAAACTGAGACATATTTGAACACGTCTCCCGTTCACACTGTTGATCATACTCTGGGTTCCACATGCATATTTTAGCTGAAGGAAGAATACCTTAAACCTGGGTAGTTGAAACCCGTGGAATGGGTACCATGCAATATGACTTCAAAGGGTCTTCATTTGCTCACCGAACCTCTCCAATCCTATCACTGCTGCGTTTATGTCCCTGTACACATGCTTGATTCTCTTTCAGAGACATAGCAATCCATAGGTTTTAAGATACTTAAGAGTCAGGTACATTCTTAGGCGTTTAATATGCGGTGTTGAGTCCATTTCGTTGAGCAAGGAGTAGCTCTTGTCTATTCCATATTTGGCTTAAGGAACTTTATCTGTGCTCATTTCAATCTCTGGTTTTATGCAGCACCCCAACTCACCTTTACCCTTAAACAAGCATAAGTTGGTTTTCTAAATTTGAGACCCTGTTCTGTTCTGTAATTCAGTTCCTGTGTAGCCAAGTTTACATTCCGTGTATTACTGATATCTTATGATGTTTCTTTTTCTGTGTGACTTATTTCAGTTAGAATCATTGTACCTGAATCCACTCATTGTGCTGCTACGGGCCTGATGACATAGATTTCACTGCTGAGTGATACTGCATTGTACGTAAGTACCACAAGTTCTTTATCCATTTTTCACTTTCTGTGATATTGAACTTGTACGGTAAACGAGGTTCTTGTAAACAGAGGCGTCCCAAACTTTGGGGTGGCTGTGTCTTTTTCATTTTAATTTCCCTAAGCTATAGGACCATAAGTGGAAGTGCCCTAGGCTCTGTTGCTTTGTTTTTTAGATGTTTCAGGAAACACCATACACTTCTCCCGAGTGTCTGTTGGCAATTTACATCCCGCCCATCAGCATAACAAGGCTCCCAGTTCTCCATGGCCTGTCCTGCCTTTCTGGATTTTACACTTTTTTCAGATGGCCCTTTTGACTGGGGGGAAGTGAGACTTCATTGTAGTGCAGATTTCCTTTGCAAGCTTGCTTGGTTGGCCAAAAAGGGCGTATGCGTTTTTTCCTGAATATATTCAGGAAAAAACGCATACGCCCTTTTTGGCCAAGTGCATCATTGTGGACGTTCTGCCTCTTTTCCTATGCTTTCAATGCAATTCCAGTCTACCTCCTGAAATCGGTTTCCTGCAATTCTGCCTCGCTTTCAAGTCCTCTTGGCAGCCTAACTTCAGTATATTTTTGGACGATAGTTGTCATTTATAACTCTGCAGGTTTTTGAATTACAGTGCCCCTGAGCTCCTTTCTTCAACTCCTTTTCTTGTGAGCTGGCCGCAACACCACAGGATGGCTTCAGGCCCTAATCTGGTTCCGGCACGGCACGCTGAGCCTTTGGTTATTTCCTCTTCCTGGCGGGAAATGAGAGTTAAATTTGCCCGTCCAGACACCTCCAGCTAGTCTCTCATTGGTTCTCGCTATTCCTGTTCATCTTCCGCAGAAATTGCAAACTGGGCCAAACAGGTGGTTAAAGGGACTGACTCTCCAAGTCGGGAGAGTGTTAGTAAAGCGTCTGGAATGTTGCACCCGAGTACCAGGGTACGAAAACTGAGACATATTTGAACACGTCTCCCGATCACATGGTTGATCATACTCTAGGTTCCACATGCATGTTTTAGCTGAAGGAAGAATACCTTAAACCTGGGTAGTTGAAACCCGTAGAATGGTACCATGCAATATGACTTCAAAGGGTCTTCATTTGCTCACCAAACCTCTCCAATCCTATCACTGCTGCGTTTATGTCCCTGTACACATGCTTGATTCTCTTTCGGAGACATAGCAATCCATAGGTTTTAAGATACTTACTAGTCAGGTACATTCTTAGGCGTTTAATATGGGGTGTTGAGTCCATTTCGTTGAGCAAGGAGTAGCTCTTGTCTATTCCATATTTGGCTTAAGGAACTTTATCTGTGCTCATTTCAATCTCTGGTTTTATGCAGCACCCCAACTCACCTTTACCCTTAAACAAGCATAAGTTGGTTTTCTAAATTTGAGACCCTGTTCTGTTCTGTAATTCAGTTCCTGTGTAGCCAAGTTTACATTCCGTGTATTAGTGATATCTTATGATGTTTCTTTTTCTGTGTGACTTATTTCAGTTAGAATCATCGTACCTGAATCCACTCATTGTGCTGCTACGGGCCTGATGACATAGATTTCACTGCTGAGTGATACTGCATTGTACGTAAGTACCACAAGTTCTTTATCCATTTTTCACTTTCTGTGATATTGAACTTGTACGGTAAACGAGGTTCTTGTAAACAGAGGCGTCCCAAACATTGGGGTGGCTGTATCTTTTTGATTTTAATTTCCCTAAGCTATAGGACCATAAGTGGAAGTGCCCTAGGCTCTGTTGCTTTGTTTTTTAGATGTTTCAGGAAACACCATACACTTCTCCCGAGTGGCTGTTGGCAATTTACATCCCGCCCATCAGCATAACAAGGCTCCCAGTTCTCCATGGCCTGTCCTGCCTTTCTGGATTTTACACTTTTTTCAGATGGCCCTTTTGACCGGCGGGGGTGGGAAGTCAGACTTCATTGTAGTGCAGATTTCCTTTGCAAGTTTGCTTGGTTGGCCAAAAAGGGCGTATGCGTTTTTTCCTGAATATATTCAGGAAAAAATGCATACGCCCTTTTTGGCCAAGTGCATCATTGTGGACGTTCTGCCTCTTTTCCTATGCTTTCAATGCAATTCCAGTCTACCTCCTGAAATCGGTTTCCTGCAATTCTGCCCCGCTTTCAAGTCCTCTTGGCAGCCTTACTTCGGTATATTTTTGGACGATAGCTGTCATTTATAACTCTGCAGGTTTGTGAATTACAGTGCCCCTGAGCTCCTTTCTTCAACTCCTTTTCTTGTGAGCTGGCCGCAACACCACAGGATGGCTTCAGGCCCTAATCTGGTTCCGGCACGGCACGCTGAGCCTTTGGTTAATTCCTCTTCCTGGCGGGAAATGAGAGTTAAATTTGCCCGTCCAGACACCTCCAGCTAGTCTCTCATTGGTTCTCGCTATTCCTGTTCATCTTCCGCAGAAATTGCAAACTGGGCCAAACAGGAGGTTAAAGGGACTGACTCTCCAAGTCGGGAGAGTGTTAGTAAAGCGTCTGGAATGTTGCACCCGAGTACCAGGGTACGAAAACTGAGACATATTTGAACACGTCTCCCGTTCACACTGTTGATCATACTCTGGGTTCCACATGCATATTTTAGCTGAAGGAAGAATACCTTAAACCTGGGTAGTTGAAACCCGTGGAATGGGTACCATGCAATATGACTTCAAAGGGTCTTCATTTGCTCACCGAACCTCTCCAATCCTATCACTGCTGCGTTTATGTCCCTGTACACATGCTTGATTCTCTTTCAGAGACATAGCAATCCATAGGTTTTAAGATACTTAAGAGTCAGGTACATTCTTAGGCGTTTAATATGCGGTGTTGAGTCCATTTCGTTGAGCAAGGAGTAGCTCTTGTCTATTCCATATTTGGCTTAAGGAACTTTATCTGTGCTCATTTCAATCTCTGGTTTTATGCAGCACCCCAACTCACCTTTACCCTTAAACAAGCATAAGTTGGTTTTCTAAATTTGAGACCCTGTTCTGTTCTGTAATTCAGTTCCTGTGTAGCCAAGTTTACATTCCGTGTATTACTGATATCTTATGATGTTTCTTTTTCTGTGTGACTTATTTCAGTTAGAATCATTGTACCTGAATCCACTCATTGTGCTGCTACGGGCCTGATGACATAGATTTCACTGCTGAGTGATACGGCATTGTACGTAAGTACCACAAGTTCTTTATCCATTTTTCACTTTCTGTGATATTGAACTTGTACGGTAAACGAGGTTCTTGTAAACAGAGGCGTCCCAAACTTTGGGGTGGCTGTGTCTTTTTCATTTTAATTTCCCTAAGCTATAGGACCATAAGTGGAAGTGCCCTAGGCTCTGTTGCTTTGTTTTTTAGATGTTTCAGGAAACACCATACACTTCTCCCGAGTGTCTGTTGGCAATTTACATCCCGCCCATCAGCATAACAAGGCTCCCAGTTCTCCATGGCCTGTCCTGCCTTTCTGGATTTTACACTTTTTTCAGATGGCCCTTTTGACCGGGGGGAAGTGAGACTTCATTGTAGTGCAGATTTCCTTTGCAAGCTTGCTTGGTTGGCCAAAAAGGGCGTATGCGTTTTTTCCTGAATATATTCAGGAAAAAACGCATACGCCCTTTTTGGCCAAGTGCATCATTGTGGACGTTCTGCCTCTTTTCCTATGCTTTCAATGCAATTCCAGTCTACCTCCTGAAATCGGTTTCCTGCAATTCTTCCCTGCTTTCAAGTCCTCTTGGCAGCCTTACTTCAGTATATTTTTGGACGATAGCTATCATTTATAACTCTGCAGGTTTGTGAATTACAGTGCCCCTGAGCTCCTTTCTTCAACTCGCTTTCTTGTGAGCTGGCCGCAACACCGCAGGATGGCTTCAGGCCCTAATCTGGTTCCGGCACGGCACGCTGAGCCTTTGGTTAATTCCTCTTCCTGGTGGGAAACGAGAGTTAAATTTGCCCGTCCAGACACCTCCAGCTAGTCTCTCATTGGTTCTCCCTATTCCTGTTCATCTTCCACAGAAATTGCAAACTGGGCCAAACAGGAGGTTAAAGGCGCTGACTGTCCAAGTTGGGAGAGTGTTAGTAAAGCGTCTGGAATGTTGCACCCGAGTACCAGGGGAGGAAAACTGAGACATATTTGAACACGTCTCCCGTTCACACTGTTGATCATACTCTGGGTTCCACATGCATGTTATAGCTGAAGGAAGAATACCTTTAACCTGGGTAGTTGAAACCCGTGGAATGGGTACCATGCAATAAGACTTCAAAGGGTCTTCATTTGCTCACCGAACCTCTCCAATCCTATTACTGCTGCGTTTATGCCCCTGTACACATGCTTGATTCTCTTTTGGAGACATAGCAATCCATAGGTTTTAAGATACTTACTAGTCAGGTACATGCTTAGGCGTTTAATATGGGGTGTTGAGTCCATTTCGTTGAGCAAGGAGTAGCTCTTGTCTATTCCATATTTGGCTTAAGGAACTTTATCTGTGCTCATTTCAATCTCTGGTTTTATGCAGCACCCCAACTCACCTTTCCCCTTAAGCAAGCATAAGTTGGTTTTCTAAATTTGAGACCCTGTTCTGTTTTGGAATTCAGTTCCTGTGTAGCCAAGTTTACATTCCGTGTATTACTGATATCTTATGATGTTTCTTTTTCTGTGTGACTTATTTCAGTTAGAATCATCGTACCTGAATCCACTCATTATGCTGCTATGGGCCAGATGACATAGATTTCATTGCTGAGTGATACTGCATTGTACGTAAGTACCACAAGTTCTTTATCCATTTTTCACTTTCTGCGATGTTGAACTTGTACTGTAAATGAGGTTCTTGTAAACAGAGGCGTCCCAAACTTTGGGGTGGCTGTGTCTTTTTGATTTTAATTTCCCTAAGCTATAGGACGATAAGTGGAAGTGCCCTAGGCTCTGTTGCTTTGTTTTTTAGATGTTTCAGGAAACACCATACACTTCTCCCGAGTGTCTGTTGGCAAGTTACATCCCGCCCATCAGCATAACAAGGCTCCCAGTTCTCCATGGCCTGTCCTGCCTTTCTGGATTTTACACTTTTTTCCGATGGCCCTTTTGACCGGGGGGAAGTGAGACTTCATTGTAGTGCAGATTTCCTTTGCAAGTTTGCTTGGTTGGCCAAAAAGGGCGTATGCGTTTTTTCCTGAATATTTTCAGGAAAAAAGGCATACGCCCTTTTTGGCCAAGTGCATCATTGTGGACGTTCTCCCTCTTTTCCTATGCTTTCAATGCAATTCCAGTCTACCTCCTGAAATCGGTTTCGTGCAATTCTGCCCCGCTTTCAAGTCCTCTTGGCAGCCTTACTTCAGTATATTTTTGGACGATAGCTGTCATTTATAACTCTGCAGGTTTGTGAATTACAGTGCCCCTGAGCTCCTTTCTTCAACTCGTTTTCTTGTGACCTGGCCGCAACACCGCAGGATGGCTTCAGGCCCTAATCTGGTTCCGGCATGGCACGCTGAGCCTTTGGTTAATTCCTCTTCCTGGTGGGAAACGAGAGTTAAATTTGCCCGTCCAGACACCTCCAGCCAATCTCTCATTGGTTCTCCCTATTCCTGTTCATCTTCCGCAGAAATTGCAAATTGGGCCAAACAGGAGGTTAAAGGCGCTGACTCTCCAAGTGGGGAGAGTGTTAGTAAAGCATCTGGAATGTTGCACCCGAGTACCATGGGAGGAAAACTGAGACATATTTGAACACTTCTCCCGTTCACATGGTTGATCATACTCTGGGTTCCACATGCAAGTTTCAGCTGAAGGAAGAATACCTTAAAACTGGAGAGTTGAGACCCGTGTAATGGGTACCATGCAATATGACTTCAAAGGGTCTTCATTTGCTCACCGAACCTCTCCAATCCTATCACTGCTGCGTTTATGCCCCTGTACACATGCTTGATTCTCTTCCGGAGACATAGCAATCCATAGGTTTTAAGATACTTAAGAGTCAGGTACATTCTTAGGCGTTTAATATGCGGTGTTGAGTCCATTTCGTTGAGCAAGGAGTAGCTCTTGTCTATTCCGTATTTGGCTTAAGGAACTTTATCTGTGCTCATTTCAATCTCTGGTTTTATGCAGCACCCCAACTCACCTTTACCCTTAAGCAAGCATAAGTTGGTTTTCTAAATTTGAGACCCTGTTCTGTTTTGGAATTCAGTTCCTGTGTAGCCCAGTTTACATTCCGTGTATTACTGATATCTTATGATGTTTCCTTTTCTGTGTGACTTATTTCAGTTAGAATCATCGTACCTGAATCCACTCATTATGCTGCTACGGGCCTGATGACATAGATTTCATTGCTGAGTGATACTGTATTGTACGTAAGTACCACAAGTTCTTTATCCATTTTTCACTTTCTGTGATATTGAACTTGTACGGTAAACGAGGTTCTTGTAAACAGAGGCGTCCCAAACTTTGGGGTGGCTGTGTCTTTTTCATTTTAATTTCCCTAAGCTATAGGACCATAAGTGGAAGTGCCCTAGGCTCTGTTGCTTTGTTTTTTAGATGTTTCAGGAAACAACATACACTTCTCCCGAGTGGCTGTTGGCAATTTACATCCCGCCCATCAGCATAACAAGGCTCCCAGTTCTCCATGGCCTGTCCTGCCTTTCTGGATTTTACACTTTTTTCAGATGGCCCTTTTGACCGGGGGGAAGTGAGACTTCATTGTAGTGCAGATTTCCTTTGCAAGCTTGCTTGGTTGGCCAAAAAGGGCGTATGCGTTTTTTCCTGAATATATTCAGGAAAAAACGCATACGCCCTTTTTGGCCAAGTGCATCATTGTCGACGTTCTGCCTCTTTTCCTATGCTTTCAATGCAATTCCAGTCTACCTCCTGAAATCGGTTTCCTGCAATTCTGCCCCGCTTTCAAGTCCTCTTGGCAGCCTTACTTCAGTATATTTTTGGACGATAGCTGTCATTTATAACTCTGCAGGTTTGTGAATTACAGTGCCCCTGAGCTCCTTTCTTCAACTCGCTTTCTTGTGAGCTGGCCGCAACACCGCAGGATGGCTTCAGGCCCTAATCTGGTTCCGGCACGGCACGCTGAGCCTTTGGTTATTTCCTCTTCCTGGTGGGAAATGAGAGTTAAATTTGCCCGTCCAGACACCTCCAGCTAGTCTCTCATTGGTTCTCCCTATTCCTGTTCATCTTCCGCAGAAATTGCAAATTGGGCCAAACAGGAGGTTAAAGGCGCTGACTCTCCAAGTGGGGAGAGTGTTAGTAAAGCATCTGGAATGTTGCACCCGAGTACCATGGGAGGAAAACTGAGACATATTTGAACACTTCTCCCGTTCACATGGTTGATCATACTCTGGGTTCCACATGCAAGTTTCAGCTGAAGGAAGAATACCTTAAACCTGGAGAGTTGAGACCCGTGGAATGGGTACCATGCAATATGACTTCATAGGGTCTTCATTTGCTCACCGAACCTCTCCAATCCTATCACTGCTGCGTTTATGCCCCTGGACACACCCTTGATTCTCTTATGGAGACATAGCAATCCATAGGTTTTAAGATACTTACTAGTCAGGTACATTCTTAAGCGTTTAATATGGGGTGTTGAGTCCATTTCGTTGAGCAAGGAGTAGCTCTTGTCTATTCCATATTTGGCTTAAGGAACTTTATCTGTGCTCATTTCAATCTCTGGTTTTATGCAGCACCCCAACTCACCTTTCCCCTTAAGCAAGCATAAGTTGGTTTTCTAAATTTGAGACCCTGTTCTGTTCTGTAATTCAGTTCCTGTGTAGCCAAGTTTACATTCCGTGTATTACTGATATCTTATGATGTTTCTTTTTCTGTGTGACTTATTTCAGTTAGAATCATCGTACCTGAATCCACTCATTGTGCTGCTACGGGCCTGATGACATAGATTTCACTGCTGAGTGATACTGCATTGTACGTAAGTACCACAAGTTCTTTATCCATTTTTCACTTTCTGTGATATTGAACTTGTACGGTAAACGAGGTTCTTGTAAACAGAGGCGTCCCAAACTTTGGGGTGGCTGTGTCTTTTTCATTTTAATTTCCCTAAGCTATAGGACCATAAGTGGAAGTGCCCTAGGCTCTGTTGCTTTGTTTTTTAGATGTTTCAGGAAACACCATACACTTCTCCCGAGTGGCTGTTGGCAATTTACATCCCGCCCATCAGCATAACAAGGCTCCCAGTTCTCCATGGCCTGTCCTGCCTTTCTGGATTTTACACTTTTTGCAGATGGCCCTTTTGACCGGGGGGAAGTGAGACTTCATTGTAGTGCAGATTTCCTTTGCAAGCTTGCTTGGTTGGCCAAAAAGGGCGTATGCGTTTTTTCCTGAATATATTCAGGAAAAAACGCATACGCCCTTTTTGGCCAAGTGCATCATTGTCGACGTTCTGCCTCTTTTCCTATGCTTTCAATGCAATTCCAGTGTACCTCCTGAAATCGGTTTCCTGCAATTCTGCCCCGCTTTCAAGTCCTCTTGGCAGCCTTACTTCAGTATATTTTTGGACGATAGCTGTCATTTATAACTCTGCAGGTTTGTGAATTACAGTGCCCCTGAGCTCCTTTCTTCAACTCGCTTTCTTGTGAGCTGGCCGCAACACTGCAGGATGGCTTCAGGCCCTAATCTGGTTCCGGCACGGCACGCTGAGCCTTTGGTTATTTCCTCTTCCTGGTGGGAAATGAGAGTTAAATTTGCCCGTCCAGACACCTCCAGCTAGTCTCTCATTGGTTCTCCCTATTCCTGTTCATCTTCCGCAGAAATTGCAAATTGGGCCAAACAGGAGGTTAAAGGCGCTGACTCTCCAAGTGGGGAGAGTGTTAGTAAAGCATCTGGAATGTTGCACCCGAGTACCATGGGAGGAAAACTGAGACATATTTGAACACTTCTCCCGTTCACATGGTTGATCATACTCTGGGTTCCACATGCAAGTTTCAGCTGAAGGAAGAATACCTTAAACCTGGAGAGTTGAGACCCGTGGAATGGGTACCATGCAATATGACTTCATAGGGTCTTCATTTGCTCACCGAACCTCTCCAATCCTATCACTGCTGCGTTTATGCCCCTGGACACACCCTTGATTCTCTTATGGAGACATAGCAATCCATAGGTTTTAAGATACTTACTAGTCAGGTACATTCTTAAGCGTTTAATATGGGGTGTTGAGTCCATTTCGTTGAGCAAGGAGTAGCTCTTGTCTATTCCATATTTGGCTTAAGGAACTTTATCTGTGCTCATTTCAATCTCTGGTTTTATGCAGCACCCCAACTCACCTTTCCCCTTAAGCAAGCATAAGTTGGTTTTCTAAATTTGAGACCCTGTTCTGTTCTGTAATTCAGTTCCTGTGTAGCCAAGTTTACATTCCGTGTATTACTGATATCTTATGATGTTTCTTTTTCTGTGTGACTTATTTCAGTTAGAATCATCGTACCTGAATCCACTCATTGTGCTGCTACGGGCCTGATGACATAGATTTCACTGCTGAGTGATACTGCATTGTACGTAAGTACCACAAGTTCTTTATCCATTTTTCACTTTCTGTGATATTGAACTTGTACGGTAAACGAGGTTCTTGTAAACAGAGGCGTCCCAAACTTTGGGGTGGCTGTGTCTTTTTCATTTTAATTTCCCTAAGCTATAGGACCATAAGTGGAAGTGCCCTAGGCTCTGTTGCTTTGTTTTTTAGATGTTTCAGGAAACACCATACACTTCTCCCGAGTGGCTGTTGGCAATTTACATCCCGCCCATCAGCATAACAAGGCTCCCAGTTCTCCATGGCCTGTCCTGCCTTTCTGGATTTTACACTTTTTGCAGATGGCCCTTTTGACCGGGGGGAAGTGAGACTTCATTGTAGTGCAGATTTCCTTTGCAAGCTTGCTTGGTTGGCCAAAAAGGGCGTATGCGTTTTTTCCTGAATATATTCAGGAAAAAACGCATACGCCCTTTTTGGCCAAGTGCATCATTGTGGACGTTCTGCCTCTTTTCCTATGCTTTCAATGCAATTCCAGTCTACCTCCTGAAATCGGTTTCCTGCAATTCTGCCCCGCTTTCAAGTCCTCTTGGCAGCCTTACTTCAGTATATTTTTGGACGATAGCTGTCATTTATAACTCTGCAGGTTTCTGAATTACAGTGCCCCTGAGCTCCTTTCTTCAACTCGCTTTCTTGTGACCTGGCCGCAACACCGCAGGATGGCTTCAGGCCCTAATCTGGTTCCGGCACGGCACGCTGAACCTTTGGTTAATTCCTCTTCCTTGTGGGAAATGAGAGTTAAATTTGCCCGTCCAGACACCTCCAGCTAGTCTCTCATTGGTTCTCGCTATTCCTGTTCATCTTCCACAGAAATTGCAAACTGGGCCAAACAGGAGGTTAAAGGGACTGACTCTCCAAGTCGGGAGAGTGTTAGTAAAGCGTCTGGAATGTTGCACCCGAGTACCAGGGTACAAAAACTGAGACATATTTGAACACGTCTCCCGATCACATGGTTGATCATACTCTAGGTTCCACATGCATGTTTTAGCTGAAGGAAGAATACCTTTAACCTGGGTAGTTGAAACCCGTGGAATGGGTACCATGCAATATGACTTCAAAGGGTCTTCATTTGCTCACCGAACCTCTCCAATCGTATTACTGCTGCGTTTATGCCCCTGTACACATGCTTGATTCTCTTTTGGAGACATAGCAATCCATAGGTTTTAAGATACTTACTAGTCAGGTACATTCTTAGGCGTTTAATATGGGGTGTTGAGTCCATTTCGTTGAGCAAGGAGTAGCTCTTGTCTATTCCATATTTGGCTTAAGGAACTTTATCTGTGCTCATTTCAATCTCTGGTTTTATGCAGCACCCCAACTCACCTTTCCCCTTAAGCAAGCATAAGTTGGTTTTCTAAATTTGAGACCCTGTTCTGTTTTGGAATTCAGTTCCTGTGTAGCCCAGTTTACATTCCGTGTATTACTGATATCTTATGATGTTTCCTTTTCTGTGTGACTTATTTCAGTTAGAATCATCGTACCTGAATCCACTCATTATGCTGCTACGGGCCTGATGACATAGATTTCATTGCTGAGTGATACTGTATTGTACGTAAGTACCACAAGTTCTTTATCCATTTTTCACTTTCTGTGATATTGAACTTGTACGGTAAACGAGGTTCTTGTAAACAGAGGCGTCCCAAACTTTGGGGTGGCTGTGTCTTTTTCATTTTAATTTCCCTAAGCTATAGGACCATAAGTGGAAGTGCCCTAGGCTCTGTTGCTTTGTTTTTTAGATGTTTCAGGAAACAACATACACTTCTCCCGAGTGGCTGTTGGCAATTTACATCCCGCCCATCAGCATAACAAGGCTCCCAGTTCTCCATGGCCTGTCCTGCCTTTCTGGATTTTACACTTTTTTCAGATGGCCCTTTTGACCGGGGGGAAGTGAGACTTCATTGTAGTGCAGATTTCCTTTGCAAGCTTGCTTGGTTGGCCAAAAAGGGCGTATGCGTTTTTTCCTGAATATATTCAGGAAAAAACGCATACGCCCTTTTTGGCCAAGTGCATCATTGTCGACGTTCTGCCTCTTTTCCTATGCTTTCAATGCAATTCCAGTCTACCTCCTGAAATCGGTTTCCTGCAATTCTGCCCCGCTTTCAAGTCCTCTTGGCAGCCTTACTTCAGTATATTTTTGGACGATAGCTGTCATTTATAACTCTGCAGGTTTGTGAATTACAGTGCCCCTGAGCTCCTTTCTTCAAGTCGCTTTCTTGTGAGCTGGCCGCAACACCGCAGGATGGCTTCAGGCCCTAATCTGGTTCCGGCACGGCACGCTGAGCCTTTGGTTATTTCCTCTTCCTGGTGGGAAATGAGAGTTAAATTTGCCCGTCCAGACACCTCCAGCTAGTCTCTCATTGGTTCTCCCTATTCCTGTTCATCTTCCGCAGAAATTGCAAATTGGGCCAAACAGGAGGTTAAAGGCGCTGACTCTCCAAGTGGGGAGAGTGTTAGTAAAGCATCTGGAATGTTGCACCCGAGTACCATGGGAGGAAAACTGAGACATATTTGAACACTTCTCCCGTTCACATGGTTGATCATACTCTGGGTTCCACATGCAAGTTTCAGCTGAAGGAAGAATACCTTAAACCTGGAGAGTTGAGACCCGTGGAATGGGTACCATGCAATATGACTTCATAGGGTCTTCATTTGCTCACCGAACTTCTCCAATCCTATCACTGCTGCGTTTATGCCCCTGGACACACCCTTGATTCTCTTATGGAGACATAGCAATCCATAGGTTTTAAGATACTTACTAGTCAGGTACATTCTTAAGCGTTTAATATGGGGTGTTGAGTCCATTTCGTTGAGCAAGGAGTAGCTCTTGTCTATTCCATATTTGGCTTAAGGAACTTTATCTGTGCTCATTTCAATCTCTGGTTTTATGCAGCACCCCAACTCACCTTTCCCCTTAAGCAAGCATAAGTTGGTTTTCTAAATTTGAGACCCTGTTCTGTTCTGTAATTCAGTTCCTGTGTAGCCAAGTTTACATTCCGTGTATTACTGATATCTTATGATGTTTCTTTTTCTGTGTGACTTATTTCAGTTAGAATCATCGTACCTGAATCCACTCATTGTGCTGCTACGGGCCTGATGACATAGATTTCACTGCTGAGTGATACTGCATTGTACGTAAGTACCACAAGTTCTTTATCCATTTTTCACTTTCTGTGATATTGAACTTGTACAGTAAACGAGGTTCTTGTAAACAGAGGCGTCCCAAACTTTGGGGTGGCTGTGTCTTTTTCATTTTAATTTCCCTAAGCTATAGGACCATAAGTGGAAGTGCCCTAGGCTCTGTTGCTTTGTTTTTTAGATGTTTCAGGAAACACCATACACTTCTCCCGAGTGGCTGTTGGCAATTTACATCCCGCCCATCAGCATAACAAGGCTCCCAGTTCTCCATGGCCTGTCCTGCCTTTCTGGATTTTACACTTTTTGCAGATGGCCCTTTTGACCGGGGGGAAGTGAGACTTCATTGTAGTGCAGATTTCCTTTGCAAGCTTGCTTGGTTGGCCAAAAAGGGCGTATGCGTTTTTTCCTGAATATATTCAGGAAAAAACGCATACGCCCTTTTTGGCCAAGTGCATCATTGTGGACGTTCTGCCTCTTTTCCTATGCTTTCAATGCAATTCCAGTCTACCTCCTGAAATCGGTTTCCTGCAATTCTGCCCCGCTTTCAAGTCCTCTTGGCAGCCTTACTTCAGTATATTTTTGGACGATAGCTGTCATTTATAACTCTGCAGGTTTCTGAATTACAGTGCCCATGAGCTCCTTTCTTCAACTCGCTTTCTTGTGACCTGGCCGCAACACCGCAGGATGGCTTCAGGCCCTAATCTGGTTCCGGCACGGCACGCTGAACCTTTGGTTAATTCCTCTTCCTTGTGGGAAATGAGAGTTAAATTTGCCCGTCCAGACACCTCCAGCTAGTCTCTCATTGGTTCTCGCTATTCCTGTTCATCTTCCACAGAAATTGCAAACTGGGCCAAACAGGAGGTTAAAGGGACTGACTCTCCAAGTCGGGAGAGTGTTAGTAAAGCGTCTGGAATGTTGCACCCGAGTACCAGGGTACAAAAACTGAGACATATTTGAACACGTCTCCCGATCACATGGTTGATCATACTCTAGGTTCCACATGCATGTTTTAGCTGAAGGAAGAATACCTTTAACCTGGGTAGTTGAAACCCGTGGAATGGGTACCATGCAATATGACTTCAAAGGGTCTTCATTTGCTCACCGAACCTCTCCAATCGTATTACTGCTGCGTTTATGCCCCTGTACACATGCTTGATTCTCTTTTGGAGACATAGCAATCCATAGGTTTTAAGATACTTACTAGTCAGGTACATTCTTAGGCGTTTAATATGGGGTGTTGAGTCCATTTCGTTGAGCAAGGAGTAGCTCTTGTCTATTCCATATTTGGCTTAAGGAACTTTATCTGTGCTCATTTCAATCTCTGGTTTTATGCAGCACCCCAACTCACCTTTCCCCTTAAGCAAGCATAAGTTGGTTTTCTAAATTTGAGACCCTGTTCTGTTTTGGAATTCAGTTCCTGTGTAGCCAAGTTTACATTCCGTGTATTAGTGATATCTTATGATGTTTCTTTTTCTGTGTGACTTATTTCAGTTAGAATCATCGTACCTGAATCCACTCATTATTCTGCTACGGGCCTGATGACATAGATTTCATTGCTGAGTGATACTGCATTGTACGTAAGTACCACAAGTTCTTTATCCATTTTTCACTTTCTGCGATGTTGAACTTGTACTGTAAATGAGGTTCTTGTAAACAGAGGCGTCCCAAACTTTGGGGTGGCTGTGTCTTTTTTATTTTAATTTCCCTAAGCTATAGGACCATAAGTGGAAGTGCCCTAGGCTCTGTTGCTTTGTTTTTTAGATGTTTCAGGAAACACCATACACTTCTCCTGAGTGTCTGTTGGCAATTTACATCCCGCCCATCAGCATACCAAGGCTCCCAGTTCTCCATGGCCTGTCCTGCCTTTCTGGATTTTACACTTTTTTCCGATGGCCCTTTTGACCGGGGGGAAGTGAGACTTCATTGTAGTGCAGATTTCCTTTGCAAGCTTGCTTGGTTGGCCAAAAAGGGCGTATGCGTTTTTTCCTGAATATATTCAGGAAAAAACGCATACGCCCTTTTTGGCCAAGTGCATCATTGTGGACGTTCTGCCTCTTTTCCTATGCTTTCAATGCAATTCCAGTCTACCTCCTGAAATCGGTTTCCTGCAATTCTGCCCCGCTTTCAAGTCCTCTTGGCCGCCTTACTTCAGTATATTTTTGGACGATAGCTGTCATTTATAACTCTGCAGGTTTGTGAATTACAGTGCCCCTGAGCTCCTTTCTTCAACTCGCTTTCTTGTGAGCTGGCCGCAACACCGCAGGATGGCTTCAGGCCCTAATCTGGTTCCGGCACGGCACGCTGAGCCTTTGGTTATTTCCTCTTCCTGGTGGGAAATGAGAGTTAAATTTGCCCGTCCAGACACCTCCAGCCAATCTCTCATTGGTTCTCCCTATTCCTGTTCATCTTCCGCAGAAATTGCAAATTGGGCCAAACAGGAGGTTAAAGGCACTGACTCTCCAAGTGGGGAGAGTGTTAGTAAAGCATCTGGAATGTTGCACCCGAGTACCATGGGAGGAAAACTGAGACATATTTGAACACTTCTCCCGTTCACATGGTTGATCATACTCTGGGTTCCACATGCAAGTTTCAGCTGAAGGAAGAATACCTTAAACCTGGAGAGTTGAGACCCGTGGAATGGGTACCATGCAATATGACTTCAAAGGGTCTTCATTTGCTCACCGAACCTCTCCAATCCTATCACTGCTGCGTTTATGCCCCTGGACACACGCTTGATTCTCTTATGGAGACATAGCAATCCATAGGTCTTAAGATACTTACTAGTCAGGTACATTCTTAAGCGTTTAATATGGGGTGTTGAGTCCATTTCGTTGAGCAAGGAGTAGCTCTTGTCTATTCCATATTTGGCTTAAGGAACTTTATCTGTGCTCATTTCAATCTCTGGTTTTATGCAGCACCCCAACTCACCTTTCCCCTTAAGCAAGCATAAGTTGGTTTTCTAAATGTGAGACCCTGTTCTGTATTGGAATTCAGTTCCTGTGTAGCCAAGTTTACATTCCGTGTATTAGTGATATCTTATGATGTTTCTTTTTCTGTGTGACTTATTTCAGTTAGAATCATCGTACCTGAATCCACTCATTATGCTGCTACGGGCCTGATGACATAGATTTCACTGCTGAGTGATACTGCATTGTACGTAAGTACCACAAGTTCTTTATCCATTTTTCACTTTCTGTGATATTGAACTTTTACGGTAAATGAGGTTCTTGTAAACAGAGGCGTCCCAAACATTGGGGTGGCTGTATCTTTTTGATTTTAATTTCCCTAAGCTATAGGACCATAAGTGGAAGTGCCCTAGGCTCTGTTGCTTTGTTTTTTAGATGTTTCAGGAAACACCATACACTTCTCCCGAGTGTCTGTTGGCAATTTACATCCGGCCCATCAGCATAACAAGGCTCCCAGTTCTCCATGGCCTGTCCTGCCTTTCTGGATTTTACACTTTTTTCAGATGACCCTTTTGACCGGGGGGAAGTGAGACTTCATTGTAGTGCAGATTTCCTTTGCAAGCTTGCTTGGTTGGCCAAAAAGGGCGTATGCGTTTTTTCCTGAATATATTCAGGAAAAAACGCATACGCCCTTTTTGGCCAAGTGCATCATTGTGGACGTTTTGCCTCTTTTCCTATGCTTTCAATGCAATTCCAGTCTACCTCCTGAAATCGGTTTCCTGCAATTCTGCTCCGCTTTCAAGTCCTCTTGGTAGCCTTACTTCAGTATATTTTTGGACGATAGTTGTCATTTATAACTCTGCAGGTTTGTGAATTACAGTGCCCCTGAGCTCCTTTCTTCAACTCGTTTTCTTGTGAGCTGGCCGCAACACCGCAGGATGGCTTCAGGCCCTAATCTGGTTCCGGCACGGCACGCTGAGCCTTTGGTTATTTCCTCTTCCTGGTGGGAAATGAGAGTTAAATTTGCCCGTCCAGACACCTCCAGCTAGTCTCTCATTGGTTCTCGCTATTCCTGTTCATCTTCCGCAGAAATTGCAAACTGGGCCAAACAGGAGGTTAAAGGGACTGACTCTCCAAGTCGGGAGAGTGTTAGTAAAGCGTCTGGAATGTTGCACCCGAGTACCAGGGTACGAAAACTGAGACATATTTGAACACGTCTCCCGATCACATGGTTGATCATACTCTAGGTTCCACATGCATGTTTTAGCTGAAGGAAGAATACCTTAAACCTGGGTAGTTGAAACCCGTGGAATGGGTACCATGCAGTATGACTTCAAAGGGTCTTCATTTGCTCACCGAACCTCTCCAATCCTATCACTGCTGCGTTTATGTCCCTGTACACATGCTTGATTCTCTTTCGGAGACATAGCAATCCATAGGTTTTAAGATACTTAAGAGTCAGGTACATTCTTAGGCGTTTAATATGCGGTGTTGAATCCATTTCGTTGAGCAAGGAGTAACTCTTGTCTATTCCATATTTGGCTTAAGGAACTTTATCTGTGCTCATTTCAATCTCTGCTTTTATGCAGCATCCCAACTCACCTTTCCCCTTAAGCAAGCATAAGTTGGTTTTCTAAATTTGAGTCCCTGTTCTGTTCTGTAATTCAGTTCCTGTGTAGCCAAGTTTACATTCCGTGTATTACTGATATCTTATGATGTTTCTTTTTCTGTGTGACTTATTTCAGTTAGAATCATCGTACCTGAATCCACTCATTGTGCTGCTACGGGCCTGATGACATAGATTTCACTGCTGAGTGATACTGCATTGTACGTAAGTACCACAAGTTCTTTATCCATTTTTCACTTTCTGTGATATTGAACTTGTATGGTAAACGAGGTTCTTGTAAACAGAGGCGTCCCAAACTTTGGGGTGGCTGTGTCGTTTTGATTTTAATTTCCCTAAGCTATAGGGCCATAAGTGGAAGTGCCCTAGGCTCTGTTGCTTTGTTTTTTAGATGTTTCAGGAAACACCATACACTTCTCCGGAGTGTCTGTTGGCAATTTACATCCCGCCCATCAGCATAACTAGTCTCCCAGTTCTCCATGGCCTGTCCTGCCTTTCTGGATTTTACACTTTTTTCAGATGGCCCTTTTGACCGGGGGGAAGTGAGACTTCATTGTAGTGCAGATTTCCTTTGCAAGTTTGCTTGGTTGGCCAAAAAGGGCGTATGCGTTTTTTCCTGAATATATTCAGGAACAAACGCATATGCCCTTTTTGGCCAAGTGCATCATTGTGGACGTTCTGCCTCTTTTCCTATGCTTTCAATGCAATTCCAGTCTACCTCCTGAAATCGGTTTCCTGCAATTCTGCCCCGCTTTCAAGTCCTCTTGGCAGCCTTACTTCAGTATATTTTTGGACGATAGCTGTCATTTATAACTCTGCAGGTTTGTGAATTACAGTGCCCCTGAGCTCCTTTCTTCAACTCGCTTTCTTGTGAGCTGGCCGCAACACCGCAGGATGGCTTCAGGCCCTAATCTTGTTCCGGCATGGCACGCTGAGCCTTTGGTTATTTCCTCTTCCTGGTGGGAAATGAGAGTTAAATTTGCCCGTCCAGACACCTCCAGCTAGTCTCTCATTGATTCTCCCTATTCCTGTTCATCTTCCGCAGAAATTGCAAACTGGGCCAAACAGGAGGTTAAAGGCGCTGACTCTCCAAGTGGGGAGAGTGTTAGTAAAGCGTCTGGAATGTTGCACCCGAGTACCAGGGGAGGAAAACTGAGACATATTTGAACACGTCTCCCGTTCACACTGTTGATCATACTCTGGGTTCCACATGCATATTTTAGCTGAAGGAAGAATACCTTAAACCTGGAGAGTTGAGACCCGTGTAATGGGTACCATGCAATATGACTTCAAAGGGTCTTCATTTGCTCACCGAACCTCTCCAATCCTATCACTGCTGCGTTTATGCCCCTGTACACACGCTTGATTCTCTTATGGAGACATAGCAATCCATAGGTTTTAAGATACTTACTAGTCAGGTACATTCTTAAGCGTTTAATATGGGGTGTTGAGTCCATTTCGTTGAGCAAGGAGTAGCTCTTGTCTATTCCATATTTGGCTTAAGTAACTTGATCTGTGCTCAGTTCAAGCTCTGGTTTTATGCAGCACCCCAACTCACCTTTCCCCTTAAGCAAGCATAAGTTGGTTTTCTAAATTTGAGACCCTGTTCTGTTTTGGAATTCAGTTCCTGTGTAGCCAAGTTTACATTCCGTGTATTAGTGATATCTTATGATGTTTCTTTTTCTGTGTGACTTATTTCAGTTAGAATCATCGTACCTGAATCCACTCATTATGCTGCTACGGGCCTGATGACATAGATTTCATTGCTGAGTGATACTGCATTGTACGTAAGTACCACAAGTTCTTTATCCATTTTTCACTTTCTGTGATAGAGAACTTGTACGGTAAACGAGGTTCTTGTAAACAGAGGCGTCCCAAATTTTGGGGTGGCTGTGTCTTTTTGATTTTAATTTCCCTAAGCTATAGGACCATAAGTGAAAGTGCCCTAGGCTCTGTTGCTTTGTTTCTTAGATGTTTCAGGAAACACCATACACTTCTCCCCAGTGGCTGTTGGCAATTTACATCCCGCCCATCAGCATAACAAGGCTCCCAGTTCTCCATGGCCTGTCCTGCCTTTCTGGATTTTACACTTTTTTCAGATGGCCCTTTTGACCGGGGGGAAGTGAGACTTCATTGTAGTGCAGATTTCCTTTGCAAGTTTGTTTCGTTGGCCAAAAAGGGCGTATGCGTTTTTTCCTGAATATATTCAGGAAAAAACGCATACGCCCTTTTTGGCCAAGTGCATCATTGTGGACGTTCTGCCTCTTTTCCTATGCTTTCAATGCAATTCCAGTCTACCTCCTGAAATCGGTTTCCTGCAATTCTGCCCCGCTTTCAAGTCCTCTTGGCAGCCTTACTTCAGTATATTTTTGGATGATAGCTGTCATTTATAACTCTGCAGGTTTGTGAATTACAGTGCCCCTGAGCTCCTTTCTTCAACTCGCTTTCTTGTGAGCTGGCCGCAACACCGCAGGATGGCTTCAGGCCCTAATCTGGTTCCGGCACGGCATGCTGAGCCTTTGGTTATTTCCTCTTCCTGGTGGGAAATGAGAGTTAAATTTGCCCGTCCAGACACCTCCAGCTAGTCTCTCATTGGTTCTCGCTATTCCTGTTCATCTTCCGCAGAAATTGCAAACTGGGCCAAACAGGAGGTTAAAGGGACTGACTCTCCAAGTCGGGAGAGTGTTAGTAAAGCGTCTGGAATGTTGCACCCGAGTACCAGGGTACGAAAACTGAGACATATTTGAACACGTCTCCCGATCACATGGTTGATCATACTCTAGGTTCCACATGCATGTTTTAGCTGAAGGAAGAATACCTTAAACCTGGAGAGTTGAAACCCGTGGAATGGGTACCATGCAGTATGACTTCAAAGGGTCTTCATTTGCTCACCGAACCTCTCCAATCCTATCACTGCTGCGTTTATGTCCCTGTACACATGCTTGATTCTCTTTCGGAGACATAGCAATCCACAGGTTTTAAGATACTTAAGAGTCAGGTACATTCTTAGGCGTTTAATATGCGGTGTTGAGTCCATTTCGTTGAGCAAGGAGTAGCTCTTGTCTATTCCATATTTGGCTTAAGGAACTTTATCTGTGCTCATTTCAATCTCTGCTTTTATGCAGCATCCCAACTCACCTTTACCCTTAAGCAAGCATAAGTTGGTTTTCTAAATTTGAGTCCCTGTTCTGTTCTGTAATTCAGTTCCTGTGTAGCCAAGTTTACATTCCGTGTATTACTGATATCTTATGATGTTTCTTTTTCTGTGTGACTTATTTCAGTTAGAATCATCGTACCGAATCCACTCATTGTGCTGCTACGGGCCTGATGACATAGATTTCACTGCTGAGTGATACTGCATTGTACGTAAGTACCACAAGTTCTTTATCCATTTTTCACTTTCTGTGATATTGAACTTGTACGGTAAACGAGGTTCTTGTAAACAGAGGCGTCCCAAACTTTGGGGTGGCTGTATCTTTTTGATTTTAATTTCCCTAAGCTATAGGGCCATAAGTGGAAGTGCCCTAGGCTCTGTTGCTTTGTTTTTTAGATGTTTCAGGAAACACCATACACTTCTCCCGAGTGTCTGTTGGCAATGTACATCCCACCCATCAGCATAACAAGGCTCCCAGTTCTCCATGGCCTGTCCTGCCTTTCTGGATTTTACACTTTTTTCAGATGGCCCTTTTGACCGGGGGGAAGTGAGACTTCATTGTAGTGCAGATTTCCTTTGCAAGTTTGCTTGGTTGGCCAAAAAGGGCGTATGCGTTTTTTCCTGAATATATTCAGGAAGAAACGTATACACCCTTTTTGGCCAAGTGCATCATTGTGGACGTTCTGCCTCTTTTCCTATGCTTTCAATGCAATTCCAGTCTACCTCCTGAAATCGGTTTCCTGCAATTCTGCTCCGCTTTCAAGTCCTCTTGGTAGCCTTACTTCAGTATATTTTTGGACGATAGTTGTCATTTATAACTCTGCAGGTTTGTGAATTACAGTGCCCCTGAGCTCCTTTCTTCAACTCGTTTTCTTGTGAGCTGGCCGCAACACCGCAGGATGGCTTCAGGCCCTAATCTGGTTCCGGCACGGCACGCTGAGCCTTTGGTTATTTCCTCTTCCTGGTGGGAAATGAGAGTTAAATTTGCCCGTCCAGACACCTCCAGCTAGTCTCTCATTGGTTCTCGCTATTCCTGTTCATCTTCCGCAGAAATTGCAAACTGGGCCAAACAGGAGGTTAAAGGGACTGACTCTCCAAGTCGGGAGAGTGTTAGTAAAGCGTCTGGAATGTTGCACCCGAGTACCAGGGTACGAAAACTGAGACATATTTGAACACGTCTCCCGATCACATGGTTGATCATACTCTAGGTTCCACATGCATGTTTTAGCTGAAGGAAGAATACCTTAAACCTGGGTAGTTGAAACCCGTGGAATGGGTACCATGCAGTATGACTTCAAAGGGTCTTCATTTGCTCACCGAACCTCTCCAATCCTATCACTGCTGCGTTTATGTCCCTGTACACATGCTTGATTCTCTTTCGGAGACATAGCAATCCATAGGTTTTAAGATACTTAAGAGTCAGGTACATTCTTAGGCGTTTAATATGCGGTGTTGAGTCCATTTCGTTGAGCAAGGAGTAGCTCTTGTCTATTCCATATTTGGCTTAAGGAACTTTATCTGTGCTCATTTCAATCTCTGCTTTTATGCAGCATCCCAACTCACCTTTACCCTTAAGCAAGCATAAGTTGGTTTTCTAAATTTGAGACCCTGTTCTGTTCTGTAATTCAGTTCCTGTGTAGCCAAGTTTACATTCCGTGTATTACTGATATCTTATGATGTTTCTTTTTCTGTGTGACTTATTTCAGTTAGAATCATCGTACCTGAATCCACTCATTGTGCTGCTACGGGCCTGATGACATAGATTTCACTGCTGAGTGATACTGCATTGTACGTAAGTACCACAAGTTCTTTATCCATTTTTCACTTTCTGTGATATTGAACTTGTACGGTAAACGAGGTTCTTGTAAACAGAGGCGTCCCAAACTTTGGGGTGGCTGTGTCGTTTTGATTTTAATTTCCCTAAGCTATAGGGCCATAAGTGGAAGTGCCCTAGGCTCTGTTGCTTTGTTTTTTAGATGTTTCAGGAAACACCATACACTTCTCCCGAGTGTCTGTTGGCAATTTACATCCCGCCCATCAGCATAACAAGGCTCCCAGTTCTCCATGGCCTGTCCTGCCTTTCTGGATTTTACACTTTTTTCAGATGGCCCTTTTGACCGGGGGGAAGTGAGACTTCATTGTAGTGCAGATTTCCTTTGCAAGTTTGCTTGGTTGGCCAAAAAGGGCGTATGCGTTTTTTCCTGAATATATTCAGGAAAAAACGCATACGTCCATTTTGGCCACGTGCATCATTGTGGACGTTCTGCCTCTTTTCCTATGCTTTCAATGCAATTCCAGTGTACCTCCTGAAATCGGTTTCCTGCAATTCTGCTCTGCTTTCAAGTCCTCTTGGCAGCCTTACTTCAGTATATTTTAGGACGATAGTTGTCATTTATAACTCTGCAGGTTTGTGAATTACAGTGCCCCTGAGCTCCTTTCTTCAACTCGCTTTCTTGTGAGCTGGCCGCAACACCGCAGGATGGCTTCAGGCCCTAATCTGGTTCCGGCACGGCACGCCGAGCCTTTGGTTAATTCCTCTTCCTGGTGGGAAATGAGAGTTAAATTTGCCCGTCCAGAGACCTCCAGCTAGTCTCTCATTGGTTCTCACTATTCCTGTTCATCTTCCGCAGAAATTGCAAACTGGGCCAAACAGGAGGTTAAAGGGACTGACTCTCCAAGTCGGGAGAGTGTTAGTAAAGCGTCTGGAATGTTGCACCCGTGTACCAGGGTACGAAAACTGAGACATATTTGAACACGTCTCCCGTTCACACGGTTGATCATACTCTGGGTTCCACATGCATGTTTTAGCTGAAGGAAGAATACCTTAAACCTGGGTAGTTGAAACCCGTGGAATGGGTACCATGCAATATGACTTCAAAGGGTCTTCATTTGCTCACCGAACCTCTCCAATCCTATCACTGCTGCGTTTATGTCCCTGTACACATGCTTGATTCTCTTTCGGAGACATAGCAATCCATAGGTTTTAAGATACTTAAGAGTCAGGTACATTCTTAGGCGTTTAATATTTGGTGTTGAGTCCATTTCGTTGAGCAAGGAGTAGCTCTTGTCTATTCCATATTTGGCTTAAGGAACTTTATCTGTGCTCATTTCAATCTCTGGTTTTATGCAGCACCCCAACTCACCTTTACCCTTAAGCAAGCATAAGTTGGTTTTCTAAATTTGAGACCCTGTTCTGTTCTGTAATTTAGTTCCTGTGTAGCCAAGTTTACATTCCGTGTATTACTGATATCTTATGATGTTTCTTTTTCTGTGTGACTTATTTCAGTTAGAATCATCGTACCTGAATCCACTCATTGTGCTGCTACGGGCCTGATGACATAGATTTCACTGCTGAGTGATACTGCATTGTACGTAAGTACCACAAGTTCTTTATCCATTTTTCACTTTCTGTGATATTGAACTTGTACGGTAAACGAGGTTCTTGTAAACAGAGGCGTCCCAAACATTGGGGTGGCTGTATCTTTTTGATTTTAATTTCCCTAAGCTATAGGACCATAAGTGGAAGTGCCCTAGGCTCTGTTGCTTTGTTTTTTAGATGTTTCAGGAAACACCATACACTTCTCCCGAGTGTCTGTTGGCAATTTACATCCCGCCCATCAGCATAACAAGGCTCCCAGTTCTCCATGGCCTGTCCTGCCTTTCTGGATTTTACACTTTTTTCAGATGGCCCTTTTGACCGGGGGGAAGTGAGACTTCATTGTAGTGCAGATTTCCTTTGCAAGCTTGCTTGGTTGGCCAAAAAGGGCGTATGCGTTTTTTCCTGAATATATTCAGGAAAAAACGCATACGCCCCTTTTTGGCCAAGTGCATCATTGTGGACGTTCTGCCTCTTTTCCTATGCTTTCAATGCAATTCCAGTCTACCTCCTGAAATCGGTTTCCTGCAATTCTGCCCCGCTTTCAAGTCCTCTTGGCAGCCTTACTTCAGTATATTTTTGGACGATAGTTGTCATTTATAACTCTGCAGGTTTGTGAATTACAGTGACCCTGAGCTCCTTTCTTCAACTCGTTTTCTTGTGAGCTGGCCGCAACACCGCAGGATGGCTTCAGGCCCTAATCTGGTTCCGGCACGGCACGCTGAGCCTTTGGTTATTTCCTCTTCCTGGTGGGAAATGAGAGTTAAATTTGCCCGTCCAGAGACCTCCAGCTAGTCTCTCATTGGTTCTCGCTATTCCTGTTCATCTTCCGCAGAAATTGCAAACTGGGCCAAACAGGAGGTTAAAGGGACTGACTCTCCAAGTCGGGAGAGTGTTAGTAAAGCGTCTGGAATGTTGCACCCGTGTACCAGGGTACGAAAATTGAGACATATTTGAACACGTCTTCCGTTCACACGGTTGATCATACTCTGGGTTCCACATGCATGTTTTAGCTGAAGGAAGAATACCTTAAACCTGGGTAGTTGAAACCCGTGGAATGGGTACCATGCAATATGACTTCAAAGGGTCTTCATTTGCTCACCGAACCTCTCCAATCCTATCACTGCTGCGTTTATGTCCCTGTACACATGCTTGATTCTCTTTCGGAGACATAGCAATCCATAGGTTTTAAGATACTTAAGAGTCAGGTACATTCTTAGGCGTTTAATATTTGGTGTTGAGTCCATTTCGTTGAGCAAGGAGTAGCTCTTGTCTATTCCATATTTGGCTTAAGGAACTTTATCTGTGCTCATTTCAATCTCTGGTTTTATGCAGCACCCCAACTCACCTTTACCCTTAAGCAAGCATAAGTTGGTTTTCTAAATTTGAGACCCTGTTCTGTTCTGTAATTCAGTTCCTGTGTAGCCAAGTTTACATTCCGTGTATTACTGATATCTTATGATGTTTCTTTTTCTGTGTGACTTATTTCAGTTAGAATCATCGTACCTGAATCCACTCATTGTGCTGCTACGGGCCTGATGACATAGATTTCACTGCTGAGTGATACTGCATTGTACGTAAGTACCACAAGTTCTTTATCCATTTTTCACTTTCTGTGATATTGAACTTGTACGGTAAACGAGGTTCTTGTAAACAGAGGCGTCCCAAACATTGGGGTGGCTGTATCTTTTTGATTTTAATTTCCCTAAGCTATAGGACCATAAGTGGAAGTGCCCTAGGCTCTGTTGCTTTGTTTTTTAGATGTTTCAGGAAACACCATACACTTCTCCCGAGTGGCTGTTGGCAATTTACATCCCGCCCATCAGCATAACAAGGCTCCCAGTTCTCCATGGCCTATCCTGCCTTTCTGCATTTTACACTTTTTTCAGATGGCCCTTTTGAGCGGGGGAAGTGAGACTTCATTGTAGTGCAGATTTCCTTTGCAAGCTTGCTTGGTTGGCCAAAAAGGGCGTATGCGTTTTTTCCTGAATATATTCAGGAAAAAACGCATACGCCC
The DNA here is from genome assembly GCF_963455315.2 of Globicephala melas. Classification (NCBI taxonomy): domain Eukaryota; kingdom Metazoa; phylum Chordata; class Mammalia; order Artiodactyla; family Delphinidae; genus Globicephala; species Globicephala melas. The sequence continues at coordinate 157,148 of NW_027207437.1, read as the reverse complement.
CTTTTTGGCCAAGTGCATCATTGTGGACGTTCTGCCTCTTTTCCTATGCTTTCAATGCAATTCCAGTCTACCTCCTGAAATCGGTTTCCTGCAATTCTGCCCCGCTTTCAAGTCCTCTTGGCAGCCTTACTTCAGTATATTTTTGGACGATAGTTGTCATTTATAACTCTGCAGGTTTGTGAATTACAGTGCCCCTGAGCTCCTTTCTTCAACTCGTTTTCTTGTGAGCTGGCCGCAACACCGCAGGATGGCTTCAGGCCCTAATCTGGTTCCGGCACGGCATGCTGAGCCTTTGGTTATTTCCTCTTCCTGGTGGGAAATGAGAGTTAAATTTGCCCGTCCAGACACCTCCAGCTAGTCTCTCATTGGTTCTCGCTATTCCTGTTCATCTTCCGCAGAAATTGCAAACTGGGCCAAACAGGAGGTTAAAGGGACTGACTCTCCAAGTCGGGAGAGTGTTAGTAAAGCGTCTGGAATGTTGCACCCGAGTACCAGGGTACGAAAACTGAGACATATTTGAACACGTCTCCCGATCACATGGTTGATCATACTCTAGGTTCCACATGCATGTTTTAGCTGAAGGAAGAATACCTTAAACCTGGGTAGTTGAAACCCGTGGAATGGGTACCATGCAATATGACTTCAAAGGGTCTTCATTTGCTCACCGAACCTCTCCAATCCTATCACTGCTGCGTTTACGTCCCTGTACACATGCTTGATTCTCTTTCGGAGACATAGCAATCCATAGGTTTTAAGATACTTAAGAGTCAGGTACATTCTTAGGCGTTTAATATGCGGTGTTGAGTCCATTTCGTTGAGCAAGGAGTAGCTCTTGTCTATTCCATATTTGGCTTAAGGAACTTTATCTGTGCTCATTTCAATCTCTGGTTTTATGCAGCACCCCAACTCACCTTTACCCTTAAACAAGCATAAGGTGGTTTTCTAAATTTGAGACCCTGTTCTGTTCTGTAATTCAGTTCCTGTGTAGCCAAGTTTACATTCCGTGTATTACTGATATCTTACGATGTTTCTTTTTCTGTGTGACTTATTTCAGTTAGAATCATCGTACCTGAATCCACTCATTGTGCTGCTACGGGCCTGATGACATAGATTACACTGCTGAGTGATACTGCATTGTACGTAAGTACCACAAGTTCTTTATCCATTTTTCACTTTCTGTGATTTTGAACTTGTACGGTAAACGAGGTTCTTGTAAACAGAGGCGTCCCAAACATTGGGGTGGCTGTATCTTTTTGATTTTAATTTCCCTAAGCTATAGGACCATAAGTGGAAGTGCCCTAGGCTCTGTTGCTTTGTTTTTTAGATGTTTCAGGAAACACCATACACTTCTCCCGAGTGTCTGTTGGCAATTTACATCCCGCCCATCAGCATAACAAGGCTCCCAGTTCTCCATGGCCTGTCCTGCCTTTCTGGATTTTACACTTTTTTCAGATGGCCCTTTTGACCGGGGGGAAGTGAGACTTCATTGTAGTGCAGATTTCCTTTGCAAGCTTGCTTGGTTGGCCAAAAAGGGCGTATGCGTTTTTTCCTGAATATATTCAGGAAAAAACGCATACGCCCCTTTTTGGCCAAGTGCATCATTGTGGACGTTCTGCCTCTTTTCCTATGCTTTCAATGCAATTCCAGTCTACCTCCTGAAATCGGTTTCCTGCAATTCTGCCCCGCTTTCAAGTCCTCTTGGCAGCCTTACTTCAGTATATTTTTGGACGATAGTTGTCATTTATAACTCTGCAGGTTTGTGAATTACAGTGCCCCTGAGCTCCTTTATTCAACTCGCTTTCTTGTGAGCTGGCCGCAACACCGCAGGATGGCTTCAGGCCCTAATCTGGTTCCGGCACGGCATGCTGAGCCTTTGGTTATTTCCTCTTCCTGGTGGGAAATGAGAGTTAAATTTGCCCGTCCAGACACCTCCAGCTAGTCTCTCATTGGTTCTCGCTATTCCTGTTCATCTTCCGCAGAAATTGCAAACTGGGCCAAACAGGAGGTTAAAGGGACTGACTCTCCAAGTCGGGAGAGTGTTAGTAAAGCGTCTGGAATGTTGCACCCGAGTACCAGGGTACGAAAACTGAGACATATTTGAACACGTCTCCCGATCACATGGTTGATCATACTCTAGGTTCCACATGCATGTTTTAGCTGAAGGAAGAATACCTTAAACCTGGGTAGTTGAAACCCGTGGAATGGGTACCATGCAATATGACTTCAAAGGGTCTTCATTTGCTCACCGAACCTCTCCAATCCTATCACTGCTGCGTTTATGTCCCTGTACACATGCTTGATTCTCTTTCGGAGACATAGCAATCCATAGGTTTTAAGATACTTAAGTGTCAGGTACATTCTTAGGCGTTTAATATGCGGTGTTGAGTCCATTTCGTTGAGCAAGGAGTAGCTCTTGTCTATTCCATATTTGGCTTAAGGAACTTTATCTGTGCTCATTTCAATCTCTGGTTTTATGCAGCACCCCAACTCACCTTTACCCTTAAACAAGCATAAGTTGGTTTTCTAAATTTGAGACCCTGTTCTGTTCTGTAATTCAGTTCCTGTGTAGCCAAGTTTACATTCCGTGTATTACTGATATCTTATGATGTTTCTTTTTCTGTGTGACTTATTTCAGTTAGAATCATCGTACCTGAATCCACTCATTGTGCTGCTACGGGCCTGATGACATAGATTTCACTGCTGAGTGATACTGCATTGTACGTAAGTACCACAAGTTCTTTATCCATTTTTCACTTTCTGTGATATTGAACTTGTACGGTAAACGAGGTTCTTGTAAACAGAGGCGTCCCAAACATTGGGGTGGCTGTATCTTTTTGATTTTAATTTCCCTAAGCTATAGGACCATAAGTGGAAGTGCCCTAGGCTCTGTTGCTTTGTTTTTTAGATGTTTCAGGAAACACCATACACTTCTCCTGAGTGTCTGTTGGCAATTTACATCCCGCCCATCAGCATAACAAGGCTCCCAGTTCTCCATGGCCTGTCCTGCCTTTCTGGATTTTACACTTTTTTCAGATGACCCTTTTGACCGGGCGGAAGTGAGACTTCATTGTAGTGCAGATTTCCTTTGCAAGCTTGCTTGGTTGGCCAAAAAGGGCGTATGCGTTTTTTCCTGAATATATTCAGGAAAAAACGCATACGCCCTTTTTGGCCAAGTGCATCATTGTGGACGTTCTGCCTCTTTTCCTATGCTTTCAATGCAATTCCAGTCTACCTCCTGAAATCGGTTTCCTGCAATTCTGCTCCGCTTTCAAGTCCTCTTGGTAGCCTTACTTCAGTATATTTTTGGACGATAGTTGTCATTTATAACTCTGCAGGTTTGTGAATTACAGTGCCCCTGAGCTCCTTTCTTCAACTCGTTTTCTTGTGAGCTGGCCGCAACACCGCAGGATGGCTTCAGGCTCTAATCTGGTTCCGGCACGGCACGCTGAGCCTTTGGTTATTTCCTCTTCCTGGTGGGAAATGAGAGTTAAATTTGCCCGTCCAGACACCTCCAGCTAGTCTCTCATTGGTTCTCGCTATTCCTGTTCATCTTCCGCAGAAATTGCAAACTGGGCCAAACAGGAGGTTAAAGGGACTGACTCTCCAAGTCGGGAGAGTGTTAGTAAAGCGTCTGGAATGTTGCACCCGAGTACCAGGGTACGGAAACTGAGACATATTTGAACACGTCTCCCGATCACATGGTTGATCATACTCTAGGTTCCACATGCATGTTTTAGCTGAAGGAAGAATACCTTAAACCTGGGTAGTTGAAACCCGTGGAATGGGTACCATGCAATATGACTTCAAAGGGTCTTCATTTGCTCACCGAACCTCTCCAATCCTATCACTGCTGCGTTTATGTCCCTGTACACATGCTTGATTCTCTTTCGGAGACATAGCAATCCATAGGTTTTAAGATACTTAAGTGTCAGGTACATTCTTAGGCGTTTAATATGCGGTGTTGAGTCCATTTCGTTGAGCAAGGAGTAGCTCTTGTCTATTCCATATTTGGCTTAAGGAACTTTATCTGTGCTCATTTCAATCTCTGGTTTTATGCAGCATCCCAACTCACCTTTACCCTTAAACAAGCATAAGTTGGTTTTCTAAATTTGAGACCCTGTTCTGTTCTGTAATTCAGTTCCTGTGTAGCCAAGTTTACATTCCGTGTATTACTGATATCTTATGATGTTTCTTTTTCTGTGTGACTTATTTCAGTTAGAATCATCGTACCTGAATCCACTCATTGTGCTGCTACGGGCCTGATGACATAGATTTCACTGCTGAGTGATACTGCATTGTACGTAAGTACCACAAGTTCTTTATCCATTTTTCACTTTCTGTGATATTGAACTTGTACGGTAAACGAGGTTCTTGTAAACAGAGGCGTCCCAAACATTGGGGTGGCTGTATCTTTTTGATTTTAATTTCCCTAAGCTATAGGACCATAAGTGGAAGTGCCCTAGGCTCTGTTGCTTTGTTTTTTAGATGTTTCAGGAAACACCATACACTTCTCCCGAGTGTCTGTTGGCAATTTACATCCCGCCCATCATCATAACAAGGCTCCCAGTTCTCCATGGCCTGTTCTGCCTTTCTGCATTTTACACTTTTTTCAGATGGCCCTTTTGACCGGGGGGAAGTGAGACTTCATTGTAGTGCAGATTTCCTTTGCAAGTTTGCTTGGTTGGCCAAAAAGGGCGTATGCGTTTCTTCCTGAATATATTCAGGAAAAAACGCATACGCCCTTTTCGGCCAAGTGCATCATTGTGGACGTTCTGCCTCTTTTCCTATGCTTTCAATGCAATTCCAGTCTACCTCCTGAAATCGGTTTCCTGCAATTCTGCCCCGCTTTCAAGTCCTCTTGGCAGCCTTACTTCAGTATATTTTTGGACGATAGCTGTCATTTATAACTCTGCAGGTTTGTGAATTACAGTGCCCCTGAGCCCCTTTCTTCAACTCGCTTTCTTGTGACCTGGCCTCAACACCGCAGGATGGCTTCAGGCCCTAATCTTGTTCCGGCATGGCACGCTGAGCCTTTGGTTATTTCCTCTTCCTGGTGGGAAATGAGAGTTAAATTTGCCCGTCCAGACACCTCCAGCTAGTCTCTCATTGGTTCTCGCTATTCCTGTTCATCTTCCGCAGAAATTGCAAACTGGGCCAAACAGGAGGTTAAAGGGACTGACTCTCCAAGTCGGGAGAGTGTTAGTAAAGCGTCTGGAATGTTGCACCCGAGTACCAGGGTACGAAAACTGAGACATATTTGAACACGTCTCCCGATCACATTGTTGATCATACTCTAGGTTCCACATGCATGTTTTAGCTGAAGGAAGAATACCTTAAACCTGGGTAGTTGAAACCCGTGGAATGGGTACCATGCAATATGACTTCAAAGGGTCTTCATTTGCTCACCGAACCTCTCCAATCCTATCACTGCTGCGTTTATGTCCCTGTACACATGCTTGATTCTCTTTCGGAGACATAGCAATCCATAAGTTTTAAGATACTTAAGAGTCAGGTACATTCTTAGGCGTTTAATATGCGGTGTTGAGTCCATTTCGTTGAGCAAGGAGTAGCTCTTGTCTATTCCATATTTGGCTTAAGGAACTTTATCTGTGCTCATTTCAATCTCTGGTTTTATGCAGCACCCCAACTCACCTTTACCCTTAAACAAGCATAAGTTGGTTTTCTAAATTTGAGACCCTGTTCTGTTCTGTAATTCAGTTCCTGTGTAGCCAAGTTTACATTCCGTGTATTACTGATATCTTATGATGTTTCTTTTTCTGTGTGACTTATTTCAGTTAGAATCATCGTACCTGAATCCACTCATTGTGCTGCTACGGGCCTGATGACATAGATTTCACTGCTGAGTGATACTGCATTGTACGTAAGTACCACAAGTTCTTTATCCATTTTTCACTTTCTCTGATATTGAACTTGTACGGTAAACGAGGTTCTTGTAAACAGAGGCGTCCCAAACTTTGGGGTGGCTGTGTCGTTTTGATTTTAATTTCCCTAAGCTATAGGACCATAAGTGGAAGTGCCCTAGGCTCTGTTGCTTTGTTTTTCAGATGTTTCAGGAAACACCATACACTTCTCCCCAGTGTCTGTTGGCAATTTACATCCCGCCCATCAGCATAACAAGGCTCCCAGTTCTCCATGGCCTGTCCTGCCTTTCTGGATTTTACACTTTTTTCAGATGGCCCTTTTGACTGGGGGGAAGTGAGACTTCATTGTAGTGCAGATTTCCTTTGCAAGTTTGCTTGGTTGGCCAAAAAGGGCGTATGCGTTTTTTCCTGAATATATTCAGGAAAAAACGCATACGCCCTTTTTGGCCAAGTGCATCATTGTGAACGTTCTGCCTCTTTTCCTATGCTTTCAATGCAATTCCAGTCTACCTCCTGAAATCGGTTTCCTGCAATTCTGCCCCGCTTTCAAGTCCTCTTGGCAGCCTTACTTCAGTATATTTTTGGACGATAATTGTCATTTATAACTCTGCAGGTTTGTGAATTACAGTGCCCCTGAGCTCCTTTCTTCAACTCACTTTCTTGTGAGCTGGCCGCAACACCGCAGGATGGCTTCAGGCCCTAATCTGGTTCCGGCACGGCACGCCGAGCCTTTGGTTAATTCCTCTTCCTGGTGGGAAATGAGAGTTAAATTTGCCCGTCCAGAGACCTCCAGCTAGTCTCTCATTGGTTCTCGCTATTCCTGTTCATCTTCCGCAGAAATTGCAAACTGGGCCAAACAGGAGGTTAAAGGGACTGACTCTCCAAGTCGGGAGAGTGTTAGTAAAGCGTCTGGAATGTTGCACCCGTGTACCAGGGTACGAAAACTGAGACATATTTGAACAGGTCTCCCGATCACACGGTTGATCATACTCTGGGTTCCACATGCATGTTTTAGCTGAAGGAAGAATACCTTAAACGTGGGTAGTTGAAACCCGTGGAATGGGTACCATGCAATATGACTTCAAAGGGTCTTCATTTGCTCACCGAACCTCTCCAATCCTATCACTGCTGCGTTTATGCCCCTGTACACACGCTTGATTCTCTTTTGGAGACATAGCAATCCATAGGTTTTAAGATACTTACTAGTAAGGTACATTCTTAGGCGTTTAATATGGGGTTTTGAGTCCATTTCGTTGAGCAAGGAGTAGCTCTTTTCTATTCCATATTTGGCTTAAGGAACTTTATCTGTGCTCATTTCAATCTCTGGTTTTATGCAGCACCCCAACTCACCTTTCCCCTTAAGCAAGCATAAGTTGGTTTTCTAAATTTGAGACCCTGTTGTGTTTTGGAATTCAGTTCCTGTGTAGCCAAGTTTACATTCCGTGTATTAGTGATATCTTATGATGTTTCTTTTTCTGTGTGACTTATTTCAGTTAGAATCATCATACCTGAATCCACTCATTATGCTGCTACGGGCCTGATGACATAGATTTCATTGCTGAGTGATACTGCATTGTACGTAAGTACCACAAGTTCTTTATCCATTTTTCACTTTCTGTGATATTGAACTTGTACGGTAAACGAGGTTCTTGTAAACAGAGGCGTCCCAAACTTTGGGGTAGCTGTGTCTTTTTGATTTTAATTTCCCTAAGCTATAGGACCATAAGTGAAAGTGCCCTAGGCTCTGTTGCTTTGTTTCTTAGATGTTTCAGGAAACACCATACACTTCTCCCAAGTGTCTGTTGGCAATTTACATCCCGCCCATCAGCATAACAAGGCTCCCAGTTCTCCATGGCCTGTCCTGCCTTTCTGGATTTTACACCTTTTTCAGATGGCCCTTTTGACCGGGGGGAAGTGAGACTTCATTGTAGTGCAGATTTCCTTTGCAAGTTTGCTTGGTTGGCCAAAAAGGGCGTATGCGTTTTTTCCTGAATATATTCAGGAAAAAACGCATACGCCCTTTTTGGCCAAGTGCATCATTGTGGACGTTCTGCCTCTTTTCCTATGCTTTCAATGCAATTCCAGTCTACCTCCTGAAATCGGTTTCCTGCAATTCTGCCCCGCTTTCAAGTCCTCTTGGCAGCCTTACTTCAGTATATTTTTGGACGATAGCTGTCATTTATAACTCTGCAGGTTTGTGAATTACAGTGCCCCTGAGCTCCTTTCTTCAACTTGCTTTCTTGTGAGCTGGCCGCAACACCGCAGGATGGCTTCAGGCCCTATTCTGGTTCCGGCACGGCATGCTGAGCCTTTGGTTATTTCCTCTTCCTGGTGGGAAATGAGAGTTAAATTTGCCCGTCCAGACACCTCCAGCTAGTCTCTCATTGGTTCTCGCTATTCCTGTTTATCTTCCGCAGAAATTGCAAACTGGGCCAAACAGGAGGTTAAAGGCGCTGACTCTCCAAGTGGGGAGAGTGTTAGTAAAGCGTCTGGAATGTTGCACCCGAGTACCAGGGGAGGAAAACTGAGACATATTTGAACACGTCTCCCGTTCACACGATTGATCATACTCTGGGTTCCACATGCATGTTTTAGCTGAAGGAAGAATACCTTAAACCTGGAGAGTTGAGACCCGTGGAATGGGTACCATGCAATATGACTTCAAAGGGTCTTCATTTGCTCACCGAACCTCTCCAATCCTATCACTGCTGCGTTTATGTCCCTGTACACATGCTTGATTCTCTTTCGGAGACATAGCAATCCATAGGTTTTAAGATACTTAAGAGTCAGGTACATTCTTAGGCGTTTAATATGTGGTGTTGAGTCCATTTCGTTGAGCAAGGAGTAGCTCTTGTCTATTCCATATTTGGCTTAAGGAACTTTATCTGTGCTCATTTCAATCTCTGGTTTTATGCAGCACCCCAACTCACCTTTACCCTTAAGCAAGCATAAGTTGGTTTTCTAAATTTGAGACCCTGTTCTGTTCTGTAATTCAGTTCCTGTGTAGCCAAGTTTACATTCCGTGTATTACTGATATCTTATGATGTTTCTTTTTCTGTGTGACTTATTTCAGTTAGAATCATCGTACCTGAATCCACTCATTGTGCTGCTACGGGCCTGATGACATAGATTTCACTGCTGAGTGATACTGCATTGTACGTAAGTACCACAAGTTCTTTATCCATTTTTCACTTTCTGTGATATTGAACTTGTACGGTAAACGAGGTTCTTGTAAACAGAGGCGTCCCAAACATTGGGGTGGCTGTATCTTTTTGATTTTAATTTCCCTAAGCTATAGGACCATAAGTGGAAGTGCCCTAGGCTCTGTTGCTTTGTTTTTTAGATGTTTCAGGAAACACCATACACTTCTCCCGAGTGTCTGTTGGCAATTGACATCCCGCCCATCAGCATAACAAAGCTCGCAGTTCTCCATGGCCTGTTCTGCGTTTCTTGATTTTACACTTTTTTCAGATGGCCCTTTTGACCGGGGGGAAGTGAGACTTCATTGTAGTGCAGATTTCCTTTGCAAGCTTGCTTGGTTGGCCAAAAAGGGCGTATGCGTTTTTTCCTGAATATATTCAGGAAAAAACACATACGCCCTTTTTGGCCAAGTGCATCATTGTGGACGTTCTGCCTCTTTTCCTATGCTTTCAATGCAATTCCAGTCTACCTCCTGAAATCGGTTTCCTGCAATTCTGCCCCGCTTTCAAGTCCTCTTGGCAGCCTTACTTCAGTATATTTTTGGACGATAGTTGTCATTTATAACTCTGCAGGTTTGTGAATTACAGTGCCCCTGAGCTCCTTTCTTCAACTCGTTTTCTTGTGAGCTGGCCGCAACACCGCAGGATGGCTTCAGGCCCTAATCTGGTTCCGGCACGGCACGCTGAGCCTTTGGTTATTTCCTCTTCCTGGTGGGAAATGAGAGTTAAATTTGCCCGTCCAGACACCTCCAGCTAGTCTCTCATTGGTTCTCGCTATTCCTGTTCATCTTCCGCAGAAATTGCAAACTGGGCCAAACAGGAGGTTAAAGGGACTGACTCTCCAAGTCGGGAGAGTGTTAGTAAAGCGTCTGGAATGTTGCACCCGAGTACCAGGGTACGAAAACTGAGACATATTTGAACACGTCTCCCGATCACATGGTTGATCATACTCTAGGTTCCACATGCATGTTTTAGCTGAAGGAGGAATACCTTAAACCTGGGTAGTTGAAACCCGTGGAATGGGTACCATGCAATATGACTTCAAAGGGTCTTCATTTGCTCACCGAACCTCTCCAATCCTATCACTGCTGCGTTTATGTCCCTGTACACATGCTTGATTCTCTTTCGGAGACATAGCAATCCATAGGTTTTAAGATACTTAAGAGTCAGGTACATTCTTAGGCGTTTAATATGCGGTGTTGAGTCCATTTCGTTGAGCAAGGAGTAGCTCTTGTCTATTCCATATTTGGCTTAAGGAACTTTATCTGTGCTCATTTCAATCTCTGGTTTTATGCAGCACCCCAACTCACCTTTACCCTTAAACAAGCATAAGTTGGTTTTCTAAATTTGAGACCCTGTTCTGTTCTGTAATTCAGTTCCTGTGTAGCCAAGTTTACATTCCGTGTATTACTGATATCTTATGATGTTTCTTTTTCTGTGTGACTTATTTCAGTTAGAATCATCGTACCTGAATCCACTCATTGTGCTGCTACGGGCCTGATGACATAGATTTCACTGCTGAGTGATACTGCATTGTACGTAAGTACCACAAGTTCTTTATCCATTTTTCACTTTCTGTGATATTGAACTTGTACGGTAAACGAGGTTCTTGTAAACAGAGGCGTCCCAAACATTGGGGTGGCTGTATCTTTTTGATTTTAATTTCCCTAAGCTATAGGACCATAAGTGGAAGTGCCCTAGGCTCTGTTGCTTTGTTTTTTAGATGTTTCAGGAAACACCATACACTTCTCCCGAGTGTCTGTTGGCAATTTACATCCCGCCCATCATCATAACAAGGCTCCCAGTTCTCCATGGCCTGTCCTGCCTTTCTGCATTTTACACTTTTTTCAGATGGCCCTTTTGACCGGGGGGAAGTGAGACTTCATTGTAGTGCAGATTTCCTTTGCAAGTTTGCTTGGTTGGCCAAAAAGGGCGTATGCGTTTCTTCCTGAATATATTCAGGAAAAAACGCATACGCCCTTTTCGGCCAAGTGCATCATTGTGGACGTTCTGCCTCTTTTCCTATGCTTTTAATGCAATTCCAGTCTACCTCCTGAAATCGGTTTCCTGCAATTCTGCCCCGCTTTCAAGTCCTCTTGGCAGCCTTACTTCAGTATATTTTTGGACGATAGCTGTCATTTATAACTCTGCAGGTTTGTGAATTACAGTGCCCCTGAGCTCCTTTCTTCAACTCACTTTCTTGTGAGCTGGCCGCAACACCGCAGGATGGCTTCAGGCCCTAATCTGGTTCCGGCACGGCACGCCGAGCCTTTGGTTAATTCCTCTTCCTGGTGGGAAATGAGAGTTAAATTTGCCCGTCCAGAGACCTCCAGCTAGTCTCTCATTGGTTCTCGCTATTCCTGTTCATCTTCCGCAGAAATTGCAAACTGGGCCAAACAGGAGGTTAAAGGGACTGACTCTCCAAGTCGGGAGAGTGTTAGTAAAGCATCTGGAATGTTGCAACCGTGTACCAGGGTACAAAAACTGAGACATATTTGAACAGGTCTCCCGATCACACGGTTGATCATACTCTGGGTTCCACATGCATGTTTTAGCTGAAGGAAGAATACCTTAAACGTGGGTAGTTGAAACCCGTGGAATGGGTACCATGCAATATGACTTCAAAGGGTCTTCATTTGCTCACCGAACCTCTCCAATCCTATCACTGCTGCGTTTATGCCCCTGTACACACGCTTGATTCTCTTTTGGAGACATAGCAATCCATAGGTTTTAAGATACTTACTAGTAAGGTACATTCTTAGGCGTTTAATATGGGGTGTTGAGTCCATTTCGTTGAGCAAGGAGTAGCTCTTTTCTATTCCATATTTGGCTTAAGGAACTTTATCTGTGCTCATTTCAATCTCTGGTTTTATGCAGCACCCCAACTCACCTTTCCCCTTAAGCAAGCATAAGTTGGTTTTCTAAATTTGAGACCCTGTTGTGTTTTGGAATTCAGTTCCTGTGTAGCCAAGTTTACATTCCGTGTATTAGTGATATCTTATGATGTTTCTTTTTCTGTGTGACTTATTTCAGTTAGAATCATCATACCTGAATCCACTCATTATGCTGCTACGGGCCTGATGACATAGATTTCATTGCTGAGTGATACTGCATTGTACGTAAGTACCACAAGTTCTTTATCCATTTTTCACTTTCTGTGATATTGAACTTGTACGGTAAACGAGGTTCTTGTAAACAGAGGCGTCCCAAACTTTGGGGTAGCTGTGTCTTTTTGATTTTAATTTCCCTAAGCTATAGGACCATAAGTGAAAGTGCCCTAGGCTCTGTTGCTTTGTTTCTTAGATGTTTCAGGAAACACCATACACTTCTCCCAAGTGTCTGTTGGCAATTTACATCCCGCCCATCAGCATAACAAGGCTCCCAGTTCTCCATGGCCTGTCCTGCCTTTCTGGATTTTACACCTTTTTCAGATGGCCCTTTTGACCGGGGGGAAGTGAGACTTCATTGTAGTGCAGATTTCCTTTGCAAGTTTGCTTGGTTGGCCAAAAAGGGCGTATGCGTTTTTTCCTGAATATATTCAGGAAAAAACGCATACGCCCTTTTTGGCCAAGTGCATCATTGTGGACGTTCTGCCTCTTTTCCTATGCTTTCAATGCAATTCCAGTCTACCTCCTGAAATCGGTTTCCTGCAATTCTGCCCCGCTTTCAAGTCCTCTTGGCAGCCTTACTTCAGTATATTTTTGGACGATAGCTGTCATTTATAACTCTGCAGGTTTGTGAATTACAGTGCCCCTGAGCTCCTTTCTTCAACTTGCTTTCTTGTGAGCTGGCCGCAACACCGCAGGATGGCTCCAGGCCCTATTCTGGTTCCGGCACGGCACGCTGAGCCTTTGGTTATTTCCTCTTCCTGGTGGGAAATGAGAGTTAAATTTGCCCGTCCAGACACCTCCAGCTAGTCTCTCATTGGTTCTCGCTATTCCTGTTTATCTTCTGCAGAAATTGCAAACTGGGCCAAACAGGAGGTTAAAGGCGCTGACTATCCAAGTGGGGAGAGTGTTAGTAAAGCGTCTGGAATGTTGCACCCGAGTACCAGGGTAGGAAAACTGAGACATATTTGAACACGTCTCCCGTTCACACGATTGATCATACTCTGGGTTCCACATGCATGTTTTAGCTGAAGGAAGAATACCTTAAACCTGGAGAGTTGAGACCCGTGGAATGGGTACCATGCAATATGACTTCAAAGGGTCTTCATTTGCTCACCGAACCTCTCCAATCCTATCACTGCTGCGTTTATGTCCCTGTACACATGCTTGATTCTCTTTCGGAGACATAGCAATCCATAGGTTTTAAGATACTTAAGAGTCAGGTACATTCTTAGGCGTTTAATATTTGGTGTTGAATCCATTTCGTTGAGCAAGGAGTAGCTCTTGTCTATTCCATATTTGGCTTAAGGAACTTTATCTGTGCTCATTTCAATCTCTGGTTTTATGCAGCACCCCAACTCACCTTTACCCTTAAGCAAGCATAAGTTGGTTTTCTAATTTGAGACCCTGTTCTGTTCTGTAATTCAGTTCCTGTGTAGCCAAGTTTACATTCCGTGTATTACTGATATCTTATGATGTTTCTTTTTCTGTGTGACTTATTTCAGTTAGAATCATCGTACCTGAATCCACTCATTGTGCTGCTACGGGCCTGATGACTTAGATTTCACTGCTGAGTGATACTGCATTGTACGTAAGTACCACAAGTTCTTTATCCATTTTTCACTTTCTGTGATATTGAACTTGTACGGTAAACGAGGTTCTTGTAAACAGAGGCGTCCCAAACATTGGGGTGGCTGTATCTTTTTGATTTTAATTTCCCTAAGCTATAGGACCATAAGTGGAAGTGCCCTGGGCTCTGTTGCTTGTTTTTTAGATGTTTCAGGAAACACCATACACTTCTCCCGAGTGTCTGTTGGCAATTGACATCCCGCCCATCAGCATAACAAAGCTCCCAGTTCTTCATGGCCTGTTCTGCGTTTCTTGATTTTACACTTATTTCAGATGGCCCTTTTGACCGGGGGGAAGTGAGACTTCATTGTAGTGCAGATTTCCTTTGCAAGCTTACTTGGTTGGCCAAAAAGGGCGTATGCGTTTTTTCCTGAATATATTCAGGAAAAAACACATACGCCCTTTTTGGCCAAGTGCATCATTGTGGACGTTCTGCCTCTTTTCCTATGCTTTCAATGCAATTCCAGTCTACCTCCTGAAATCGGTTTCCTGCAATTCTGCCCCGCTTTCAAGTCCTCTTGGCAGCCTTACTTCAGTATATTTTTGGACGATAGTTGTCATTTATAACTCTGCAGGTTTGTGAATTACAGTGCCCCTGAGCTCCTTTCTTCAACTCGTTTTCTTGTGAGCTGGCCGCAACACCGCAGGATGGCTTCAGGCCCTAATCTGGTTCCGGCACGGCACGCTGAGCCTTTGGTTATTTCCTCTTCCTGGTGGGAAATGAGAGTTAAATTTGCCCGTCCAGACACCTCCAGCTAGTCTCTCATTGGTTCTTGCTATTCCTGTTCATTTTCCGCAGAAATTGCAAACTGGGCCAAACAGGAGGTTAAAGGGACTGACTCTCCAAGTCGGGAGAGTGTTAGTAAAGCGTCTGGAATGTTGCACCCGAGTACCAGGGTACGAAAACTGAGACATATTTGAACACGTCTCCCGATCACATGGTTGATCATACTCTAGGTTCCACATGCATGTTTTAGCTGAAGGAGGAATACCTTAAACCTGGGTAGTTGAAACCCGTGGAATGGGTACCATGCAATATGACTTCAAAGGGTCTTCATTTGCTCACCGAACCTCTCCAATCCTATCACTGCTTTGTTTATGTCCCTGTACACATGCTTGATTCTCTTTCGGAGACATAGCAATCCATAGGTTTTAAGATACTTAAGAGTCAGGTACATTCTTAGGCGTTTAATATGCGGTGTTGAGTCCATTTCGTTGAGCAAGGAGTAGCTCTTGTCTATTCCATATTTGGCTTAAGGAACTTTATCTGTGCTCATTTCAATCTCTGGTTTTATGCAGCACCCCAACTCACCTTTACCCTTAAACAAGCATAAGTTGGTTTTCTAAATTTGAGACCCTGTTCTGTTCTGTAATTCAGTTCCTGTGTAGCCAAGTTTACATTCCGTGTATTACTGATATCTTATGATGTTTCTTTTTCTGTGTGACTTATTTCAGTTAGAATCATCGTACCTGAATCCACTCATTGTGCTGCTACGGGCCTGATGACATAGATTTCACTGCTGAGTGATACTGCATTGTACGTAAGTACCACAAGTTCTTTATCCATTTTTCACTTTCTGTGATATTGAACTTGTATGGTAAACGAGGTTCTTGTAAACAGAGGCGTCCCAAACATTGGGGTGGCTGTATCTTTTTGATTTTAATTTCCCTAAGCTATAGGACCATAAGTGGAAGTGCCCTAGGCTCTGTTGCTTTGTTTTTTAGATGTTTCAGGAAACACCATACACTTCTCCCGAGTGTCTGTTGGCAATTTACATCCCGCCCATCATCATAACAAGGCTCCCAGTTCTCCATGGCCTGTCCTGCCTTTCTGCATTTTACACTTTTTTCAGATGGCCCTTTTGACCGGGGGGAAGTGAGACTTCATTGTAGTGCAGATTTCCTTTGCAAGTTTGCTTGGTTGGCCAAAAAGGGCGTATGCGTTTCTTCCTGAATATATTCAGGAAAAAACGCATACGCCCTTTTCGGCCAAGTGCATCATTGTGGACGTTCTGCCTCTTTTCCTATGCTTTTAATGCAATTCCAGTCTACCTCCTGAAATCGGTTTCCTGCAATTCTGCCCCGCTTTCAAGTCCTCTTGGCAGCCTTACTTCAGTATATTTTTGGACGATAGCTGTCATTTATAACTCTGCAGGTTTGTGAATTACAGTGCCCCTGAGCCCCTTTCTTCAACTCGCTTTCTTGTGACCTGGCCTCAACACCGCAGGATGGCTTCAGGCCCTAATCTTGTTCCGGCATGGCACGCTGAGCCTTTGGTTATTTCCTCTTCCTGGTGGGAAATGAGAGTTAAATTTGCCCGTCCAGACACCTCCAGCTAGTCTCTCATTGGTTCTCGCTATTCCTGTTCATCTTCCGCAGAAATTGCAAACTGGGCCAAACAGGAGGTTAAAGGGACTGACTCTCCAAGTCGGGAGAGTGTTAGTAAAGCGTCTGGAATGTTGCACCCGAGTACCAGGGTACGAAAACTGAGACATATTTGAACACGTCTCCCGATCACATGGTTGATCATACTCTAGGTTCCACATGCATGTTTTAGCTGAAGGAAGAATACCTTAAACCTGGGTAGTTGAAACCCGTGGAATGGGTACCATGCAATATGACTTCAAAGGGTCTTCATTTGCTCACCGAACCTCTCCAATCCTATCACTGCTGCGTTTATGTCCCTGTACACATGCTTGATTCTCTTTCGGAGACATAGCAATCCATAAGTTTTAAGATACTTAAGAGTCAGGTACATTCTTAGGCGTTTAATATGCGGTGTTGAGTCCATTTCGTTGAGCAAGGAGTAGCTCTTGTCTATTCCATATTTGGCTTAAGGAACTTTATCTGTGCTCATTTCAATCTCTGGTTTTATGCAGCACCCCAACTCACCTTTACCCTTAAACAAGCATAAGTTGGTTTTCTAAATTTGAGACCCTGTTCTGTTCTGTAATTCAGTTCCTGTGTAGCCAAGTTTACATTCCGTGTATTACTGATATCTTATGATGTTTCTTTTTCTGTGTGACTTATTTCAGTTAGAATCATCGTACCTGAATCCACTCATTGTGCTGCTACGGGCCTGATGACATAGATTTCACTGCTGAGTGATACTGCATTGTACGTAAGTACCACAAGTTCTTTATCCATTTTTCACTTTCTCTGATATTGAACTTGTACGGTAAACGAGGTTCTTGTAAACAGAGGCGTCCCAAACTTTGGGGTGGCTGTGTCGTTTTGATTTTAATTTCCCTAAGCTATAGGGCCATAAGTGGAAGTGCCCTAGGCTCTGTTGCTTTGTTTTTCAGATGTTTCAGGAAACACCATACACTTCTCCCGAGTGGCTGTTGGCAATTTACATCCCGCCCATCAGCATAACAAGGCTCCCAGTTCTCCATGGCCTGTCCTGCCTTTCTGGATTTTACACTTTTTTCAGATGGCCCTTTTGACTGGGGGGAAGTGAGACTTCATTGTAGTGCAGATTTCCTTTGCAAGTTTGCTTGGTTGGCCAAAAAGGGCGTATGCGTTTTTTCCTGAATATATTCAGGAAAAAACGCATACCTCCTTTTTGGCCAAGTGCATCATTGTGAACGTTCTGCCTCTTTTCCTATGCTTTCAATGCAATTCCAGTGTACCTCCTGAAATCGGTTTCCTGCAATTCTGCCCCGCTTTCAAGTCCTCTTGACAGCCTTACTTCAGTATATTTTTGGACGATAATTGTCATTTATAACTCTGCAGGTTTGTGAATTACAGTGCCCCTGAGCTCCTTTCTTCAACTCGCTTTCTTGTGAGCTGGCCGCAACACCGCAGGATGGCTTCAGGCCCTAATCTGGTTCCGGCACGGCACGCCGAGCCTTTGGTTAATTCCTCTTCCTGGTGGGAAATGAGAGTTAAATTTGCCCGTCCAGAGACCTCCAGCTAGTCTCTCATTGGTTCTCGCTATTCCTGTTCATCTTCCGCAGAAATTGCAAACTGGGCCAAACAGGAGGTTAAAGGGACTGACTCTCCAAGTCGGGAGAGTGTTAGTAAAGCGTCTGGAATGTTGCACCCGTGTACCAGGGTACGAAAACTGAGACATATTTGAACAGGTCTCCCGATCACACGGTTGATCATACTCTGGGTTCCACATGCATGTTTTAGCTGAAGGAAGAATACCTTAAACGTGGGTAGTTGAAACCCGTGGAATGGGTACCATGCAATATGACTTCAAAGGGTCTTCATTTGCTCACCGAACCTCTCCAATCCTATCACTGCTGCGTTTATGCCCCTGTACACACGCTTGATTCTCTTTTGGAGACATAGCAATCCATAGGTTTTAAGATACTTACTAGTAAGGTACATTCTTAGGCGTTTAATATGGGGTGTTGAGTCCATTTCGTTGAGCAAGGAGTAGCTCTTTTCTATTCCATATTTGGCTTAAGGAACTTTATCTGTGCTCATTTCAATCTCTGGTTTTATGCAGCACCCCAACTCACCTTTCCCCTTAAGCAAGCATAAGTTGGTTTTCTAAATTTGAGACCCTGTTGTGTTTTGGAATTCAGTTCCTGTGTAGCCAAGTTTACATTCCGTGTATTAGTGATATCTTATGATGTTTCTTTTTCTGTGTGACTTATTTCAGTTAGAATCATCATACCTGAATCCACTCATTATGCTGCTACGGGCCTGATGACATAGATTTCATTGCTGAGTGATACTGCATTGTACGTAAGTACCACAAGTTCTTTATCCATTTTTCACTTTCTGTGATATTGAACTTGTACGGTAAACGAGGTTCTTGTAAACAGAGGCGTCCCAAACTTTGGGGTAGCTGTGTCTTTTTGATTTTAATTTCCCTAAGCTATAGGACCATAAGTGAAAGTGCCCTAGGCTCTGTTGCTTTGTTTCTTAGATGTTTCAGGAAACACCATACACTTCTCCCAAGTGTCTGTTGGCAATTTACATCCCGCCCATCAGCATAACAAGGCTCCCAGTTCTCCATGGCCTGTCCTGCCTTTCTGGATTTTACACCTTTTTCAGATGGCCCTTTTGACCGGGGGGAAGTGAGACTTCATTGTAGTGCAGATTTCCTTTGCAAGTTTGCTTGGTTGGCCAAAAAGGGCGTATGCGTTTTTTCCTGAATATATTCAGGAAAAAACGCATACGCCCTTTTTGGCCAAGTGCATCATTGTGGACGTTCTGCCTCTTTTCCTATGCTTTCAATGCAATTCCAGTCTACCTCCTGAAATCGGTTTCCTGCAATTCTGCCCCGCTTTCAAGTCCTCTTGGCAGCCTTACTTCAGTATATTTTTGGACGATAGCTGTCATTTATAACTCTGCAGGTTTGTGAATTACAGTGCCCCTGAGCTCCTTTCTTCAACTTGCTTTCTTGTGAGCTGGCCGCAACACCGCAGGATGGCTTCAGGCCCTATTCTGGTTCCGGCACGGCATGCTGAGCCTTTGGTTATTTCCTCTTCCTGGTGGGAAATGAGAGTTAAATTTGCCCGTCCAGACACCTCCAGCTAGTCTCTCATTGGTTCTCGCTATTCCTGTTTATCTTCCGCAGAAATTGCAAACTGGGCCAAACAGGAGGTTAAAGGCGCTGACTCTCCAAGTGGGGAGAGTGTTAGTAAAGCGTCTGGAATGTTGCACCCGAGTACCAGGGGAGGAAAACTGAGACATATTTGAACACGTCTCCCGTTCACACGATTGATCATACTCTGGGTTCCACATGCATGTTTTAGCTGAAGGAAGAATACCTTAAACCTGGAGAGTTGAGACCCGTGGAATGGGTACCATGCAATATGACTTCAAAGGGTCTTCATTTGCTCACCGAACCTCTCCAATCCTATCACTGCTGCGTTTATGTCCCTGTACACATGCTTGATTCTCTTTCGGAGACATAGCAATCCATAGGTTTTAAGATACTTAAGAGTCAGGTACATTCTTAGGCGTTTAATATGTGGTGTTGAGTCCATTTCGTTGAGCAAGGAGTAGCTCTTGTCTATTCCATATTTGGCTTAAGGAACTTTATCTGTGCTCATTTCAATCTCTGGTTTTATGCAGCACCCCAACTCACCTTTACCCTTAAGCAAGCATAAGTTGGTTTTCTAAATTTGAGACCCTGTTCTGTTCTGTAATTCAGTTCCTGTGTAGCCAAGTTTACATTCCGTGTATTACTGATATCTTATGATGTTTCTTTTTCTGTGTGACTTATTTCAGTTAGAATCATCGTACCTGAATCCACTCATTGTGCTGCTACGGGCCTGATGACATAGATTTCACTGCTGAGTGATACTGCATTGTACGTAAGTACCACAAGTTCTTTATCCATTTTTCACTTTCTGTGATATTGAACTTGTACGGTAAACGAGGTTCTTGTAAACAGAGGCGTCCCAAACATTGGGGTGGCTGTATCTTTTTGATTTTAATTTCCCTAAGCTATAGGACCATAAGTGGAAGTGCCCTAGGCTCTGTTGCTTTGTTTTTTAGATGTTTCAGGAAACACCATACACTTCTCCCGAGTGTCTGTTGGCAATTGACATCCCGCCCATCAGCATAACAAAGCTCCCAGTTCTCCATGGCCTGTTCTGCGTTTCTTGATTTTACACTTTTTTCAGATGGCCCTTTTGACCGGGGGGAAGTGAGACTTCATTGTAGTGCAGATTTCCTTTGCAAGCTTGCTTGGTTGGCCAAAAAGGGCGTATGCGTTTTTTCCTGAATATATTCAGGAAAAAACACATACGCCCTTTCTGGCCAAGTGCATCATTGTGGACGTTCTGCCTCTTTTCCTATGCTTTCAATGCAATTCCAGTCTACCTCCTGAAATCGGTTTCCTGCAATTCTGCCCCGCTTTCAAGTCCTCTTGGCAGCCTTACTTCAGTATATTTTTGGACGATAGTTGTCATTTATAACTCTGCAGGTTTGTAAATTACAGTGCCCCTGAGCTCCTTTCTTCAACTCGTTTTCTTGTGAGCTGGCCGCAACACCGCAGGATGGCTTCAGGCCCTAATCTGGTTCCGGCACGGCACGCTGAGCCTTTGGTTATTTCCTCTTCCTGGTGGGAAATGAGAGTTAAATTTGCCCGTCCAGACACCTCCAGCTAGTCTCTCATTGGTTCTCGCTATTCCTGTTCATCTTCCGCAGAAATTGCAAACTGGGCCAAACAGGAGGTTAAAGGGACTGACTCTCCAAGTCGGGAGAGTGTTAGTAAAGCGTCTGGAATGTTGCACCCGAGTACCAGGGTACGAAAACTGAGACATATTTGAACACGTCTCCCGATCACATGGTTGATCATACTCTAGGTTCCACATGCATGTTTTAGCTGAAGGAGGAATACCTTAAACCTGGGTAGTTGAAACCCGTGGAATGGGTACCATGCAATATGACTTCAAAGGGTCTTCATTTGCTCACCGAACCTCTCCAATCCTATCACTGCTGCGTTTATGTCCCTGTACACATGCTTGATTCTCTTTCGGAGACATAGCAATCCATAGGTTTTAAGATACTTAAGAGTCAGGTACATTCTTAGGCGTTTAATATGCGGTGTTGAGTCCATTTCGTTGAGCAAGGAGTAGCTCTTGTCTATTCCATATTTGGCTTAAGGAACTTTATCTGTGCTCATTTCAATCTCTGGTTTTATGCAGCACCCCAACTCACCTTTACCCTTAAACAAGCATAAGTTGGTTTTCTAAATTTGAGACCCTGTTCTGTTCTGTAATTCAGTTCCTGTGTAGCCAAGTTTACATTCCGTGTATTACTGATATCTTATGATGTTTCTTTTTCTGTGTGACTTATTTCAGTTAGAATCATCGTACCTGAATCCACTCATTGTGCTGCTACGGGCCTGATGACATAGATTTCACTGCTGAGTGATACTGCATTGTACGTAAGTACCACAAGTTCTTTATCCATTTTTCACTTTCTGTGATATTGAACTTGTACGGTAAACGAGGTTCTTGTAAACAGAGGCGTCCCAAACATTGGGGTGGCTGTATCTTTTTGATTTTAATTTCCCTAAGCTATAGGACCATAAGTGGAAGTGCCCTAGGCTCTGTTGCTTTGTTTTTTAGATGTTTCAGGAAACACCATACACTTCTCCCGAGTGTCTGTTGGCAATTTACATCCCGCCCATCATCATAACAAGGCTCCCAGTTCTCCATGGCCTGTCCTGCCTTTCTGCATTTTACACTTTTTTCAGATGGCCCTTTTGACCGGGGGGAAGTGAGACTTCATTGTAGTGCAGATTTCCTTTGCAAGTTTGCTTGGTTGGCCAAAAAGGGCGTATGCGTTTCTTCCTGAATATATTCAGGAAAAAACGCATACGCCCTTTTCGGCCAAGTGCATCATTGTGGACGTTCTGCCTCTTTTCCTATGCTTTTAATGCAATTCCAGTCTACCTCCTGAAATCGGTTTCCTGCAATTCTGCCCCGCTTTCAAGTCCTCTTGGCAGCCTTACTTCAGTATATTTTTGGACGATAGCTGTCATTTATAACTCTGCAGGTTTGTGAATTACAGTGCCCCTGAGCTCCTTTCTTCAACTCACTTTCTTGTGAGCTGGCCGCAACACCGCAGGATGGCTTCAGGCCCTAATCTGGTTCCGGCACGGCACGCCGAGCCTTTGGTTAATTCCTCTTCCTGGTGGGAAATGAGAGTTAAATTTGCCCGTCCAGAGACCTCCAGCTAGTCTCTCATTGGTTCTCGCTATTCCTGTTCATCTTCCGCAGAAATTGCAAACTGGGCCAAACAGGAGGTTAAAGGGACTGACTCTCCAAGTCGGGAGAGTGTTAGTAAAGCATCTGGAATGTTGCAACCGTGTACCAGGGTACAAAAACTGAGACATATTTGAACAGGTCTCCCGATCACACGGTTGATCATACTCTGGGTTCCACATGCATGTTTTAGCTGAAGGAAGAATACCTTAAACGTGGGTAGTTGAAACCCGTGGAATGGGTACCATGCAATATGACTTCAAAGGGTCTTCATTTGCTCACCGAACCTCTCCAATCCTATCACTGCTGCGTTTATGCCCCTGTACACACGCTTGATTCTCTTTTGGAGACATAGCAATCCATAGGTTTTAAGATACTTACTAGTAAGGTACATTCTTAGGCGTTTAATATGGGGTGTTGAGTCCATTTCGTTGAGCAAGGAGTAGCTCTTTTCTATTCCATATTTGGCTTAAGGAACTTTATCTGTGCTCATTTCAATCTCTGGTTTTATGCAGCACCCCAACTCACCTTTCCCCTTAAGCAAGCATAAGTTGGTTTTCTAA
This sequence comes from Globicephala melas, assembly GCF_963455315.2. Classification (NCBI taxonomy): domain Eukaryota; kingdom Metazoa; phylum Chordata; class Mammalia; order Artiodactyla; family Delphinidae; genus Globicephala; species Globicephala melas. Next base: position 134,083 of record NW_027207437.1, on the reverse strand, counting down.
ATTTGAGACCCTGTTGTGTTTTGGAATTCAGTTCCTGTGTAGCCAAGTTTACATTCCGTGTATTAGTGATATCTTATGATGTTTCTTTTTCTGTGTGACTTATTTCAGTTAGAATCATCATACCTGAATCCACTCATTATGCTGCTACGGGCCTGATGACATAGATTTCATTGCTGAGTGATACTGCATTGTACGTAAGTACCACAAGTTCTTTATCCATTTTTCACTTTCTGTGATATTGAACTTGTACGGTAAACGAGGTTCTTGTAAACAGAGGCGTCCCAAACTTTGGGGTAGCTGTGTCTTTTTGATTTTAATTTCCCTAAGCTATAGGACCATAAGTGAAAGTGCCCTAGGCTCTGTTGCTTTGTTTCTTAGATGTTTCAGGAAACACCATACACTTCTCCCAAGTGTCTGTTGGCAATTTACATCCCGCCCATCAGCATAACAAGGCTCCCAGTTCTCCATGGCCTGTCCTGCCTTTCTGGATTTTACACCTTTTTCAGATGGCCCTTTTGACCGGGGGGAAGTGAGACTTCATTGTAGTGCAGATTTCCTTTGCAAGTTTGCTTGGTTGGCCAAAAAGGGCGTATGCGTTTTTTCCTGAATATATTCAGGAAAAAACGCATACGCCCTTTTTGGCCAAGTGCATCATTGTGGACGTTCTGCCTCTTTTCCTATGCTTTCAATGCAATTCCAGTCTACCTCCTGAAATCGGTTTCCTGCAATTCTGCCCCGCTTTCAAGTCCTCTTGGCAGCCTTACTTCAGTATATTTTTGGACGATAGCTGTCATTTATAACTCTGCAGGTTTGTGAATTACAGTGCCCCTGAGCTCCTTTCTTCAACTTGCTTTCTTGTGAGCTGGCCGCAACACCGCAGGATGGCTCCAGGCCCTATTCTGGTTCCGGCACGGCACGCTGAGCCTTTGGTTATTTCCTCTTCCTGGTGGGAAATGAGAGTTAAATTTGCCCGTCCAGACACCTCCAGCTAGTCTCTCATTGGTTCTCGCTATTCCTGTTTATCTTCTGCAGAAATTGCAAACTGGGCCAAACAGGAGGTTAAAGGCGCTGACTATCCAAGTGGGGAGAGTGTTAGTAAAGCGTCTGGAATGTTGCACCCGAGTACCAGGGTAGGAAAACTGAGACATATTTGAACACGTCTCCCGTTCACACGATTGATCATACTCTGGGTTCCACATGCATGTTTTAGCTGAAGGAAGAATACCTTAAACCTGGAGAGTTGAGACCCGTGGAATGGGTACCATGCAATATGACTTCAAAGGGTCTTCATTTGCTCACCGAACCTCTCCAATCCTATCACTGCTGCGTTTATGTCCCTGTACACATGCTTGATTCTCTTTCGGAGACATAGCAATCCATAGGTTTTAAGATACTTAAGAGTCAGGTACATTCTTAGGCGTTTAATATTTGGTGTTGAGTCCATTTCGTTGAGCAAGGAGTAGCTCTTGTCTATTCCATATTTGGCTTAAGGAACTTTATCTGTGCTCATTTCAATCTCTGGTTTTATGCAGCACCCCAACTCACCTTTACCCTTAAGCAAGCATAAGTTGGTTTTCTAATTTGAGACCCTGTTCTGTTCTGTAATTCAGTTCCTGTGTAGCCAAGTTTACATTCCGTGTATTACTGATATCTTATGATGTTTCTTTTTCTGTGTGACTTATTTCAGTTAGAATCATCGTACCTGAATCCACTCATTGTGCTGCTACGGGCCTGATGACTTAGATTTCACTGCTGAGTGATACTGCATTGTACGTAAGTACCACAAGTTCTTTATCCATTTTTCACTTTCTGTGATATTGAACTTGTACGGTAAACGAGGTTCTTGTAAACAGAGGCGTCCCAAACATTGGGGTGGCTGTATCTTTTTGATTTTAATTTCCCTAAGCTATAGGACCATAAGTGGAAGTGCCCTGGGCTCTGTTGCTTTGTTTTTTAGATGTTTCAGGAAACACCATACACTTCTCCCGAGTGTCTGTTGGCAATTGACATCCCGCCCATCAGCATAACAAAGCTCCCAGTTCTTCATGGCCTGTTCTGCGTTTCTTGATTTTACACTTATTTCAGATGGCCCTTTTGACCGGGGGGAAGTGAGACTTCATTGTAGTGCAGATTTCCTTTGCAAGCTTACTTGGTTGGCCAAAAAGGGCGTATGCGTTTTTTCCTGAATATATTCAGGAAAAAACACATACGCCCTTTTTGGCCAAGTGCATCATTGTGGACGTTCTGCCTCTTTTCCTATGCTTTCAATGCAATTCCAGTCTACCTCCTGAAATCGGTTTCCTGCAATTCTGCCCCGCTTTCAAGTCCTCTTGGCAGCCTTACTTCAGTATATTTTTGGACGATAGTTGTCATTTATAACTCTGCAGGTTTGTGAATTACAGTGCCCCTGAGCTCCTTTCTTCAACTCGTTTTCTTGTGAGCTGGCCGCAACACCGCAGGATGGCTTCAGGCCCTAATCTGGTTCCGGCACGGCACGCTGAGCCTTTGGTTATTTCCTCTTCCTGGTGGGAAATGAGAGTTAAATTTGCCCGTCCAGACACCTCCAGCTAGTCTCTCATTGGTTCTTGCTATTCCTGTTCATCTTCCGCAGAAATTGCAAACTGGGCCAAACAGGAGGTTAAAGGGACTGACTCTCCAAGTCGGGAGAGTGTTAGTAAAGCGTCTGGAATGTTGCACCCGAGTACCAGGGTACGAAAACTGAGACATATTTGAACACGTCTCCCGATCACATGGTTGATCATACTCTAGGTTCCACATGCATGTTTTAGCTGAAGGAGGAATACCTTAAACCTGGGTAGTTGAAACCCGTGGAATGGGTACCATGCAATATGACTTCAAAGGGTCTTCATTTGCTCACCGAACCTCTCCAATCCTATCACTGCTTTGTTTATGTCCCTGTACACATGCTTGATTCTCTTTCGGAGACATAGCAATCCATAGGTTTTAAGATACTTAAGAGTCAGGTACATTCTTAGGCGTTTAATATGCGGTGTTGAGTCCATTTCGTTGAGCAAGGAGTAGCTCTTGTCTATTCCATATTTGGCTTAAGGAACTTTATCTGTGCTCATTTCAATCTCTGGTTTTATGCAGCACCCCAACTCACCTTTACCCTTAAACAAGCATAAGTTGGTTTTCTAAATTTGAGACCCTGTTCTGTTCTGTAATTCAGTTCCTGTGTAGCCAAGTTTACATTCCGTGTATTACTGATATCTTATGATGTTTCTTTTTCTGTGTGACTTATTTCAGTTAGAATCATCGTACCTGAATCCACTCATTGTGCTGCTACGGGCCTGATGACATAGATTTCACTGCTGAGTGATACTGCATTGTACGTAAGTACCACAAGTTCTTTATCCATTTTTCACTTTCTGTGATATTGAACTTGTATGGTAAACGAGGTTCTTGTAAACAGAGGCGTCCCAAACATTGGGGTGGCTGTATCTTTTTGATTTTAATTTCCCTAAGCTATAGGACCATAAGTGGAAGTGCCCTAGGCTCTGTTGCTTTGTTTTTTAGATGTTTCAGGAAACACCATACACTTCTCCCGAGTGTCTGTTGGCAATTTACATCCCGCCCATCATCATAACAAGGCTCCCAGTTCTCCATGGCCTGTCCTGCCTTTCTGCATTTTACACTTTTTTCAGATGGCCCTTTTGACCGGGGGGAAGTGAGACTTCATTGTAGTGCAGATTTCCTTTGCAAGTTTGCTTGGTTGGCCAAAAAGGGCGTATGCGTTTCTTCCTGAATATATTCAGGAAAAAACGCATACGCCCTTTTCGGCCAAGTGCATCATTGTGGACGTTCTGCCTCTTTTCCTATGCTTTTAATGCAATTCCAGTCTACCTCCTGAAATCGGTTTCCTGCAATTCTGCCCCGCTTTCAAGTCCTCTTGGCAGCCTTACTTCAGTATATTTTTGGACGATAGCTGTCATTTATAACTCTGCAGGTTTGTGAATTACAGTGCCCCTGAGCCCCTTTCTTCAACTCGCTTTCTTGTGACCTGGCCTCAACACCGCAGGATGGCTTCAGGCCCTAATCTTGTTCCGGCATGGCACGCTGAGCCTTTGGTTATTTCCTCTTCCTGGTGGGAAATGAGAGTTAAATTTGTCCGTCCAGACACCTCCAGCTAGTCTCTCATTGGTTCTCGCTATTCCTGTTCATCTTCCGCAGAAATTGCAAACTGGGCCAAACAGGAGGTTAAAGGGACTGACTCTCCAAGTCGGGAGAGTGTTAGTAAAGCGTCTGGAATGTTGCACCCGAGTACCAGGGTACGAAAACTGAGACATATTTGAACACGTCTCCCGATCACATGGTTGATCATACTCTAGGTTCCACATGCATGTTTTAGCTGAAGGAAGAATACCTTAAACCTGGGTAGTTGAAACCCGTGGAATGGGTACCATGCAATATGACTTCAAAGGGTCTTCATTTGCTCACCGAACCTCTCCAATCCTATCACTGCTGCGTTTATGTCCCTGTACACATGCTTGATTCTCTTTCGGAGACATAGCAATCCATAAGTTTTAAGATACTTAAGAGTCAGGTACATTCTTAGGCGTTTAATATGCGGTGTTGAGTCCATTTCGTTGAGCAAGGAGTAGCTCTTGTCTATTCCATATTTGGCTTAAGGAACTTTATCTGTGCTCATTTCAATCTCTGGTTTTATGCAGCACCCCAACTCACCTTTACCCTTAAACAAGCATAAGTTGGTTTTCTAAATTTGAGACCCTGTTCTGTTCTGTAATTCAGTTCCTGTGTAGCCAAGTTTACATTCCGTGTATTACTGATATCTTATGATGTTTCTTTTTCTGTGTGACTTATTTCAGTTAGAATCATCGTACCTGAATCCACTCATTGTGCTGCTACGGGCCTGATGACATAGATTTCACTGCTGAGTGATACTGCATTGTACGTAAGTACCACAAGTTCTTTATCCATTTTTCACTTTCTCTGATATTGAACTTGTACGGTAAACGAGGTTCTTGTAAACAGAGGCGTACCAAACTTTGGGGTGGCTGTGTCGTTTTGATTTTAATTTCCCTAAGCTATAGGGCCATAAGTGGAAGTGCCCTAGGCTCTGTTGCTTTGTTTTTCAGATGTTTCAGGAAACACCATACACTTCTCCCGAGTGGCTGTTGGCAATTTACATCCCGCCCATCAGCATAACAAGGCTCCCAGTTCTCCATGGCCTGTCCTGCCTTTCTGGATTTTACACTTTTTTCAGATGGCCCTTTTGACTGGGGGGAAGTGAGACTTCATTGTAGTGCAGATTTCCTTTGCAAGTTTGCTTGGTTGGCCAAAAAGGGCGTATGCGTTTTTTCCTGAATATATTCAGGAAAAAACGCATACGTCCTTTTTGGCCAAGTGCATCATTGTGAACGTTCTGCCTCTTTTCCTATGCTTTCAATGCAATTCCAGTGTACCTCCTGAAATCGGTTTCCTGCAATTCTGCCCCGCTTTCAAGTCCTCTTGACAGCCTTACTTCAGTATATTTTTGGACGATAATTGTCATTTATAACTCTGCAGGTTTGTGAATTACAGTGCCCCTGAGCTCCTTTCTTCAACTCGCTTTCTTGTGAGCTGGCCGCAACACCGCAGGATGGCTTCAGGCCCTAATCTGGTTCCGGCACGGCACGCCGAGCCTTTGGTTAATTCCTCTTCCTGGTGGGAAATGAGAGTTAAATTTGCCCGTCCAGAGACCTCCAGCTAGTCTCTCATTGGTTCTCGCTATTCCTGTTCATCTTCCGCAGAAATTGCAAACTGGGCCAAACAGGAGGTTAAAGGGACTGACTCTCCAAGTCGGGAGAGTGTTAGTAAAGCGTCTGGAATGTTGCACCCGTGTACCAGGGTACGAAAACTGAGACATATTTGAACAGGTCTCCCGATCACACGGTTGATCATACTCTGGGTTCCACATGCATGTTTTAGCTGAAGGAAGAATACCTTAAACGTGGGTAGTTGAAACCCGTGGAATGGGTACCATGCAATATGACTTCAAAGGGTCTTCATTTGCTCACCGAACCTCTCCAATCCTATCACTGCTGCGTTTATGCCCCTGTACACACGCTTGATTCTCTTTTGGAGACATAGCAATCCATAGGTTTTAAGATACTTACTAGTAAGGTACATTCTTAGGCGTTTAATATGGGGTGTTGAGTCCATTTCGTTGAGCAAGGAGTAGCTCTTTTCTATTCCATATTTGGCTTAAGGAACTTTATCTGTGCTCATTTCAATCTCTGGTTTTATGCAGCACCCCAACTCACCTTTCCCCTTAAGCAAGCATAAGTTGGTTTTCTAAATTTGAGACCCTGTTGTGTTTTGGAATTCAGTTCCTGTGTAGCCAAGTTTACATTCCGTGTATTAGTGATATCTTATGATGTTTCTTTTTCTGTGTGACTTATTTCAGTTAGAATCATCATACCTGAATCCACTCATTATGCTGCTACGGGCCTGATGACATAGATTTCATTGCTGAGTGATACTGCATTGTACGTAAGTACCACAAGTTCTTTATCCATTTTTCACTTTCTGTGATATTGAACTTGTACGGTAAACGAGGTTCTTGTAAACAGAGGCGTCCCAAACTTTGGGGTAGCTGTGTCTTTTTGATTTTAATTTCCCTAAGCTATAGGACCATAAGTGAAAGTGCCCTAGGCTCTGTTGCTTTGTTTCTTAGATGTTTCAGGAAACACCATACACTTCTCCCAAGTGTCTGTTGGCAATTTACATCCCGCCCATCAGCATAACAAGGCTCCCAGTTCTCCATGGCCTGTCCTGCCTTTCTGGATTTTACACCTTTTTCAGATGGCCCTTTTGACCGGGGGGAAGTGAGACTTCATTGTAGTGCAGATTTCCTTTGCAAGTTTGCTTGGTTGGCCAAAAAGGGCGTATGCGTTTTTTCCTGAATATATTCAGGAAAAAACGCATACGCCCTTTTTGGCCAAGTGCATCATTGTGGACGTTCTGCCTCTTTTCCTATGCTTTCAATGCAATTCCAGTCTACCTCCTGAAATCGGTTTCCTGCAATTCTGCCCCGCTTTCAAGTCCTCTTGGCAGCCTTACTTCAGTATATTTTTGGACGATAGCTGTCATTTATAACTCTGCAGTTTTGTGAATTACAGTGCCCCTGAGCTCCTTTCTTCAACTTGCTTTCTTGTGAGCTGGCCGCAACACCGCAGGATGGCTTCAGGCCCTATTCTGGTTCCGGCACGGCACGCTGAGCCTTTGGTTATTTCCTCTTCCTGGTGGGAAATGAGAGTTAAATTTGCCCGTCCAGACACCTCCAGCTAGTCTCTCATTGGTTCTCCCTATTCCTGTTCATCTTCCGCAGAAATTGCAAACTGGGCCAAACAGGAGGTTAAAGGCGCTGACTCTCCAAGTGGGGAGAGTGTTAGTAAAGCGTCTGGAATGTTGCACCCGAGTACCAGGGGAGGAAAACTGAGACATATTTGAACACGTCTCCCGTTCACACGATTGATCATACTCTGGGTTCCACATGCATGTTTTAGCTGAAGGAAGAATACCTTAAACCTGGAGAGTTGAGACCCGTGGAATGGGTACCATGCAATATGACTTCAAAGGGTCTTCATTTGCTCACCGAACCTCTCCAATCCTATCACTGCTGCGTTTATGTCCCTGTACACATGCTTGATTCTCTTTCGGAGACATAGCAATCCATAGGTTTTAAGATACTTAAGAGTCAGGTACATTCTTAGGTGTTTAATATGTGGTGTTGAGTCCATTTCGTTGAGCAAGGAGTAGCTCTTGTCTATTCCATATTTGGCTTAAGGAACTTTATCTGTGCTCATTTCAATCTCTGGTTTTATGCAGCACCCCAACTCACCTTTACCCTTAAGCAAGCATAAGTTGGTTTTCTAAATTTGAGACCCTGTTCTGTTCTGTAATTCAGTTCCTGTGTAGCCAAGTTTACATTCCGTGTATTACTGATATCTTATGATGTTTCTTTTTCTGTGTGACTTATTTCAGTTAGAATCATCGTACCTGAATCCACTCATTGTGCTGCTACGGGCCTGATGACTTAGATTTCACTGCTGAGTGATACTGCATTGTACGTAAGTACCACAAGTTCTTTATCCATTTTTCACTTTCTGTGATATTGAACTTGTACGGTAAACGAGGTTCTTGTAAACAGAGGCGTCCCAAACATTGGGGTGGCTGTATCTTTTTGATTTTAATTTCCCTAAGCTATAGGACCATAAGTGGAAGTGCCCTAGGCTCTGTTGCTTTGTTTTTTAGACGTTTCAGGAAACACCATACACTTCTCCCGAGTGTCTGTTGGCAATTGACATCCCGCCCATCAGCATAACAAAGCTCCCAGTTCTCCATGGCCTGTTCTGCGTTTCTTGATTTTACACTTTTTTCAGATGGCCCTTTTGACCGGGGGGAAGTGAGACTTCATTGTAGTGCAGATTTCCTTTGCAAGCTTGCTTGGTTGGCCAAAAAGGGCGTATGCGTTTTTTCCTGAATATATTCAGGAAAAAACGCATACGCCCTTTTTGGCCAAGTGCATCATTGTGGACGTTCTGCCTCTTTTCCTATGCTTTCAATGCAATTCCAGTCTACCTCCTGAAATCGGTTTCCTGCAATTCTGCCCCGCTTTCAAGTCCTCTTGGCAGCCTTACTTCAGTATATTTTTGGACGATAGTTGTCATTTATAACTCTGCAGGTTTGTGAATTACAGTGCCCCTGAGCTCCTTTCTTCAACTCGTTTTCTTGTGAGCTGGCCGCAACACCGCAGGATGGCTTCAGGCCCTAATCTGGTTCCGGCACGGCACGCTGAGCCTTTGGTTATTTCCTCTTCCTGGTGGGAAATGAGAGTTAAATTTGCCCGTCCAGACACCTCCAGCTAGTCTCTCATTGGTTCTCGCTATTCCTGTTCATCTTCCGCAGAAATTGCAAACTGGGCCAAACAGGAGGTTAAAGGGACTGACTCTCCAAGTCGGGAGAGTGTTAGTAAAGCGTCTGGAATGTTGCACCCGAGTACCAGGGTACGAAAACTGAGACATATTTGAACACGTCTCCCGATTATATGGTTGATCATACTCTAGGTTCCACATGCATGTTTTAGCTGAAGGAGGAATACCTTAAACCTGGGTAGTTGAAACCCGTGGAATGGGTACCATGCAATATGACTTCAAAGGGTCTTCATTTGCTCACCGAACCTCTCCAATCCTATCACTGCTTTGTTTATGTCCCTGTACACATGCTTGATTCTCTTTCGGAGACATAGCAATCCATAGGTTTTAAGATACTTAAGAGTCAGGTACATTCTTAGGCGTTTAATATGCGGTGTTGAGTCCATTTCATTGAGCAAGGAGTAGCTCTTGTCTATTCCATATTTGGCTTAAGGAACTTTATCTGTGCTCATTTCAATCTCTGGTTTTATGCAGCACCCCAACTCACCTTTACCCTTAAACAAGCATAAGTTGGTTTTCTAAATTTGAGACCCTGTTCTGTTCTGTAATTCAGTTCCTGTGTAGCCAAGTTTACATTCCGTGTATTACTGATATCTTATGATGTTTCTTTTTCTGTGTGACTTATTTCAGTTAGAATCATCGTACCTGAATCCACTCATTGTGCTGCTACGGGCCTGATGACATAGATTTCACTGCTGAGTGATACTGCATTGTACGTAAGTACCACAAGTTCTTTATCCATTTTTCACTTTCTGTGATATTGAACTTGTACGGTAAACGAGGTTCTTGTAAACAGAGGCGTCCCAAACATTGGGGTGGCTGTATCTTTTTGATTTTAATTTCCCTAAGCTATAGGACCATAAGTGGAAGTGCCCTAGGCTCTGTTGCTTTGTTTTTTAGATGTTTCAGGAAACACCATACACTTCTCCCGAGTGTCTGTTGGCAATTTACATCCCGCCCATCATCATAACAAGGCTCCCAGTTCTCCATGGCCTGTCCTGCCTTTCTGCATTTTACACTTTTTTCAGATGGCCCTTTTGACCGGGGGGAAGTGAGACTTCATTGTAGTGCAGATTTCCTTTGCAAGTTTGCTTGGTTGGCCAAAAAGGGCGTATGCGTTTCTTCCTGAATATATTCAGGAAAAAACGCATACGCCCTTTTCGGCCAAGTGCATCATTGTGGACGTTCTGCCTCTTTTCCTATGCTTTTAATGCAATTCCAGTCTACCTCCTGAAATCGGTTTCCTGCAATTCTGCCCCGCTTTCAAGTCCTCTTGGCAGCCTTACTTCAGTATATTTTTGGACGATAGCTGTCATTTATAACTCTGCAGGTTTGTGAATTACAGTGCCCCTGAGCCCCTTTCTTCAACTCGCTTTCTTGTGACCTGGCCTCAACACCGCAGGATGGCTTCAGGCCCTAATCTTGTTCCGGCATGGCACGCTGAGCCTTTGGTTATTTCCTCTTCCTGGTGGGAAATGAGAGTTAAATTTGCCCGTCCAGACACCTCCAGCTAGTCTCTCATTGGTTCTCGCTATTCCTGTTCATCTTCCGCAGAAATTGCAAACTGGGCCAAACAGGAGGTTAAAGGGACTGACTCTCCAAGTCGGGAGAGTGTTAGTAAAGCGTCTGGAATGTTGCACCCGAGTACCAGGGTACGAAAACTGAGACATATTTGAACACGTCTCCCGATCACATGGTTGATCATACTCTAGGTTCCACATGCATGTTTTAGCTGAAGGAAGAATACCTTAAACCTGGGTAGTTGAAACCCGTGGAATGGGTACCATGCAATATGACTTCAAAGGGTCTTCATTTGCTCACCGAACCTCTCCAATCCTATCACTGCTGCGTTTATGTCCCTGTACACATGCTTGATTCTCTTTCGGAGACATAGCAATCCATAAGTTTTAAGATACTTAAGAGTCAGGTACATTCTTAGGCGTTTAATATGCGGTGTTGAGTCCATTTCGTTGAGCAAGGAGTAGCTCTTGTCTATTCCATATTTGGCTTAAGGAACTTTATCTGTGCTCATTTCAATCTCTGGTTTTATGCAGCACCCCAACTCACCTTTACCCTTAAACAAGCATAAGTTGGTTTTCTAAATTTGAGACCCTGTTCTGTTCTGTAATTCAGTTCCTGTGTAGCCAAGTTTACATTCCGTGTATTACTGATATCTTATGATGTTTCTTTTTCTGTGTGACTTATTTCAGTTAGAATCATCGTACCTGAATCCACTCATTGTGCTGCTACGGGCCTGATGACATAGATTTCACTGCTGAGTGATACTGCATTGTACGTAAGTACCACAAGTTCTTTATCCATTTTTCACTTTCTCTGATATTGAACTTGTACGGTAAACGAGGTTCTTGTAAACAGAGGCGTCCCAAACTTTGGGGTGGCTGTGTCGTTTTGATTTTAATTTCCCTAAGCTATAGGACCATAAGTGGAAGTGCCCTAGGCTCTGTTGCTTTGTTTTTCAGATGTTTCAGGAAACACCATACACTTCTCCCCAGTGTCTGTTGGCAATTTACATCCCGCCCATCAGCATAACAAGGCTCCCAGTTCTCCATGGCCTGTCCTGCCTTTCTGGATTTTACACTTTTTTCAGATGGCCCTTTTGACTGGGGGGAAGTGAGACTTCATTGTAGTGCAGATTTCCTTTGCAAGTTTGCTTGGTTGGCCAAAAAGGGCGTATGCGTTTTTTCCTGAATATATTCAGGAAAAAACGCATACGCCCTTTTTGGCCAAGTGCATCATTGTGAACGTTCTGCCTCTTTTCCTATGCTTTCAATGCAATTCCAGTCTACCTCCTGAAATCGGTTTCCTGCAATTCTGCCCCGCTTTCAAGTCCTCTTGGCAGCCTTACTTCAGTATATTTTTGGACGATAATTGTCATTTATAACTCTGCAGGTTTGTGAATTACAGTGCCCCTGAGCTCCTTTCTTCAACTCACTTTCTTGTGAGCTGGCCGCAACACCGCAGGATGGCTTCAGGCCCTAATCTGATTCCGGCACGGCACGCCGAGCCTTTGGTTAATTCCTCTTCCTGGTGGGAAATGAGAGTTAAATTTGCCCGTCCAGAGACCTCCAGCTAGTCTCTCATTGGTTCTCGCTATTCCTGTTCATCTTCCGCAGAAATTGCAAACTGGGCCAAACAGGAGGTTAAAGGGACTGACTCTCCAAGTCGGGAGAGTGTTAGTAAAGCGTCTGGAATGTTGCACCCGTGTACCAGGGTACGAAAACTGAGACATATTTGAACAGGTCTCCCGATCACACTTTTGATCATACTCTGGGTTCCACATGCATGTTTTAGCTGAAGGAAGAATACCTTAAACGTGGGTAGTTGAAACCCGTGGAATGGGTACCATGCAATATGACTTCAAAGGGTCTTCATTTGCTCACCGAACCTCTCCAATCCTATCACTGCTGCGTTTATGCCCCTGTACACACGCTTGATTCTCTTTTGGAGACATAGCAATCCATAGGTTTTAAGATACTTACTAGTAAGGTACATTCTTAGGCGTTTAATATGGGGTGTTGAGTCCATTTCGTTGAGCAAGGAGTAGCTCTTTTCTATTCCATATTTGGCTTAAGGAACTTTATCTGTGCTCATTTCAATCTCTGGTTTTATGCAGCACCCCAACTCACCTTTCCCCTTAAGCAAGCATAAGTTGGTTTTCTAAATTTGAGACCCTGTTGTGTTTTGGAATTCAGTTCCTGTGTAGCCAAGTTTACATTCCGTGTATTAGTGATATCTTATGATGTTTCTTTTTCTGTGTGACTTATTTCAGTTAGAATCATCATACCTGAATCCACTCATTATGCTGCTACGGGCCTGATGACATAGATTTCATTGCTGAGTGATACTGCATTGTACGTAAGTACCACAAGTTCTTTATCCATTTTTCACTTTCTGTGATATTGAACTTGTACGGTAAACGAGGTTCTTGTAAACAGAGGCGTCCCAAACTTTGGGGTAGCTGTGCCTTTTTGATTTTAATTTCCCTAAGCTATAGGACCATAAGTGAAAGTGCCCTAGGCTCTGTTGCTTTGTTTCTTAGATGTTTCAGGAAACACCATACACTTCTCCCAAGTGTCTGTTGGCAATTTACATCCCGCCCATCAGCATAACAAGGCTCCCAGTTCTCCATGGCCTGTCCTGCCTTTCTGGATTTTACACCTTTTTCAGATGGCCCTTTTGACCGGGGGGAAGTGAGACTTCATTGTAGTGCAGATTTCCTTTGCAAGTTTGCTTGGTTGGCCAAAAAGGGCGTATGCGTTTTTTCCTGAATATATTCAGGAAAAAACGCATACGCCCTTTTTGGCCAAGTGCATCATTGTGGACGTTCTGCCTCTTTTCCTATGCTTTCAATGCAATTCCAGTCTACCTCCTGAAATCGGTTTCCTGCAATTCTGCCCCGCTTTCAAGTCCTCTTGGCAGCCTTACTTCAGTATATTTTTGGACGATAGCTGTCATTTATAACTCTGCAGGTTTGTGAATTACAGTGCCCCTGAGCTCCTTTCTTCAACTTGCTTTCTTGTGAGCTGGCCGCAACACCGCAGGATGGCTTCAGGCCCTATTCTGGTTCCGGCACGGCACGCTGAGCCTTTGGTTATTTCCTCTTCCTGGTGGGAAATGAGAGTTAAATTTGCCCGTCCAGACACCTCCAGCTAGTCTCTCATTGGTTCTCGCTATTCCTGTTCATCTTCCGCAGAAATTGCAAACTGGGCCAAACAGGAGGTTAAAGGCGCTGACTCTCCAAGTCGGGAGAGTGTTAGTAAAGCGTCTGGAATGTTGCACCCGAGTACCAGGGGAGGAAAACTGAGACATATTTGAACACGTCTCCCGTTCACACGATTGATCATACTCTGGGTTCCACATGCATGTTTTAGCTGAAGGAAGAATACCTTAAACCTGGAGAGTTGAGACCCGTGGAATGGGTACCATGCAATATGACTTCAAAGGGTCTTCATTTGCTCACCGAACCTCTCCAATCCTATCACTGCTGCGTTTATGTCCCTGTACACATGCTTGATTCTCTTTCGGAGACATAGCAATCCATAGGTTTTAAGATACTTAAGAGTCAGGTACATTCTTAGGCGTTTAATATGTGGTGTTGAGTCCATTTCGTTGAGCAAGGAGTAGCTCTTGTCTATTCCATATTTGGCTTAAGGAACTTTATCTGTGCTCATTTCAATCTCTGGTTTTATGCAGCACCCCAACTCACCTTTACCCTTAAGCAAGCATAAGTTGGTTTTCTAAATTTGAGACCCTGTTCTGTTCTGTAATTCAGTTCCTGTGTAGCCAAGTTTACATTCCATGTATTACTGATATCTTATGATGTTTCTTTTTCTGTGTGACTTATTTCAGTTAGAATCATCGTACCTGAATCCACTCATTGTGCTGCTACGGGCCTGATGACTTAGATTTCACTGCTGAGTGATACTGCATTGTACGTAAGTACCACAAGTTCTTTATCCATTTTTCACTTTCTGTGATATTGAACTTGTACGGTAAACGAGGTTCTTGTAAACAGAGGCGTCCCAAACATTGGGGTGGCTGTATCTTTTTGATTTTAATTTCCCTAAGCTATAGGACCATAAGTGGAAGTGCCCTAGGCTCTGTTGCTTTGTTTCTTAGATGTTTCAGGAAACACCATACACTTCTCCTGAGTGTCTGTTGGCAATTGACATCCCGCCCATCAGCATAACAAAGCTCCCTGTTCTCCATGGCCTGTTCTGCGTTTCTTGATTTTACACTTTTTTCAGATGGCCCTTTTGACCGGGGGGAAGTGAGACTTCATTGTAGTGCAGATTTCCTTTGCAAGCTTGCTTGGTTGGCCAAAAAGGGCGTATGCGTTTTTTCCTGAATATATTCAGGAAAAAACACATACGCCCTTTTTGGCCAAGTGCATCATTGTGGACGTTCTGCCTCTTTTCCTATGCTTTCAATGCAATTCCAGTCTACCTCCTGAAATCGGTTTCCTGCAATTCTGCCCCGCTTTCAAGTCCTCTTGGCAGCCTTACTTCAGTATATTTTTGGACGATAGTTGTCATTTATAACTCTGCAGGTTTGTGAATTACAGTGCCCCTGAGCTCCTTTCTTCAACTCGTTTTCTTGTGAGCTGGCCGCAACACCGCAGGATGGCTTCAGGCCCTAATCTGGTTCCGGCACGGCACGCTGAGCCTTTGGTTATTTCCTCTTCCTGGTGGGAAATGAGAGTTAAATTTGCCCGTCCAGACACCTCCAGCTAGTCTCTCATTGGTTCTCGCTATTCCTGTTCATCTTCCGCAGAAATTGCAAACTGGGCCAAACAGGAGGTTAAAGGGACTGACTCTCCAAGTCGGGAGAGTGTTAGTAAAGCGTCTGGAATGTTGCACCCGAGTACCAGGGTACGAAAACTGAGACATATTTGAACACGTCTCCCGATCACATGGTTGATCATACTCTAGGTTCCACATGCATGTTTTAGCTGAAGGAGGAATACCTTAAACCTGGGTAGTTGAAACCCGTGGAATGGGTACCATGCAATATGACTTCAAAGGGTCTTCATTTGCTCACCGAACCTCTCCAATCCTATCACTGCTTTGTTTATGTCCCTGTACACATGCTTGATTCTCTTTCGGAGACATAGCAATCCATAGGTTTTAAGATACTTAAGAGTCAGGTACATTCTTAGGCGTTTAATATGCGGTGTTGAGTCCATTTCGTTGAGCAAGGAGTAGCTCTTGTCTATTCCATATTTGGCTTAAGGAACTTTATCTGTGCTCATTTCAATCTCTGGTTTTATGCAGCACCCCAACTCACCTTTACCCTTAAACAAGCATAAGTTGGTTTTCTAAATTTGAGACCCTGTTCTGTTCTGTAATTCAGTTCCTGTGTAGCCAAGTTTACATTCCGTGTATTACTGATATCTTATGATGTTTCTTTTTCTGTGTGACTTATTTCAGTTAGAATCATCGTACCTGAATCCACTCATTGTGCTGCTACGGGCCTGATGACATAGATTTCACTGCTGAGTGATACTGCATTGTACGTAAGTACCACAAGTTCTTTATCCATTTTTCACTTTCTGTGATATTGAACTTGTACGGTAAACGAGGTTCTTGTAAACAGAGGCGTCCCAAACATTGGGGTGGCTGTATCTTTTTGATTTTAATTTCCCTAAGCTATAGGACCATAAGTGGAAGTGCCCTAGGCTCTGTTGCTTTGTTTTTTAGATGTTTCAGGAAACACCATACACTTCTCCCGAGTGTCTGTTGGCAATTTACATCCCGCCCATCAGCATAACAAGGCTCCCAGTTCTCCATGGCCTGTCCTGCCTTTCTGGATTTTACACGTTTTTCAGATGGCCCTTTTGACCGGGGGGAAGTGAGACTTCATTGTAGTGCAGATTTCCTTTGCAAGCTTGCTTGGTTGGCCAAAAAGGGCGTATGCGTTTTTTCCTGAATATATTCAGGAAAAAACGCATACGCCCTTTTTGGCCAAGTGCATCATTGTGGACGTTCTGCCTCTTTTCCTATGCTTTCAATGCAATTCCAGTCTACCTCCTGAAATCAGTTTCCTGCAATTCTGCCCCGCTTTCAAGTCCTCTTGGCAGCCTTACTTCAGTATATTTTTGGACGATAGTTGTCATTTATAACTCTGCAGGTTTGTGAATTACAGTGCCCCTGAGCTCCTTTCTTCAACTCCTTTTCTTATTAGCTGGCCGCAACACCGCAGGATGGCTTCAGGCCCTAATCTGGTTCCGGCACGGCACACTGAGCCTTTGGTTATTTCCTCTTCCTGGTGGGAAATGAGAGTTAAATTTGCCCGTCCAGACACCTCCAGCTAGTCTCTCATTGGTTCTCGCTATTCCTGTTCATCTTCCGCAGAAATTGCAAACTGGGCCAAACAGGAGGTTAAAGGGACTGACTCTCCAAGTCGGGAGAGTGTTAGTAAAGCGTCTGGAATGTTGCACCCGAGTACCAGGGTACGAAAACTGAGACATATTTGAACACGTCTCCCGATCACATGGTTGATCATACTCTAGGTTCCACATGCATGTTTTAGCTGAAGGAAGAATACCTTAAACCTGGGTAGTTGAAACCCGTGGAATGGGTACCATGCAATATGACTTCAAAGGGTCTTCATTTGCTCACCGAACCTCTCCAATCCTATCACTGCTGCGTTTATGTCCCTGTACACATGCTTGATTCTCTTTCGGAGACATAGCAATCCATAGGTTTTAAGATACTTACGAGTCAGGTACATTCTTAGGCGTTTAATATGCGGTGTTGAGCCATTTCGTTGAGCAAGGAGTAGCTCTTGTCTATTCCATATTTGGCTTAAGGAACTTTATCTGTGCTCATTTCAATCTCTGGTTTTATGCAGCACCCCAACTCACCTTTACCCTTAAACAAGCATAAGTTGGTTTTCTAAATTTGAGACCCTGTTCTGTTCTGTAATTCAGTTCCTGTGTAGCCAAGTTTACATTCCGTGTATTACTGATATCTTATGATGTTTCTTTTTCTGTGTGACTTATTTCAGTTAGAATCATCGTACCTGAATCCACTCATTGTGCTGCTACGGGCCTGATGACATAGATTTCACTGCTGAGTGATACTGCATTGTACGTAAGTACCACAAGTTCTTTATCCATTTTTCACTTTCTGTGATATTGAACTTGTACGGTAAACGAGGTTCTTGTAAACAGAGGCGTCCCAAACATTGGGGTGGCTGTATCTTTTTGATTTTAATTTCCCTAAGCTATAGGACCATAAGTGGAAGTGCCCTAGGCTCTGTTGCTTTGTTTTTTAGATGTTTCAGGAAACACCATACACTTCTCCCGAGTGTCTGTTGGCAATTTACATCCCGCCCATCAGCATAACAAGGCTCCCAGTTCTCCATGGCCTGTCCTGCCTTTCTGGATTTTACACTTTTTTCAGATGGCCCTTTTGACCGGGGGGAAGTGAGACTTCATTGTAGTGCAGATTTCCTTTGCAAGCTTGCTTGGTTGGCCAAAAAGGGCGTATGCGTTTTTTCCTGAATATATTCAGAAAAAAACGCATACGCCCTTTTTGGCCAACTGCATCATTGTGGACGTTCTGCCTCTTTTCCTATGCTTTCAATGCAATTCCAGTCTACCTCCTGAAATCGGTTTCCTGCAATTCTGCCCCGCTTTCAAGTCCTCTTGGCAGCCTTACTTCAGTATATTTTTGGACGATAGTTGTCATTTATAACTCTGCAGGTTTGTGAATTACAGTGCCCCTGAGCTCCTTTCTTCAACTCGTTTTCTTGTGAGCTGGCCGCAACACCACAGGATGGCTTCAGGCCCTAATCTGGTTCCGGCACGGCACGCTGAGCCTTTGGTTATTTCCTCTTCCTGGTGGGAAATGAGAGTTCAATTTGCCCGTCCAGACACCTCCAGCTAGTCTCTCATTGGTTCTCGCTATTCCTGTTCATCTTCCGCAGAAATTGCAAACTGGGCCAAACAGGAGGTTAAAGGGACTGACTCTCCAAGTCGGGAGAGTGTTAGTAAAGCGTCTGGAATGTTGCACCCGAGTACCAGGGTACGAAAACTGAGACATATTTGAACACGTCTCCCGATCACATGGTTGATCATACTCTAGGTTCCACATGCATGTTTTAGCTGAAGGAAGAATACCTTAAACCTGGGTAGTTGAAACCCGTGGAATGGGTACCATGCAATATGACTTCAAAGGGTCTTCATTTGCTCACCGAACCTCTCCAATCCTATCACTGCTGCGTTTATGTCCCTGTACACACGCTTGATTCTCTTTCGGAGACATAGCAATCCATAGGTTTTAAGATACTTAAGATTCAGGTACATTCTTAGGCGTTTAATATGCGGTGTTGAGTCCATTTCGTTGAGCAAGGAGTAGCTCTTGTCTATTCCATATTTGGCTTAAGGAACTTTATCTGTGCTCATTTCAATCTCTGGTTTTATGCAGCACCCCAACTCACCTTTACCCTTAAACAAGCATAAGTTGGTTTTCTAAATTTGAGACACTGTTCTGTTCTGTAATTCAGTTCCTGTGTAGCCAAGTTTACATTCCGTGTATTACTGATATCTTATGATGTTTCTTTTTCTGTGTGACTTATTTCAGTTAGAATCATCGTACCTGAATCCACTCATTGTGCTGCTACGGGCCTGATGACATAGATTTCACTGCTGAGTGATACTGCATTGTACGTAAGTACCACAAGTTCTTTATCCATTTTTCACTTTCTGTGATATTGAACTTGTACGGTAAACGAGGTTCTTGTAAACAGAGGCGTCCCAAACATTGGGGTGGCTGTATCTTTTTGATTTTAATTTCCCTAAGCTATAGGACCATAAGTGGAAGTGCCCTAGGCTCTGTTGCTTTGTTTTTTAGATGTTTCAGGAAACACCATACACTTCTCCCGAGTGTCTGTTGGCAATTTACATCCCGCCCATCAGCATAACAAGGCTCCCAGTTCTCCATGGCCTGTCCTGCCTTTCTGGATTTTACACTTTTTTCAGATGGCCCTTTTGACCGGGGGGAAGTGAGACTTCATTGTAGTGCAGATTTCCTTTGCAAGCTTGCTTGGTTGGCCAAAAAGGGCGTATGCGTTTTTTCCTGAATATATTCAGGAAAAAACGCATACGCCCTTTTTGGCCAAGTGCATCATTGTGGACGTTCTGCCTCTTTTCCTATGCTTTCAATGCAATTCCAGTCTACCTCCTGAAATCAGTTTCCTGCAATTCTGCCCCGCTTTCAAGTCCTCTTGGCAGCCTTACTTCAGTATATTTTTGGACGATAGTTGTCATTTATAACTCTGCAGGTTTGTGAATTACAGTGCCCCTGAGCTCCTTTCTTCAACTCCTTTTCTTGTGAGCTGGCCGCAACACCGCAGGATGGCTTCAGGCCCTAATCTGGTTCCGGCACGGCACGCTGAGCCTTTGGTTATTTCCTCTTCCTGGTGGGAAATGAGAGTTAAATTTGCCCGTCCAGACACCTCCAGCTAGTCTCTCATTGGTTCTCGCTATTCCTGTTCATCTTCCGCAGAAATTGCAAACTGGGCCAAACAGGAGGTTAAAGGGACTGACTCTCCAAGTCGGGAGAGTGTTAGTAAAGCGTCTGGAATGTTGCACCCGAGTACCAGGGTACGAAAACTGAGACATATTTGAACACGTCTCCCGATCACATGGTTGATCATACTCTAGGTTCCACATGCATGTTTTAGCTGAAGGAGGAATACCTTAAACCTGGGTAGTTGAAACCCGTGGAATGGGTACCATGCAATATGACTTCAAAGGGTCTTCATTTGCTCACCGAACCTCTCCAATCCTATCACTGCTGCGTTTATGTCCCTGTACACACGCTTGATTCTCTTTCGGAGACATAGCAATCCATAGGTTTTAAGATACTTACGAGTCAGGTACATTCTTAGGCGTTTAATATGCGGTGTTGAGCCATTTCGTTGAGCAAGGAGTAGCTCTTGTCTATTCCATATTTGGCTTAAGGAACTTTATCTGTGCTCATTTCAATCTCTGGTTTTATGCAGCACCCCAACTCACCTTTACCCTTAAACAAGCATAAGTTGGTTTTCTAAATTTGAGACCCTGTTCTGTTCTGTAATTCAGTTCCTGTGTAGCCAAGTTTACATTCCGTGTATTACTGATATCTTATGATGTTTCTTTTTCTGTGTGACTTATTTCAGTTAGAATCATCGTACCTGAATCCACTCATTGTGCTGCTACGGGCCTGATGACATAGATTTCACTGCTGAGTGATACTGCATTGTACGTAAGTACCACAAGTTCTTTATCCATTTTTCACTTTCTGTGATATTGAACTTGTACGGTAAACGAGGTTCTTGTAAACAGAGGCGTCCCAAACATTGGGGTGGCTGTATCTTTTTGATTTTAATTTCCCTAAGCTATAGGACCATAAGTGGAAGTGCCCTAGGCTCTGTTGCTTTGTTTTTTAGATGTTTCAGGAAACACCATACACTTCTCCCGAGTGTCTGTTGGCAATTTACATCCCGCCCATCAGCATAACAAGGCTCCCAGTTCTCCATGGCCTGTCCTGCCTTTCTGGATTTTACACTTTTTTCAGATGGCCCTTTTGACCGGGGGGAAGTGAGACTTCATTGTAGTGCAGATTTCCTTTGCAAGCTTGCTTGGTTGGCCAAAAAGGGCGTATGCGTTTTTTCCTGAATATATTCAGGAAAAAACGCATACGCCCTTTTTGGCCAAGTGCATCATTGTGGACGTTCTGCCTCTTTTCCTATGCTTTCAATGCAATTCCAGTCTACCTCCTGAAATCAGTTTCCTGCAATTCTGCCCCGCTTTCAAGTCCTCTTGGCAGCCTTACTTCAGTATATTTTTGGACGATAGTTGTCATTTATAACTCTGCAGGTTTGTGAATTACAGTGCCCCTGAGCTCCTTTCTTCAACTCCTTTTCTTGTGAGCTGGCCGCAACACCGCAGGATGGCTTCAGGCCCTAATCTGGTTCCGGCACGGCACGCTGAGCCTTTGGTTATTTCCTCTTCCTGGTGGGAAATGAGAGTTAAATTTGCCCGTCCAGACACCTCCAGCTAGTCTCTCATTGGTTCTCGCTATTCCTGTTCATCTTCCGCAGAAATTGCAAACTGGGCCAAACAGGAGGTTAAAGGGACTGACTCTCCAAGTCGGGAGAGTGTTAGTAAAGCGTCTGGAATGTTGCACCCGAGTACCAGGGTACGAAAACTGAGACATATTTGAACACGTCTCCCGATCACATGGTTGATCATACTCTAGGTTCCACATGCATGTTTTAGCTGAAGGAGGAATACCTTAAACCTGGGTAGTTGAAACCCGTGGAATGGGTACCATGCAATATGACTTCAAAGGGTCTTCATTTGCTCACCGAACCTCTCCAATCCTATCACTGCTGCGTTTATGTCCCTGTACACACGCTTGATTCTCTTTCGGAGACATAGCAATCCATAGGTTTTAAGATACTTACGAGTCAGGTACATTCTTAGGCGTTTAATATGCGGTGTTGAGCCATTTCGTTGAGCAAGGAGTAGCTCTTGTCTATTCCATATTTGGCTTAAGGAACTTTATCTGTGCTCATTTCAATCTCTGGTTTTATGCAGCACCCCAACTCACCTTTACCCTTAAACAAGCATAAGTTGGTTTTCTAAATTTGAGACCCTGTTCTGTTCTGTAATTCAGTTCCTGTGTAGCCAAGTTTACATTCCGTGTATTACTGATATCTTATGATGTTTCTTTTTCTGTGTGACTTATTTCAGTTAGAATCATCGTACCTGAATCCACTCATTGTGCTGCTACGGGCCTGATGACATAGATTTCACTGCTGAGTGATACTGCATTGTACGTAAGTACCACAAGTTCTTTATCCATTTTTCACTTTCTGTGATATTGAACTTGTACGGTAAACGAGGTTCTTGTAAACAGAGGCGTCCCAAACATTGGGGTGGCTGTATCTTTTTGATTTTAATTTCCCTAAGCTATAGGACCATAAGTGGAAGTGCCCTAGGCTCTGTTGCTTTGTTTTTTAGATGTTTCAGGAAACACCATACACTTCTCCCGAGTGTCTGTTGGCAATTTACATCCCGCCCATCAGCATAACAAGGCTCCCAGTTCTCCATGGCCTGTCTTGCCTTTCTGGATTTTACACTTTTTTCAGATGGCCCTTTTGACCGGGGGGAAGTGAGACTTCATTGTAGTGCAGATTTCCTTTGCAAGCTTGCTTGGTTGGCCAAAAAGGGCGTATGCGTTTTTTCCTGAATATATTCAGAAAAAAACGCATACGCCCTTTTTGGCCAACTGCATCATTGTGGACGTTCTGCCTCTTTTCCTATGCTTTCAATGCAATTCCAGTCTACCTCCTGAAATCGGTTTCCTGCAATTCTGCCCCGCTTTCAAGTCCTCTTGGCAGCCTTACTTCAGTATATTTTTGGACGATAGTTGTCATTTATAACTCTGCAGGTTTGTGAATTACAGTGCCCCTGAGCTCCTTTCTTCAACTCGTTTTCTTGTGAGCTGGCCGCAACACCGCAGGATGGCTTCAGGCCCTAATCTGGTTCCGGCACGGCACGCTGAGCCTTTGGTTATTTCCTCTTCCTGGTGGGAAATGAGAGTTAAATTTGCCCGTCCAGACACCTCCAGCTAGTCTCTCATTGGTTCTCGCTATTCCTGTTCATCTTCCGCAGAAATTGCAAACTGGGCCAAACAGGAGGTTAAAGGGACTGACTCTCCAAGTCGGGAGAGTGTTAGTAAAGCGTCTGGAATGTTGCACCCGAGTACCAGGGTACGAAAACTGAGACATATTTGAACACGTCTCCCGATCACATGGTTGATCATACTCTAGGTTCCACATGCATGTTTTAGCTGAAGGAAGAATACCTTAAACCTGGGTAGTTGAAACCCGTGGAATGGGTACCATGCAATATGACTTCAAAGGGTCTTCATTTGCTCACCGAACCTCTCCAATCCTATCACTGCTGCATTTATGTCCCTGTACACACGCTTGATTCTCTTTCGGAGACATAGCAATCCATAGGTTTTAAGATACTTAAGAGTCAGGTACATTCTTAGGCGTTTAATATGCGGTGTTGAGTCCATTTCGTTGAGCAAGGAGTAGCTCTTGTCTATTCCATATTTGGCTTAAGGAACTTTATCTGTGCTCATTTCAATCTCTGGTTTTATGCAGCACCCCAACTCACCTTTACCCTTAAACAAGCATAAGTTGGTTTTCTAAATTTGAGACCATGTTCTGTTCTGTAATTCAGTTCCTGTGTAGCCAAGTTTACATTCCGTGTATTACTGATATCTTATGATGTTTCTTTTTCTGTGTGACTTATTTCAGTTAGAATCATCGTACCTGAATCCACTCATTGTGCTGCTACGGGCCTGATGACATAGATTTCACTGCTGAGTGATACTGCATTGTACGTAAGTACCACAAGTTCTTTATCCATTTTTCACTTTCTGTGATATTGAACTTGTACGGTAAACGAGGTTTTTGTAAACAGAGGCGTCCCAATCATTGGGGTGGCTGTATCTTTTTGATTTTAATTTCTCTAAGCTATAGGACCATAAGTGGAAGTGCCCTAGGCTCTGTTGCTTTGTTTTTTTAGACGTTTCAGGAAACACCATACACTTCTCCCGAGTGTCTGTTGGCAATTTACATCCCGCCAATCAGCATAACAAGGCTCCCAGTTCTCCGTGGCCTGTCCTGCCTTTCTGGATTTTACACTTTTCTCAGATGGCCCTTTTGACCGGGGGGAAGTGAGACTTCATTGTAGTGCAGATTTCCTTTGCAAGCTTGCTTGGTTGGCCAAAAAGGGCGTATGCGTTTTTTCCGGAATATATTCAGGAAAAAACACATACGCACTTTTTGGCCAAGTGCATCATTGTGGACTTTCTGCCTCTTTTCCTATGCTTTCAATGCAATTCCAGTCTACCTCCTGAAATCGGTTTCCTGCAATTCTGCCCCGCTTTCAAGTCCTCTTGGCAGCCTTACTTCAGTATATTTTTGGACGATAGTTGTCATTTATAACTCTGCAGGTTTGTGAATTACAGTGCCCCTGAGCTCCTTTCTTCAACTCGTTTTCTTGTGAGCTGGCCGCAACACCGCAGGATGGCTTCAGGCCCTAATCTGGTTCCGGCACGGCACGCTGAGCCTTTGGTTATTTCCTCTTCCTGGTGGGAAATGAGAGTTAAATTTGCCCGTCCAGACACCTCCAGCTAGTCTCTCATTGGTTCTCGCTATTCCTGTTCATCTTCCGCAGAAATTGCAAACTGGGCCAAACAGGAGGTTAAAGGGACTGACTCTCCAAGTCGGGAGAGTGTTAGTAAAGCGTCTGGAATGTTGCACCCGAGTACCAGGGTACGAAAACTGAGACATATTTGAACACGTCTCCCGATCACATGGTTGATCATACTCTGGGTTCCACATGCATGTTTTAGCTGAAGGAGGAATACCTTAAACCTGGGTAGTTGAAACCCGTGGAATGGGTACCATGCAATATGACTTCAAAGGGTCTTCATTTGCTCACCGAACCTCTCCAATCCTATCACTGCTGCATTTATGTCCCTGTACACATGCTTGATTCTCTTTCGGAGACATAGCAATCCATAGGTTTTAAGATACTTAAGAGTCAGGTACATTCTTAGGCGTTTAATATGCGGTGTTGAGTCCATTTCGTTGAGCAAGGAGTAGCTCTTGTCTATTCCATATTTGGCTTAAGGAACTTTATCTGTGCTCATTTCAATCTCTGGTTTTATGCAGCACCCCAACTCACCTTTACCCTTAAACAAGCATAAGTTGGTTTACTAAATTTGAGACCCTGTTCTGTTCTGTAATTCAGTTCCTGTGTAGCCAAGTTTACATTCCGTGTATTACTGATATCTTATGATGTTTCTTTTTCTGTGTGACTTATTTCAGTTAGAATCATCGTACCTGAATCCACTCATTGTGCTGCTACGGGCCTGATGACATAGATTTCACTGCTGAGTGATACTGCATTGTACGTAAGTACCACAAGTTCTTTATCCATTTTTCACTTTCTGTGATATTGAACTTGTACGGTAAACGAGGTTCTTGTAAACAGAGGCGTCCCAAACATTGGAGTGGCTGTATCTTTTGGATTTTAATTTCCCTAAGCTATAGGACCATAAGTGGAAGTGCCCTAGGCTCTGTTGCTTTGTTTTTTAGATGTTTCAGGAAACACCATACACTTCTCCCGAGTGTCTGTTGGCAATTTACATCCCGCCCATCAGCATAACAAGGCTCCCAGTTCTCCATGGCCTGTCCTTCCTTTCTGGATTTTACACTTTTTTCAGATGGCCCTTTTGACCAGGGGGAAGTGAGACTTCATTGTAGTGCAGATTTCCTTTGCAAGCTTGCTTGGTTGGCCAAAAAGGGCGTATGCGTTTTTTCCTGAATATATTCAGGAAAAAACGCATACGCCCTTTTTGGCCAAGTGCAATATTGTGGACGTTCTGCCTCTTTTCCTATGCTTTCAATGCAATTCCAGTCTACCTCCTGAAATCGGTTTCCTGCAATTCTGCCCCGCTTTCAAGTCCTCTTGGCAGCCTTACTTCAGTATATTTTTGGACGATAGTTGTCATTTATAACTCTGCAGGTTTGTGAATTACAGTGCCCCTGAGCTCCTTTCTTCAACTCGTTTTCTTGTGAGCTGGCCGCACACCGCAGGATGGCTTCAGGCCCTAATCTGGTTCCGGCACGGCACGCTGAGCCTTTGGTTATTTCCTCTTCCTGGTGGGAAATGAGAGTTAAATTTGCCCGTCCAGACACCTCCAGCTAGTCTCTCATTGGTTCTCGCTATTCCTGTTCATCTTCCGCAGAAATTGCAAACTGGGCCAAACAGGAGGTTAAAGGGACTGACTCTCCAAGTCGGGAGAGTGTTAGTAAAGCGTCTGGAATGTTGCACCCGAGTACCAGGGTACGAAAACTGAGACATATTTGAACACGTCTCCCGATCACATGGTTGATCATACTCTAGGTTCCACATGCATGTTTTAGCTGAAGGAAGAATACCTTAAACCTGGGTAGTTGAAACCCGTGGAATGGGTACCATGCAATATGACTTCAAAGGGTCTTCATTTGCTCACCGAACCTCTCCAATCCTATCACTGCTGCGTTTATGTCCCTGTACACATGCTTGATTCTCTTTCGGAGACATAGCAATCCATAGGTTTTAAGATACTTAAGAGTCAGGTACATTCTTAGGCGTTTAATATGCGGTGTTGAGTCCATTTCGTTGAGCAAGGAGTAGCTCTTGTCTATTCCATATTTGGCTTAAGGAACTTTATCTGTGCTCATTTCAATCTCTGGTTTTATGCAGCACCCCAACTCACCTTTCCCCTTAAACAAGCATAAGTTGGTTTTCTAAATTTGAGACCCTGTTCTGTTCTGTAATTCAGTTCCTGTGTAGCCAAGTTTACATTCCGTGTATTACTGATATCTTATGATGTTTCTTTTTCTGTGTGACTTATTTCAGTTAGAATCATCGTACCTGAATCCACTCATTGTGCTGCTACGGGCCTGATGACATAGATTTCACTGCTGAGTGATACTGCATTGTACGTAAGTACCACAAGTTCTTTATCCATTTTTCACTTTCTGTGATATTGAACTTGTACGGTAAACGAGGTTCTTGTAAACAGAGGCGTCCCAAACATTGGGGTGGCTGTATCTTTTTGATTTTAATTTCCCTAAGCTATAGGACCATAAGTGGAAGTGCCCTAGGCTCTGTTGCTTTGTTTTTTAGATGTTTCAGGAAACACCATACACTTCTCCCGAGTGTCTGTTGGCAATTTACATCCCGCCCATCAGCATAACAAGGCTCCCAGTTCTCCATGGCCTGTCCTGCCTTTCTGGATTTTACACTTTTTTCAGATGGCCCTTTTGACCGGGGGGAAGTGAGACTTCATTGTAGTGCAGATTTCCTTTGCAAGCTTGCTTGGTTGGCCAAAAAGGGCGTATGCTTTTTTTCCTGAATATATTCAGGAAAAAACGCATACGCCCTTTTTGGCCAAGTGCATCATTGTGGACGTTCTGCCTCTTTTCCTATGCTTTCAATGCAATTCCAGTCTACCTCCTGAAATCGGTTTCCTGCAATTCTGCCCCGCTTTCAAGTCCTCTTGGCACCCTTACTTCAGTATATTTTTGGACGATAGTTGTCATTTATAACTCTGCAGGTTTGTGAATTACAGTGCCCCTGAGCTCCTTTCTTCAACTCGTTTTCTTGTGAGCTGGCCGCACACCGCAGGATGGCTTCAGGCCCTAATCTGGTTCCGGCACGGCACGCTGAGCCTTTGGTTATTTCCTCTTCCTGGTGGGAAATGAGAGTTAAATTTGCCCGTCCAGACACCTCCAGCTAGTCTCTCATTGGTTCTCGCTATTCCTGTTCATCTTCCGCAGAAATTGCAAACTGGGCCAAACAGGAGGTTAAAGGCACTGACTCTCCAAGTCGGGAGAGTTTTAGTAAAGCGTCTGGAATGTTGCACCCGAGTACCAGGGTACGAAAACTGAGACATATTTGAACACGTCTCCCGATCACATGGTTGATCATACTCTAGGTTCCACATGCATGTTTTAGCTGAAGGAAGAATACCTTAAACCTGGGTAGTTGAAACCCGTGGAATGGGTACCATGCAATATAACTTCAAAGGGTCTTCATTTGCTCACCGAACCTCTCCAATCCTATCACTGCTGCGTTTATGTCCCTGTACACATGCTTGATTCTCTTTCGGAGACATAGCAATCCATAGGTTTTAAGATACTTAAGAGTCAGGTACATTCTTAGGCGTTTAATATGCGGTGTTGAGTCCATTTCGTTGAGCAAGGAGTAGCTCTTGTCTATTCCATATTTGGCTTAAGGAACTTTATCTGTGCTCATTTCAATCTCTGGTTTTATGCAGCACCCCAACTCACCTTTACCCTTAAACAAGCATAAGTTGGTTTTCTAAATTTGAGACCCTGTTCTGTTCTGTAATTCAGTTCCTGTGTAGCCAAGTTTACATTCCGTGTATTACTGATATCTTATGATGTTTCTTTTTCTGTGTGACTTATTTCAGTTAGAATCATCGTACCTGAATCCACTCATTGTGCTGCTACGGGCCTGATGACATAGATTTCACTGCTGAGTGATACTGCATTGTACGTAAGTACCACAAGTTCTTTATCCATTTTTCACTTTCTGTGATATTGAACTTGTACGGTAAACGAGGTTCTTGTAAACAGAGGCGTCCCAAACATTGGGGTGGCTGTATCTTTTTGATTTTAATTTCCCTAAGCTATAGGACCATAAGTGGAAGTGCCCTAGGCTCTGTTGCTTTGTTTTTTAGACGTTTCAGGAAACACCATACACTTCTCCCGAGTGTCTGTTGGCAATTTACATCCCGCCCATCAGCATAACAAGGCTCCCAGTTCTCCATGGCCTGTCCTGCCTTTCTGGATTTTACACTTTTTTCAGATGGCCCTTTTGACCGGGGGGAAGTGAGACTTCATTGTAGTGCAGATTTCCTTTGCAAGCTTGCTTGGTTGGCCAAAAAGGGCGTATGCGTTTTTTCCTGAATATATTCAGGAAAAAACGCATACGCCCTTTTTGGCCAAGTGCATCATTGTGGACGTTCTGCCTCTTTTCCTATGCTTTCAATGCAATTCCAGTCTACCTCCTGAAATCGGTTTCCTGCAATTCTGCCCCGCTTTCAAGTCCTCTTGGCAGCCTTACTTCAGTATATTTTTGGACGATAGCTGTCATTTATAACTCTGCAGGTTTGTGAATTACAGTGCCCCTGAGCTCCTTTCTTCAACTCGTTTTCTTGTGAGCTGGCTGCAACACCGCAGGATGGCTTCAGGCCCTAATCTGGTTCCGGCACGGCACGCTGAGCCTTTGGTTATTTCCTCTTCCTGGTGGGAAATGAGAGTTAAATTTGCCCGTCCAGACACCTCCAGCTAGTCTCTCATTGGTTCTCGCTATTCCTGTTCATCTTCCGCAGAAATTGCAAACTGGGCCAAACAGGAGGTTAAAGGGACTGACTCTCCAAGTCGGGAGAGTGTTAGTAAAGCGTCTGGAATGTTGCACCCGAGTACCAGGGTACGAAAACTGAGACATATTTGAACACGTCTCCCGATCACATGGTTGATCATACTCTAGGTTCCACATGCATGTTTTAGCTGAAGGAAGAATACCTTAAACCTGGGTAGTTGAAACCCGTGGAATGGGTACCATGCAATATGACTTCAAAGGGTCTTCATTTGCTCACCGAACCTCTCCAATCCTATCACTGCTGCGTTTATGTCCCTGTACACATGCTTGATTCTCTTTCGGAGACATAGCAATCCATAGGTTTTAAGATACTTAAGAGTCAGGTACATTCTTAGGCGTTTAATATGCGGTGTTGAGTCCATTTCGTTGAGCAAGGAGTAGCTCTTGTCTATTCCATATTTGGCTTAAGGAACTTTATCTGTGCTCATTTCAATCTCTGGTTTTATGCAGCACCCCAACTCACCTTTACCCTTAAACAAGCATAAGTTGGTTTTCTAAATTTGAGACCCTGTTCTGTTCTGTAATTCAGTTCCTGTGTAGCCAAGTTTACATTCCGTGTATTACTGATATCTTATGATGTTTCTTTTTCTGTGTGACTTATTTCAGTTAGAATCATCGTACCTGAATCCACTCATTGTGCTGCTACGGGCCTGATGACATAGATTTCACTGCTGAGTGATACTGCATTGTACGTAAGTACCACAAGTTCTTTATCCATTTTTCACTTTCTGTGATATTGAACTTGTACGGTAAACGAGGTTCTTGTAAACAGAGGCGTCCCAAACATTGGGGTGGCTGTATCTTTTTGATTTTAATTTCCCTAAGCTATAGGACCATAAGTGGAAGTGCCCTAGGCTCTGTTGCTTTGTTTTTTAGACGTTTCAGGAAACACCATACACTTCTCCCGAGTGTCTGTTGGCAATTTACATCCCGCCCATCAGCATAACAAGGCTCCCAGTTCTCCATGGCCTGTCCTGCCTTTCTGGATTTTACACTTTTTTCAGATGGCCCTTTTGACCGGGGGGAAGTGAGACTTCATTGTAGTGCAGATTTCCTTTGCAAGCTTGCTTGGTTGGCCAAAAAGGGCGTATGCGTTTTTTCCTGAATATATTCAGGAAAAAACGCATACGCCCTTTTTGGCCAAGTGCATCATTGTGGACGTTCTGCCTCTTTTCCTATGCTTTCAATGCAATTCCAGTCTACCTCCTGAAATCGGTTTCCTGCAATTCTGCCCCGCTTTCAAGTCCTCTTGGCAGCCTTACTTCAGTATATTTTTGGATGATAGTTGTCATTTATAACTCTGCAGGTTTGTGAATTACAGTGCCCCTGAGCTCCTTTCTTCAACTCGTTTTCTTGTGAGCTGGCTGCAACACCGCAGGATGGCTTCAGGCCCTAATCTGGTTCCGGCACGGCACGCTGAGCCTTTGGTTATTTCCTCTTCCTGGTGGGAAATGAGAGTTAAATTTGCCCGTCCAGACACCTCCAGCTAGTCTCTCATTGGTTCTCACTATTCCTGTTCATCTTCCGCAGAAATTGCAAACTGGGCCAAACAGGAGGTTAAAGGGACTGACTCTCCAAGTCGGGAGAGTGTTAGTAAAGCGTCTGGAATGTTGCACCCTTGTACCAGGGTACGAAAACTGAGACATATTTGAACACGTCTCCCGATCACATGGTTGATCATACTCTAGGTTCCACATGCATGTTTTAGCTGAAGGAAGAATACCTTAAACCTGGGTAGTTGAAACCCGTGGAATGGGTACCATGCAATATGACTTCAAAGGGTCTTCATTTGCTCACCGAACCTCTCCAATCCAATCACTGCTGCGTTTATATCCCTGTACACATGCTTGATTCTCTTTCGGAGACATAGCAATCCATAGGTTTTAAGATACTTAAGAGTCAGGTACATTCTTAGGCGTTTAATATGCGGTGTTGAGTCCATTTCGTTGAGCAAGGAGTAGCTCTTGTCTATTCCATATTTGGCTTAAGGAACTTTATCTGTGCTCATTTCAATCTCTGGTTTTATGCAGCACCCCAACTCACCTTTCCCCTTAAACAAGCATAAGTTGGTTTTCTAAATTTGAGACCCTGTTCTGTTCTGTAATTCAGTTCCTGTGTAGCCAAGTTTACATTCCGTGTATTACTGATATCTTATGATGTTTCTTTTTCTGTGTGACTTATTTCAGTTAGAATCATCGTACCTGAATCCACTCATTGTGCTGCTACGGGCCTGATGACATAGATTTCACTGCTGAGTGATACTGCATTGTACGTAAGTACCACAAGTTCTTTATCCATTTTTCACTTTCTGTGATATTGAACTTGTACGGTAAACGAGGTTCTTGTAAACAGAGGCGTCCCAAACATTGGGGTGGCTGTATCTTTTTGATTTTAATTTCCCTAAGCTATAGGACCATAAGTGGAAGTGCCCTAGGCTCTGTTGCTTTGTTTTTTAGACGTTTCAGGAAACACCATACACTTCTCCCGAGTGTCTGTTGGCAATTTACATCCCGCCCATCAGCATAACAAGGCTCCCAGTTCTCCATGGCCTGTCCTGCCTTTCTGGATTTTACACTTTTTTCAGATGGCCCTTTTGACCGGGGGGAAGTGAGACTTCATTGTAGTGCAGATTTCCTTTGCAAGCTTGCTTGGTTGGCCAAAAAGGGCGTATGCGTTTTTTCCTGAATATATTCAGGAAAAAACGCATACGCCCTTTTTGGCCAAGTGCATCATTGTGGACGTTCTGCCTCTTTTCGTATGCTTTCAATGCAATTCCAGTCTACCTCCTGAAATCGGTTTCCTGCAATTCTGCCCCGCTTTCAAGTCCTCTTGGCAGCCTTACTTCAGTATATTTTTGGATGATAGTTGTCATTTATAACTCTGCAGGTTTGTGAATTACAGTGCCCCTGAGCTCCTTTCTTCAACTCGTTTTCTTGTGAGCTGGCTGCAACACCGCAGGATGGCTTCAGGCCCTAATCTGGTTCCGGCACGGCACGCTGAGCCTTTGGTTATTTCCTCTTCCTGGTGGGAAATGAGAGTTAAATTTGCCCGTCCAGACACCTCCAGCTAGTCTCTCATTGGTTCTCGCTATTCCTGTTCATCTTCCGCAGAAATTGCAAACTGGGCCAAACAGGAGGTTAAAGGGACTGACTCTCCAAGTCGGGAGAGTGTTAGTAAAGCGTCTGGAATGTTGCACCCTTGTGCCAGGGTACGAAAACTGAGACATATTTGAACACGTCTCCCGATCACATGGTTGATCATACTCTAGGTTCCACATGCATGTTTTAGCTGAAGGAAGAATACCTTAAACCTGGGTAGTTGAAACCCGTGGAATGGGTACCATGCAATATGACTTCAAAGGGTCTTCATTTGCTCACCGAACCTCTCCAATCCAATCACTGCTGCGTTTATATCCCTGTACACATGCTTGATTCTCTTTCGGAGACATAGCAATCCATAGGTTTTAAGATACTTAAGAGTCAGGTACATTCTTAGGCGTTTAATATGCGGTGTTGAGTCCATTTCGTTGAGCAAGGAGTAGCTCTTGTCTATTCCATATTTGGCTTAAGGAACTTTATCTGTGCTCATTTCAATCTCTGGTTTTATGCAGCACCCCAACTCACCTTTCCCCTTAAACAAGCATAAGTTGGTTTTCTAAATTTGAGACCCTGTTCTGTTCTGTAATTCAGTTCCTGTGTAGCCAAGTTTACATTCCGTGTATTACTGATATCTTATGATGTTTCTTTTTCTGTGTGACTTATTTCAGTTAGAATCATCGTACCTGAATCCACTCATTGTGCTGCTACGGGCCTGATGACATAGATTTCACTGCTGAGTGATACTGCATTGTACGTAAGTACCACAAGTTCTTTATCCATTTTTCACTTTCTGTGATATTGAACTTGTACGGTAAACGAGGTTCTTGTAAACAGAGGCGTCCCAAACATTGGGGTGGCTGTATCTTTTTGATTTTAATTTCCTTAAGCTATAGGACCATAAGTGGAAGTGCCCTAGGCTCTGTTGCTTTGTTTTTTAGACGTTTCAGGAAACACCATACACTTCTCCCGAGTGTCTGTTGGCAATTTACATCCCGCCCATCAGCATAACAAGGCTCCCAGTTCTCCATGGCCTGTCCTGCCTTTCTGGATTTTACACTTTTTTCAGATGGCCCTTTTGACCAGGGGGAAGTGAGACTTCATTGTAGTGCAGATTTCCTTTGCAAGCTTGCTTGGTTGGCCAAAAAGGGCGTATGCGTTTTTTCCTGAATATATTCAGGAAAAAACGCATACGCCCTTTTTGGCCAAGTGCAATATTGTGGACGTTCTGCCTCTTTTCCTATGCTTTCAATGCAATTCCAGTCTACCTCCTGAAATCGGTTTCCTGCAATTCTGCCCCGCTTTCAAGTCCTCTTGGCAGCCTTACTTCAGTATATTTTTGGACGATAGTTGTCATTTATAACTCTGCAGGTTTGTGAATTACAGTGCCCCTGAGCTCCTTTCTTCAACTCGTTTTCTTGTGAGCTGGCCGCACACCGCAGGATGGCTTCAGGCCCTAATCTGGTTCCGGCACGGCACGCTGAGCCTTTGGTTATTTCCTCTTCCTGGTGGGAAATGAGAGTTAAATTTGCCCGTCCAGACACCTCCAGCTAGTCTCTCATTGGTTCTCGCTATTCCTGTTCATCTTCCGCAGAAATTGCAAACTGGGCCAAACAGGAGGTTAAAGGGACTGACTCTCCAAGTCGGGAGAGTGTTAGTAAAGCGTCTGGAATGTTGCACCCGAGTACCAGGGTACGAAAACTGAGACATATTTGAACACGTCTCCCGATCACATGGTTGATCATACTCTAGGTTCCACATGCATGTTTTAGCTGAAGGAAGAATACCTTAAACCTGGGTAGTTGAAACCCGTGGAATGGGTACCATGCAATATGACTTCAAAGGGTCTTCATTTGCTCACCGAACCTCTCCAATCCTATCACTGCTGCGTTTATGTCCCTGTACACATGCTTGATTCTCTTTCGGAGACATAGCAATCCATAGGTTTTAAGATACTTAAGAGTCAGGTACATTCTTAGGCGTTTAATATGCGGTGTTGAGTCCATTTCGTTGAGCAAGGAGTAGCTCTTGTCTATTCCATATTTGGCTTAAGGAACTTTATCTGTGCTCATTTCAATCTCTGGTTTTATGCAGCACCCCAACTCACCTTTCCCCTTAAACAAGCATAAGTTGGTTTTCTAAATTTGAGACCCTGTTCTGTTCTGTAATTCAGTTCCTGTGTAGCCAAGTTTACATTCCGTGTATTACTGATATCTTATGATGTTTCTTTTTCTGTGTGACTTATTTCAGTTAGAATCATCGTACCTGAATCCACTCATTGTGCTGCTACGGGCCTGATGACATAGATTTCACTGCTGAGTGATACTGCATTGTACGTAAGTACCACAAGTTCTTTATCCATTTTTCACTTTCTGTGATATTGAACTTGTACGGTAAACGAGGTTCTTGTAAACAGAGGCGTCCCAAACATTGGGGTGGCTGTATCTTTTTGATTTTAATTTCCCTAAGCTATAGGACCATAAGTGGAAGTGCCCTAGGCTCTGTTGCTTTGTTTTTTAGATGTTTCAGGAAACACCATACACTTCTCCCGAGTGTCTGTTGGCAATTTACATCCCGCCCATCAGCATAACAAGGCTCCCAGTTCTCCATGGCCTGTCCTGCCTTTCTGGATTTTACACTTTTTTCAGATGGCCCTTTTGACCGGGGGGAAGTGAGACTTCATTGTAGTGCAGATTTCCTTTGCAAGCTTGCTTGGTTGGCCAAAAAGGGCGTATGCTTTTTTTCCTGAATATATTCAGGAAAAAACGCATACGCCCTTTTTGGCCAAGTGCATCATTGTGGACGTTCTGCCTCTTTTCCTATGCTTTCAATGCAATTCCAGTCTACCTCCTGAAATCGGTTTCCTGCAATTCTGCCCCGCTTTCAAGTCCTCTTGGCACCCTTACTTCAGTATATTTTTGGACGATAGTTGTCATTTATAACTCTGCAGGTTTGTGAATTACAGTGCCCCTGAGCTCCTTTCTTCAACTCGTTTTCTTGTGAGCTGGCCGCACACCGCAGGATGGCTTCAGGCCCTAATCTGGTTCCGGCACGGCACGCTGAGCCTTTGGTTATTTCCTCTTCCTGGTGGGAAATGAGAGTTAAATTTGCCCGTCCAGACACCTCCAGCTAGTCTCTCATTGGTTCTCGCTATTCCTGTTCATCTTCCGCAGAAATTGCAAACTGGGCCAAACAGGAGGTTAAAGGCACTGACTCTCCAAGTCGGGAGAGTTTTAGTAAAGCGTCTGGAATGTTGCACCCGAGTACCAGGGTACGAAAACTGAGACATATTTGAACACGTCTCCCGATCACATGGTTGATCATACTCTAGGTTCCACATGCATGTTTTAGCTGAAGGAAGAATACCTTAAACCTGGGTAGTTGAAACCCGTGGAATGGGTACCATGCAATATAACTTCAAAGGGTCTTCATTTGCTCACCGAACCTCTCCAATCCTATCACTGCTGCGTTTATGTCCCTGTACACATGCTTGATTCTCTTTCGGAGACATAGCAATCCATAGGTTTTAAGATACTTAAGAGTCAGGTACATTCTTAGGCGTTTAATATGCGGTGTTGAGTCCATTTCGTTGAGCAAGGAGTAGCTCTTGTCTATTCCATATTTGGCTTAAGGAACTTTATCTGTGCTCATTTCAATCTCTGGTTTTATGCAGCACCCCAACTCACCTTTCCCCTTAAACAAGCATAAGTTGGTTTTCTAAATTTGAGACCCTGTTCTGTTCTGTAATTCAGTTCCTGTGTAGCCAAGTTTACATTCCGTGTATTACTGATATCTTATGATGTTTCTTTTTCTGTGTGACTTATTTCAGTTAGAATCATCGTACCTGAATCCACTCATTGTGCTGCTACGGGCCTGATGACATAGATTTCACTGCTGAGTGATACTGCATTGTACGTAAGTACCACAAGTTCTTTATCCATTTTTCACTTTCTGTGATATTGAACTTGTACGGTAAACGAGGTTCTTGTAAACAGAGGCGTCCCAAACATTGGGGTGGCTGTATCTTTTTGATTTTAATTTCCCTAAGCTATAGGACCATAAGTGGAAGTGCCCTAGGCTCTGTTGCTTTGTTTTTTAGACGTTTCAGGAAACACCATACACTTCTCCCGAGTGTCTGTTGGCAATTTACATCCCGCCCATCAGCATAACAAGGCTCCCAGTTCTCCATGGCCTGTCCTGCCTTTCTGGATTTTACACTTTTTTCAGATGGCCCTTTTGACCGGGGGGAAGTGAGACTTCATTGTAGTGCAGATTTCCTTTGCAAGCTTGCTTGGTTGGCCAAAAAGGGCGTATGCGTTTTTTCCTGAATATATTCAGGAAAAAACGCATACGCCCTTTTTGGCCAAG
This sequence comes from Globicephala melas, assembly GCF_963455315.2. Classification (NCBI taxonomy): domain Eukaryota; kingdom Metazoa; phylum Chordata; class Mammalia; order Artiodactyla; family Delphinidae; genus Globicephala; species Globicephala melas. The sequence continues at coordinate 97,103 of NW_027207437.1, read as the reverse complement.
TGCATCATTGTGGACGTTCTGCCTCTTTTCCTATGCTTTCAATGCAATTCCAGTCTACCTCCTGAAATCGGTTTCCTGCAATTCTGCCCCGCTTTCAAGTCCTCTTGGCAGCCTTACTTCAGTATATTTTTGGACGATAGTTGTCATTTATAACTCTGCAGGTTTGTGAATTACAGTGCCCCTGAGCTCCTTTCTTCAACTCGTTTTCTTGTGAGCTGGCCGCAACACCGCAGGATGGCTTCAGGCCCTAATCTGGTTCCGGCACGGCACGCTGAGCCTTTGGTTATTTCCTCTTCCTGGTGGGAAATGAGAGTTAAATTTGCCCGTCCAGAGACCTCCAGCTAGTCTCTCATTGGTTCTCGCTATTCCTGTTCATCTTCCGCAGAAATTGCAAACTGGGCCAAACAGGAGGTTAAAGGGACTGACTCTCCAAGTCGGGAGAGTGTTAGTAAAGCGTCTGGAATGTTGCACCCGAGTACCAGGGTACGAAAACTGAGACATATTTGAACACGTCTCCCGATCACATGGTTGATCATACTCTAGGTTCCACATGCATGTTTTAGCTGAAGGAAGAATACCTTAAACCTGGGTAGTTGAAACCCGTGGAATGGGTACCATGCAATATGACTTCAAAGGGTCTTCATTTGCTCACCGAACCTCTCCAATCCTATCACTGCTGCGTTTATGTCCCTGTACACATGCTTGATTCTCTTTCGGAGACATAGCAATCCATAGGTTTTAAGATACTTAAGAGTCAGGTACATTCTTAGGCGTTTAATATGCGGTGTTGAGTCCATTTCGTTGAGCAAGGAGTAGCTCTTGTCTATTCCATATTTGGCTTAAGGAACTTTATCTGTGCTCATTTCAATCTCTGGTTTTATGCAGCACCCCAACTCACCTTTACCCTTAAACAAGCATAAGTTGGTTTTCTAAATTTGAGACCCTGTTCTGTTCTGTAATTCAGTTCCTGTGTAGCCAAGTTTACATTCCGTGTATTACTGATATCTTATGATGTTTCTTTTTCTGTGTGACTTATTTCAGTTAGAATCATCGTACCTGAATCCACTCATTGTGCTGCTACGGGCCTGATGACATAGATTTCACTGCTGAGTGATACTGCATTGTACGTAAGTACCACAAGTTCTTTATCCATTTTTCACTTTCTGTGATATTGAACTTGTACGGTAAACGAGGTTCTTGTAAACAGAGGCGTCCCAAACATTGGGGTGGCTGTATCTTTTTGATTTTAATTTCCCTAAGCTATAGGACCATAAGTGGAAGTGCCCTAGGCTCTGTTGCTTTGTTTTTTAGACGTTTCAGGAAACACCATACACTTCTCCCGAGTGTCTGTTGGCAATTTACATCCCGCCCATCAGCATAACAAGGCTCCCAGTTCTCCATGGCCTGTCCTGCCTTTCTGGATTTTACACTTTTTTCAGATGGCCCTTTTGACCGGGGGGAAGTGAGACTTCATTGTAGTGCAGATTTCCTTTGCAAGCTTGCTTGGTTGGCCAAAAAGGGCGTATGCGTTTTTTCCTGAATATATTCAGGAAAAAACGCATACGCCCTTTTTGGCCAAGTGCATCATTGTGGACGTTCTGCCTCTTTTCCTATGCTTTCAATGCAATTCCAGTCTACCTCCTGAAATCGGTTTCCTGCAATTCTGCCCCGCTTTCAAGTCCTCTTGGCAGCCTTACTTCAGTATATTTTTGGATGATAGTTGTCATTTATAACTCTGCAGGTTTGTGAATTACAGTGCCCCTGAGCTCCTTTCTTCAACTCGTTTTCTTGTGAGCTGGCTGCAACACCGCAGGATGGCTTCAGGCCCTAATCTGGTTCCGGCACGGCACGCTGAGCCTTTGGTTATTTCCTCTTCCTGGTGGGAAATGAGAGTTAAATTTGCCCGTCCAGACACCTCCAGCTAGTCTCTCATTGGTTCTCGCTATTCCTGTTCATCTTCCGCAGAAATTGCAAACTGGGCCAAACAGGAGGTTAAAGGGACTGACTCTCCAAGTCGGGAGAGTGTTAGTAAAGCGTCTGGAATGTTGCACCCTTGTACCAGGGTACGAAAACTGAGACATATTTGAACACGTCTCCCGATCACATGGTTGATCATACTCTAGGTTCCACATGCATGTTTTAGCTGAAGGAAGAATACCTTAAACCTGGGTAGTTGAAACCCGTGGAATGGGTACCATGCAATATGACTTCAAAGGGTCTTCATTTGCTCACCGAACCTCTCCAATCCAATCACTGCTGCGTTTATATCCCTGTACACATGCTTGATTCTCTTTCGGAGACATAGCAATCCATAGGTTTTAAGATACTTAAGAGTCAGGTACATTCTTAGGCGTTTAATATGCGGTGTTGAGTCCATTTCGTTGAGCAAGGAGTAGCTCTTGTCTATTCCATATTTGGCTTAAGGAACTTTATCTGTGCTCATTTCAATCTCTGGTTTTATGCAGCACCCCAACTCACCTTTCCCCTTAAACAAGCATAAGTTGGTTTTCTAAATTTGAGACCCTGTTCTGTTCTGTAATTCAGTTCCTGTGTAGCCAAGTTTACATTCCGTGTATTACTGATATCTTATGATGTTTCTTTTTCTGTGTGACTTATTTCAGTTAGAATCATCGTACCTGAATCCACTCATTGTGCTGCTACGGGCCTGATGACATAGATTTCACTGCTGAGTGATACTGCATTGTACGTAAGTACCACAAGTTCTTTATCCATTTTTCACTTTCTGTGATATTGAACTTGTACGGTAAACGAGGTTCTTGTAAACAGAGGCGTCCCAAACATTGGGGTGGCTGTATCTTTTTGATTTTAATTTCCCTAAGCTATAGGACCATAAGTGGAAGTGCCCTAGGCTCTGTTGCTTTGTTTTTTAGACGTTTCAGGAAACACCATACACTTCTCCCGAGTGTCTGTTGGCAATTTACATCCCGCCCATCAGCATAACAAGGCTCCCAGTTCTCCATGGCCTGTCCTGCCTTTCTGGATTTTACACTTTTTTCAGATGGCCCTTTTGACCGGGGGGAAGTGAGACTTCATTGTAGTGCAGATTTCCTTTGCAAGCTTGCTTGGTTGGCCAAAAAGGGCGTATGCGTTTTTTCCTGAATATATTCAGGAAAAAACGCATACGCCCTTTTTGGCCAAGTGCATCATTGTGGACGTTCTGCCTCTTTTCCTATGCTTTCAATGCAATTCCAGTCTACCTCCTGAAATCGGTTTCCTGCAATTCTGCCCCACTTTCAAATCCTCTTGGCAGCCTTACTTCAGTATATTTTTGGATGATAGTTGTCATTTATAACTCTGCAGGTTTGTGAATTACAGTGCCCCTGAGCTCCTTTCTTCAACTCGTTTTCTTGTGAGCTGGCCGCAACACCGCAGGATGGCTTCAGGCCCTAATCTGGTTCCGGCACGGCACGCTGAGCCTTTGGTTATTTCCTCTTCCTGGTGGGAAATGAGAGTTAAATTTGCCCGTCCAGACACCTCCAGCTAGTCTCTCATTGGTTCTCGCTATTCCTGTTCATCTTCCGCAGAAATTGCAAACTGGGCCAAACAGGAGGTTAAAGGGACTGACTCTCCAAGTCGGGAGAGTGTTAGTAAAGCGTCTGGAATGTTGCAACCGAGTACCAGGGTACGAAAACTGAGACATATTTGAACACGTCTCCCGATCACATGGTTGATCATACTCTAGGTTCCACATGCATGTTTTAGCTGAAGGAAGAATACCTTAAACCTGGGTAGTTGAAACCCGTGGAATGGGTACCATGCAATATGACTTCAAAGGGTCTTCATTTGCTCACCGAACCTCTCCAATCCTATCACTGCCGCGTTTATGTCCCTGTACACATGCTTGATTCTCTTTCGGAGACATAGCAATCCATAGGTTTTAAGATACTTAAGAGTCAGGTACATTCTTAGGCGTTTAATATGCGGTGTTGAGTCCATTTCGTTGAGCAAGGAGTAGCTCTTGTCTATTCCATATTTGGCTTAAGGAACTTTATCTGTGCTCATTTCAATCTCTGGTTTTATGCAGCACCCCAACTCACCTTTCCCCTTAAACAAGCATAAGTTGGTTTTCTAAATTTGAGACCCTGTTCTGTTCTGTAATTCAGTTCCTGTGTAGCCAAGTTTACATTCCGTGTATTACTGATATCTTATGATGTTTCTTTTTCTGTGTGACTTATTTCAGTTAGAATCATCGTACCTGAATCCACTCATTGTGCTGCTACGGGCCTGATGACATAGATTTCACTGCTGAGTGATACTGCATTGTACGTAAGTACCACAAGTTCTTTATCCATTTTTCACTTTCTGTGATATTGAACTTGTACGGTAAACGAGGTTCTTGTAAACAGAGGCGTCCCAAACATTGGGGTGGCTGTATCTTTTTGATTTTAATTTCCCTAAGCTATAGGACCATAAGTGGAAGTGCCCTAGGCTCTGTTGCTTTGTTTTTTAGACGTTTCAGGAAACACCATACACTTCTCCCGAGTGTCTGTTGGCAATTTACATCCCGCCCATCAGCATAACAAGGCTCCCAGTTCTCCATGGCCTGTCCTGCCTTTCTGGATTTTACACTTTTTTCAGATGGCCCTTTTGACCGGGGGGAAGTGAGACTTCATTGTAGTGCAGATTTCCTTTGCAAGCTTGCTTGGTTGGCCAAAAAGGGCGTATGCGTTTTTTCCTGAATATATTCAGGAAAAAACGCATACGCCCTTTTTGGCCAAGTGCATCATTGTGGACGTTCTGCCTCTTTTCCTATGCTTTCAATGCAATTCCAGTCTACCTCCTGAAATCGGTTTCCTGCAATTCTGCCCCGCTTTCAAGTCCTCTTGGCAGCCTTACTTCAGTATATTTTTGGATGATAGTTGTCATTTATAACTCTGCAGGTTTGTGAATTACAGTGCCCCTGAGCTCCTTTCTTCAACTCGTTTTCTTGTGAGCTGGCCGCAACACCGCAGGATGGCTTCAGGCCCTAATCTGGTTCCGGCACGGCACGCTGAGCCTTTGGTTATTTCCTCTTCCTGGTGGGAAATGAGAGTTAAATTTGCCCGTCCAGACACCTCCAGCTAGTCTCTCATTGGTTCTCGCTATTCCTGTTCATCTTCCGCAGAAATTGCAAACTGGGCCAAACAGGAGGTTAAAGGGACTGACTCTCCAAGTCGGGAGAGTGTTAGTAAAGCGTCTGGAATGTTGCAACCGAGTACCAGGGTACGAAAACTGAGACATATTTGAACACGTCTCCCGATCACATGGTTGATCATACTCTAGGTTCCACATGCATGTTTTAGCTGAAGGAAGAATACCTTAAACCTGGGTAGTTGAAACCCGTGGAATGGGTACCATGCAATATGACTTCAAAGGGTCTTCATTTGCTCACCGAACCTCTCCAATCCTATCACTGCTGCGTTTATGTCCCTGTACACATGCTTGATTCTCTTTCGGAGACATAGCAATCCATAGGTTTTAAGATACTTAAGAGTCAGGTACATTCTTAGGCGTTTAATATGCGGTGTTGAGTCCATTTCGTTGAGCAAGGAGTAGCTCTTGTCTATTCCATATTTGGCTTAAGGAACTTTATCTGTGCTCATTTCAATCTCTGGTTTTATGCAGCACCCCAACTCACCTTTCCCCTTAAACAAGCATAAGTTGGTTTTCTAAATTTGAGACCCTGTTCTGTTCTGTAATTCAGTTCCTGTGTAGCCAAGTTTACATTCCGTGTATTACTGATATCTTATGATGTTTCTTTTTCTGTGTGACTTATTTCAGTTAGAATCATCGTACCTGAATCCACTCATTGTGCTGCTACGGGCCTGATGACATAGATTTCACTGCTGAGTGATACTGCATTGTACGTAAGTACCACAAGTTCTTTATCCATTTTTCACTTTCTGTGATATTGAACTTGTACGGTAAACGAGGTTCTTGTAAACAGAGGCGTCCCAAACATTGGGGTGGCTGTATCTTTTTGATTTTAATTTCCCAAAGGTATAGAACCATAAGTGGAAGTGCCCTAGGCTCTGTTGCTTTGTTTTTTAGACGTTTCAGGAAACACCATACACTTCTCCCGAGTGTCTGTTGGCAATGTACATCCCGCCCATCAGCATAACAAGGCTCCCAGTTCTCCATGGCCTGTCCTGCCTTTCTGGATTTTACACTTTTTTCAGATGGCCCTTTTGACCGGGGGGAAGTGAGACTTCATTGTAGTGCAGATTTCCTTTGCAAGCTTGCTTGGTTGGCCAAAAAGGGCGTATGCGTTTTTTCCTGAATATATTCAGGAAAAAACGCATACGCCCTTTTTGGCCAAGTGCATCATTGTGGACGTTCTGCCTCTTTTCCTATGCTTTCAATGCAATTCCAGTCTACCTCCTGAAATCGGTTTCCTGCAATTCTGCCCCGCTTTCAAGTCCTCTTGGCAGCCTTACTTCAGTATATTTTTGGACGATAGTTGTCATTTATAACTCTGCAGGTTTGTGAATTACAGTGCCCCTGAGCTCCTTTCTTCAACTCGTTTTCTTGTGAGCTGGCCGCAACACCGCAGGATGGCTTCAGGCCCTAATCTGGTTCCGGCACGGCACGCTGAGCCTTTGGTTATTTCCTCTTCCTGGTGGGAAATGAGAGTTAAATTTGCCCGTCCAGACACCTCCAGCTAGTCTCTCATTGGTTCTCGCTATTCCTGTTCATCTTCCGCAGAAATTGCAAACTGGGCCAAACAGGAGGTTAAAGGGACTGACTCTCCAAGTCGGGAGAGTGTTAGTAAAGCGTCTGGAATGTTGCAACCGAGTACCAGGGTACGAAAACTGAGACATATTTGAACACGTCTCCCGATCACATGGTTGATCATACTCTAGGTTCCACATGCATGTTTTAGCTGAAGGAAGAATACCTTAAACCTGGGTAGTTGAAACCCGTGGAATGGGTACCATGCAATATGACTTCAAAGGGTCTTCATTTGCTCACCGAACCTCTCCAATCCTATCACTGCTGCGTTTATGTCCCTGTACACATGCTTGATTCTCTTTCGGAGACATAGCAATCCATAGGTTTTAACATACTTAAGAGTCAGGTACATTCTTAGGCGTTTAATATGCGGTGTTGAGTCCATTTCGTTGAGCAAGGAGTAGCTCTTGTCTATTCCATATTTGGCTTAAGGAACTTTATCTGTGCTCATTTCAATCTCTGGTTTTATGCAGCACCCCAACTCACCTTTACCCTTAAAAAAGCATAAGTTGGTTTTCTAAATTTGAGACCCTGTTCTGTTCTGTAATTCAGTTCCTGTGTAGCCAAGTTTACATTCCGTGTATTACTGATATCTTATGATGTTTCTTTTTCTGTGTGACTTATTTCAGTTAGAATCATCGTACCTGAATCCACTCATTGTGCTGCTACGGGCCTGATGACATAGATTTCACTGCTGAGTGATACTGCATTGTACGTAAGTACCACAAGTTCTTTATCCATTTTTCACTTTCTGTGATATTGAACTTGTACGGTAAACGAGGTTCTTGTAAACAGAGGCGTCCCAAACATTGGGGTGGCTGTATCTTTTTGATTTTAATTTCCCTAAGCTATAGGACCATAAGTGGAAGTGCCCTAGGCTCTGTTGCTTTGTTTTTTAGACGTTTCAGGAAACACCATACACTTCTCCCGAGTGTCTGTTGGCAATTTACATCCCGCCCATCAGCATAACAAGGCTCCCAGTTCTCCATGGCCTGTCCTGCCTTTCTGGATTTTACACTTTTTTCAGATGGCCCTTTTGACCGGGGGGAAGTGAGACTTCATTGTAGTGCAGATTTCCTTTGCAAGCTTGCTTGGTTGGCCAAAAAGGGCGTATGCGTTTTTTCCTGAATATATTCAGGAAAAAACGCATACGCCCTTTTTGGCCAAGTGCATCATTGTGGACGTTCTGCCTCTTTTCCTATGCTTTCAATGCAATTCCAGTCTACCTCCTGAAATCGGTTTCCTGCAATTCTGCCCCGCTTTCAAGTCCTCTTGGCAGCCTTACTTCAGTATATTTTTGGACGATAGTTGTCATTTATAACTCTGCAGGTTTGTGAATTACAGTGCCCCTGAGCTCCTTTCTTCAACTCGCTTTTTTGTGAGCTGGCCGCAACACCGCAGGATGGCTTCAGGCCCTAATCTGGTTCCGGCACGGCACGCTGAGCCTTTGGTTATTTCCTCTTCCTGGTGGGAAATGAGAGTTAAATTTGCCCGTCCAGACACCTCCAGCTAGTCTCTCATTGGTTCTCGCTATTCCTGTTCATCTTCCGCAGAAATTGCAAACTGGGCCAAACAGGAGGTTAAAGGGACTGACTCTCCAAGTCGGGAGAGTGTTAGTAAAGCGTCTGGAATGTTGCACCCGAGTACCAGGGTACGAAAACTGAGACATATTTGAACACGTCTCCCGATCACATGGTTGATCATACTCTAGGTTCCACATGCATGTTTTAGCTGAAGGAAGAATACCTTAAACCTGGGTAGTTGAAACCCGTGGAATGGGTACCATGCAATATGACTTCAAAGGGTCTTCATTTGCTCACCGAACCTCTCCAATCCTATCACTGCTGCGTTTATGTCCCTGTACACATGCTTGATTCTCTTTCGGAGACATAGCAATCCATAGGTTTTAAGATACTTAAGAGTCAGGTACATTCTTAGGCGTTTAATATGCGGTGTTGAGTCCATTTCGTTGAGCAAGGAGTAGCTCTTGTCTATTCCATATTTGGCTTAAGGAACTTTATCTGTGCTCATTTCAATCTCTGGTTTTATGCAGCACCCCAACTCACCTTTACCCTTAAACAAGCATAAGTTGGTTTTCTAAATTTGAGACCCTGTTCTGTTCTGTAATTCAGTTCCTGTGTAGCCAAGTTTACATTCCGTGTATTACTGATATCTTATGATGTTTCTTTTTCTGTGTGACTTATTTCAGTTAGAATCATCGTACCTGAATCCACTCATTGTGCTGCTACGGGCCTGATGACATAGATTTCACTGCTGAGTGATACTGCATTGTACGTAAGTACCACAAGTTCTTTATCCATTTTTCACTTTCTGTGATATTGAACTTGTACGGTAAACGAGGTTCTTGTAAACAGAGGTGTCCCAAACATTGGGGTGGCTGTATCTTTTTGATTTTAATTTCCCTAAGCTATAGGACCATAAGTGGAAGTGCCCTAGGCTCTGTTGCTTTGTTTTTTAGATGTTTCAGGAAACACCATACACTTCTCCCGAGTGTCTGTTGGCAATGTACATCCCGCCCATCAGTATAACAAGGCTCCCAGTTCTCCATGGCCTGTCCTGCCTTTCTGGATTTTACACTTTTTTCAGATGGCCCTTTTGACCGGGGGGAAGTGAGACTTCATTGTAGTGCAGATTTCCTTTGCAAGCTTGCTTGGTTGGCCAAAAAGGGCGTATGCGTTTTTTCCTGAATATATTCAGGAAAAAACGCATACGCCCTTTTTGGCCAAGTGCATCATTGTGGACGTTCTGCCTCTTTTCCTATGCTTTCAATGCAATTCCAGTCTACCTCCTGAAATCGGTTTCCTGCAATTCTGCCCCGCTTTCAAGTCCTCTTGGCAGCCTTACTTCAGTATATTTTTGGACGATAGTTGTCATTTATAACTCTGCAGGTTTGTGAATTACAGTGCCCCTGAGCTCCTTTCTTCAACTCCTTTTCTTGTGAGCTGGCCGCAACACCGCAGGATGGCTTCAGGCCCTAATCTGGTTCCGGCACGGCACGCTGAGCCTTTGGTTATTTCCTCTTCCTGGTGGGAAATGAGAGTTAAATTTGCCCGTCCAGACACCTCCAGCTAGTCTCTCATTGGTTCTCGCTATTCCTGTTCATCTTCCGCAGAAATTGCAAACTGGGCCAAACAGGAGGTTAAAGGGACTGACTCTCCAAGTCGGGAGAGTGTTAGTAAAGCGTCTGGAATGTTGCACCCGAGTACCAGGGTACGAAAACTGAGACATATTTGAACACGTCTCCCGATCACATGGTTGATCATACTCTAGGTTCCACATGCATGTTTTAGCTGAAGGAAGAATACCTTAAACCTGGGTAGTTGAAACCCGTGGAATGGGTACCATGCAATATGACTTCAAAGGGTCTTCATTTGCTCACCGAACCTCTCCAATCCTATCACTGCTGCGTTTATGTCCCTGTACACATGCTTGATTCTCTTTCGGAGACATAGCAATCCATAGGTTTTAACATACTTAAGAGTCAGGTACATTCTTAGGCGTTTAATATGCGGTGTTGAGTCCATTTCGTTGAGCAAGGAGTAGCTCTTGTCTATTCCATATTTGGCTTAAGGAACTTTATCTGTGCTCATTTCAATCTCTGGTTTTATGCAGCACCCCAACTCACCTTTACCCTTAAACAAGCATAAGTTGGTTTTCTAAATTTGAGACCCTGTTCTGTTCTGTAATTCAGTTCCTGTGTAGCCAAGTTTACATTCCGTGTATTACTGATATCTTATGATGTTTCTTTTTCTGTGTGACTTATTTCAGTTAGAATCATCGTACCTGAATCCACTCATTGTGCTGCTACGGGCCTGATGACATAGATTTCACTGCTGAGTGATACTGCATTGTACGTAAGTACCACAAGTTCTTTATCCATTTTTCACTTTCTGTGATATTGAACTTGTACGGTAAACGAGGTTCTTGTAAACAGAGGCGTCCCAAACATTGGGGTGGCTGTATCTTTTTGATTTTAATTTCCCTAAGCTATAGGACCATAAGTGGAAGTGCCCTAGGCTCTGTTGCTTTGTTTTTTAGATGTTTCAGGAAACACCATACACTTCTCCCGAGTGTCTGTTGGCAATTTACATCCCGCCCATCAGCATAACAAGGCTCCCAGTTCTCCATGGCCTGTCCTGCCTTTCTGGATTTTACACTTTTTTCAGATGGCCCTTTTGACCGGGGGGAAGTGAGACTTCATTGTAGTGCAGATTTCCTTTGCAAGCTTGCTTGGTTGGCCAAAAAGGGCGTATGCGTTTTTTCCTGAATATATTCAGGAAAAAACGCATACGCCCTTTTTGGCCAAGTGCATCATTGTGGACGTTCTGCCTCTTTTCCTATGCTTTCAATGCAATTCCAGTCTACCTCCTGAAATCGGTTTCCTGCAATTCTGCCCCGCTTTCAAGTCCTCTTGGCAGCCTTACTTCAGTATATTTTTGGACGATAGTTGTCATTTATAACTCTGCAGGTTTGTGAATTACAGTGCCCCTGAGCTCCTTTCTTCAACTCGTTTTCTTGTGAGCTGGCCGCACACCGCAGGATGGCTTCAGGCCCTAATCTGGTTCCGGCACGGCACGCTGAGCCTTTGGTTATTTCCTCTTCCTGGTGGGAAATGAGAGTTAAATTTGCCCGTCCAGACACCTCCAGCTAGTCTCTCATTGGTTCTCGCTATTCCTGTTCATCTTCCGCAGAAATTGCAAACTGGGCCAAACAGGAGGTTAAAGGGACTGACTCTCCAAGTCGGGAGAGTGTTAGTAAAGCGTCTGGAATGTTGCACCCGAGTACCAGGGTACGAAAACTGAGACATATTTGAACACGTCTCCCGATCACATGGTTGATCATACTCTAGGTTCCACATGCATGTTTTAGCTGAAGGAAGAATACCTTAAACCTGGGTAGTTGAAACCCGTGGAATGGGTACCATGCAATATGACTTCAAAGGGTCTTCATTTGCTCACCGAACCTCTCCAATCCTATCACTGCTGCGTTTATGTCCCTGTACACATGCTTGATTCTCTTTCGGAGACATAGCAATCCATAGGTTTTAAGATACTTAAGAGTCAGGTACATTCTTAGGCGTTTAATATGCGGTGTTGAGTCCATTTCGTTGAGCAAGGAGTAGCTCTTGTCTATTCCATATTTGGCTTAAGGAACTTTATCTGTGCTCATTTCAATCTCTGGTTTTATGCAGCACCCCAACTCACCTTTACCCTTAAACAAGCATAAGTTGGTTTTCTAAATTTGAGACCCTGTTCTGTTCTGTAATTCAGTTCCTGTGTAGCCAAGTTTACATTCCGTGTATTACTGATATCTTATGATGTTTCTTTTTCTGTGTGACTTATTTCAGTTAGAATCATCGTACCTGAATCCACTCATTGTGCTGCTACGGGCCTGATGACATAGATTTCACTGCTGAGTGATACTGCATTGTACGTAAGTACCACAAGTTCTTTATCCATTTTTCACTTTCTGTGATATTGAACTTGTACGGTAAACGAGGTTCTTGTAAACAGAGGCGTCCCAAACATTGGGGTGGCTGTATCTTTTTGATTTTAATTTCCCTAAGCTATAGGACCATAAGTGGAAGTGCCCTAGGCTCTGTTGCTTTGTTTTTTAGATGTTTCAGGAAACACCATACACTTCTCATAAGTGTCTGTTGGCAATTTACATCCCGCCCATCAGCATAACAAGGCTCCCAGTTCTCCATGGCCTGTCCTGCCTTTCTGGATTTTACACTTTTTTCAGATGGCCCTTTTGACCGGGGGGAAGTGAGACTTCATTGTAGTGCAGATTTCCTTTGCAAGCTTGCTTGGTTGGCCAAAAAGGGCGTATGCGTTTTTTCCTGAATATATTCAGGAAAAAACGCATACGCCCTTTTTGGCCAAGTGCATCATTGTGGACGTTCTGCCTCTTTTCCTATGCTTTCAATGCAATTCCAGTCTACCTCCTGAAATCGGTTTCCTGCAATTCTGCCCCGCTTTCAAGTCCTCTTGGCAGCCTTACTTCAGTATATTTTTGGACGATAGTTGTCATTTATAACTCTGCAGGTTTGTGAATTACAGTGCCCCTGAGCTCCTTTCTTCAACTCGTTTTCTTGTGAGCTGGCCGCAACACCGCAGGATGGCTTCAGGCCCTAATCTGGTTCCGGCACGGCACGCTGAGCCTTTGGTTATTTCCTCTTCCTGGTGGGAAATGAGAGTTAAATTTGCCCGTCCAGACACCTCCAGCTAGTCTCTCATTGGTTCTCGCTATTCCTGTTCATCTTCCGCAGAAATTGCAAACTGGGCCAAACAGGAGGTTAAAGGGACTGACTCTCCAAGTCGGGAGAGTGTTAGTAAAGCGTCTGGAATGTTGCACCCGAGTACCAGGGTACGAAAACTGAGACATATTTGAACACGTCTCCCGATCACATGGTTGATCATACTCTAGGTTCCACATGCATGTTTTAGCTGAAGGAAGAATACCTTAAACCTGGGTAGTTGAAACCCGTGGAATGGGTACCATGCAATATGACTTCAAAGGGTCTTCATTTGCTCACCGAACCTCTCCAATCCTATCACTGCTGCGTTTATGTCCCTGTACACATGCTTGATTCTCTTTCGGAGACATAGCAATCCATAGGTTTTAAGATACTTAAGAGTCAGGTACATTCTTAGGCGTTTAATATGGGGTGTTGAGTCCATTTCGTTGAGCAAGGAGTAGCTCTTGTCTATTCCATATTTGGCTTAAGGAACTTTATCTGTGCTCATTTCAATCTCTGGTTTTATGCAGCACCCCAACTCACCTTTCCCCTTAAACAAGCATAAGTTGGTTTTCTAAATTTGAGACCCTGTTCTGTTCTGTAATTCAGTTCCTGTGTAGCCAAGTTTACATTCCGTGTATTACTGATATCTTATGATGTTTCTTTTTCTGTGTGACTTATTTCAGTTAGAATCATCGTACCTGAATCCACTCATTGTGCTGCTACGGGCCTGATGACATAGATTTCACTGCTGAGTGATACTGCATTGTACGTAAGTACCACAAGTTCTTTATCCATTTTTCACTTTCTGTGATATTGAACTTGTACGGTAAACGAGGTTCTTGTAAACAGAGGCGTCCCAAACATTGGGGTGGCTGTATCTTTTTGATTTTAATTTCCCTAAGCTATAGGACCATAAGTGGAAGTGCCCTAGGCTCTGTTGCTTTGTTTTTTAGATGTTTCAGGAAACACCATACACTTCTCCCGAGTGTCTGTTGGCAATTTACATCCCGCCCATCAGCATAACAAGGCTCCCAGTTCTCCATGGCCTGTCCTGCCTTTCTGGATTTTACACTTTTTTCAGATGGCCCTTTTGACCGGGGGGAAGTGAGACTTCATTGTAGTGCAGATTTCCTTTGCAAGCTTGCTTGGTTGGCCAAAAAGGGCGTATGCGTTTTTTCCTGAATATATTCAGGAAAAAACGCATACGCCCTTTTTGGCCAAGTGCATCATTGTGGACGTTCTGCCTCTTTTCCTATGCTTTCAATGCAATTCCAGTCTACCTCCTGAAATCGGTTTCCTGCAATTCTGCCCCGCTTTCAAGTCCTCTTGGCAGCCTTACTTCAGTATATTTTTGGACGATAGTTGTCATTTATAACTCTGCAGGTTTGTGAATTACAGTGCCCCTGAGCTCCTTTCTTCAACTCGTTTTCTTGTGAGCTGGCCGCAACACCGCAGGATGGCTTCAGGCCCTAATCTGGTTCCGGCACGGCACGCTGAGCCTTTGGTTATTTCCTCTTCCTGGTGGGAAATGAGAGTTAAATTTGCCCGTCCAGACACCTCCAGCTAGTCTCTCATTGGTTCTCGCTATTCCTGTTCATCTTCTGCAGAAATTGCAAACTGGGCCAAACAGGAGGTTAAAGGGACTGACTCTCCAAGTCGGGAGAGTGTTAGTAAAGCATCTGGAATGTTGCACCCGAGTACCAGGGTACGAAAACTGAGACATATTTGAACACGTCTCCCGATCACATGGTTGATCATACTCTAGGTTCCACATGCATGTTTTAGCTGAAGGAAGAATACCTTAAACCTGGGTAGTTGAAACCCGTGGAATGGGTACCATGCAATATGACTTCAAAGGGTCTTCATTTGCTCACCGAACCTCTCCAATCCTATCACTGCTGCGTTTATGTCCCTGTACACATGCTTGATTCTCTTTCGGAGACATAGCAATCCATAGGTTTTAAGATACTTAAGAGTCAGGTACATTCTTAGGCGTTTAATATGGGGTGTTGAGTCCATTTCGTTGAGCAAGGAGTAGCTCTTGTCTATTCCATATTTGGCTTAAGGAACTTTATCTGTGCTCATTTCAATCTCTGGTTTTATGCAGCACCCCAACTCACCTTTACCCTTAAACAAGCATAAGTTGGTTTTCTAAATTTGAGACCCTGTTCTGTTCTGTAATTCAGTTCCTGTGTAGCCAAGTTTACATTCCGTGTATTACTGATATCTTATGATGTTTCTTTTTCTGTGTGACTTATTTTAGTTAGAATCATCATACCTGAATCCACTCATTGTGCTGCTACGGGCCTGATGACATAGATTTCACTGCTGAGTGATACTGCATTGTACGTAAGTACCACAAGTTCTTTATCCATTTTTCACTTTCTGTGATATTGAACTTGTACGGTAAACGAGGTTCTTGTAAACAGAGGCGTCCCAAACATTGGGGTGGCTGTATCTTTTTGATTTTAATTTCCCTAAGCTATAGGACCATAAGTGGAAGTGCCCTAGGCTCTGTTGCTTTGTTTTTTAGACGTTTCAGGAAACACCATACACTTCTCATAAGTGTCTGTTGGCAATTTACATCCCGCCCATCAGCATAACAAGGCTCCCAGTTCTCCATGGCCTGTCCTGCCTTTCTGGATTTTACACTTTTTTCAGATGGCCCTTTTGACCGGGGGGAAGTGAGACTTCATTGTAGTGCAGATTTCCTTTGCAAGCTTGCTTGGTTGGCCAAAAAGTGCGTATGCGTTTTTTCCTGAATATATTCAGGAAAAAACGCATACGCCCTTTTTGGCCAAGTGCATCATTGTGGACGTTCTGCCTCTTTTCCTATGCTTTCAATGCAATTCCAGTCTACCTCCTGAAATCGGTTTCCTGCAATTCTGCCCCGCTTTCAAGTCCTCTTGGCAGCCTTACTTCAGTATATTTTTGGACGATAGTTGTCATTTATAACTCTGCAGGTTTGTGAATTACAGTGCCCCTGAGCTCCTTTCTTCAACTCGTTTTCTTGTGAGCTGGCCGCAACACCGCAGGATGGCTTCAGGCCCTAATCTGGTTCCGGCACGGCACGCTGAGCCTTTGGTTATTTCCTCTTCCTGGTGGGAAATGAGAGTTAAATTTGCCCGTCCAGACACCTCCAGCTAGTCTCTCATTGGTTCTCGCTATTCCTGTTCATCTTCCGCAGAAATTGCAAACTGGGCCAAACAGGAGGTTAAAGGGACTGACTCTCCAAGTCGGGAGAGTGTTAGTAAAGCGTCTGGAATGTTGCACCCGAGTACCAGGGTACGAAAACTGAGACATATTTGAACACGTCTCCCGATCACATGGTTGATCATACTCTAGGTTCCACATGCATGTTTTAGCTGAAGGAAGAATACCTTAAACCTGGAGAGTTGAGACCCGTGGAATGGGTACCATGCAATATGACTTCAAAGGGTCTTCATTTGCTCACCGAACCTCTCCAATCCTATCACTGCTGCGTTTATGTCCCTGTACACATGCTTGATTCTCTTTCGGAGACATAGCAATCCATAGGTTTTAAGATACTTAAGAGTCAGGTACATTCTTAGGCGTTTAATATGCGGTGTTGAGTCCATTTCGTTGAGCAAGGAGTAGCTCTTGTCTATTCCATATTTGGCTTAAGGAACTTTATCTGTGCTCATTTCAATCTCTGGTTTTATGCAGCACCCCAACTCACCTTTACCCTTAAACAAGCATAAGTTGGTTTTCTAAATTTGAGACCCTGTTCTGTTCTGTAATTCAGTTCCTGTGTAGCCAAGTTTACATTCCGTGTATTACTGATATCTTATGATGTTTCTTTTTCTGTGTGACTTATTTCAGTTAGAATCATCGTACCTGAATCCACTCATTGTGCTGCTACGGGCCTGATGACATAGATTTCACTGCTGAGTGATACTGCATTGTACGTAAGTACCACAAGTTCTTTATCCATTTTTCACTTTCTGTGATATTGAACTTGTACGGTAAACGAGGTTCTTGTAAACAGAGGCGTCCCAAACATTGGGGTGGCTGTATCTTTTTGATTTTAATTTCCCTAAGCTATAGGACCATAAGTGGAAGTGCCCTAGGCTCTGTTGCTTTGTTTTTTAGATGTTTCAGGAAACACCATACACTTCTCCCAAGTGTCTGTTGGCAATTTACATCCCGCCCATCAGCATAACAAGGCTCCCAGTTCTCCATGGCCTGTCCTGCCTTTCTGGATTTTACACTTTTTTCAGATGGCCCTTTTGACCGGGGGGAAGTGAGACTTCATTGTAGTGCAGATTTCCTTTGCAAGCTTGCTTGGTTGGCCAAAAAGGGCGTATGCGTTTTTTCCTGAATATATTCAGGAAAAAACGCATACGCCCTTTTTGGCCAAGTGCATCATTGTGGACGTTCTGCCTCTTTTCCTATGCTTTCAATGCAATTCCAGTCTACCTCCTGAAATCGGTTTCCTGCAATTCTGCCCCGCTTTCAAGTCCTCTTGGCAGCCTTACTTCAGTATATTTTTGGACGATAGTTGTCATTTATAACTCTGCAGGTTTGTGAATTACAGTGCCCCTGAGCTCCTTTCTTCAACTCGTTTTCTTGTGAGCTGGCCGCAACACCGCAGGATGGCTTCAGGCCCTAATCTGGTTCCGGCACGGCACGCTGAGCCTTTGGTTATTTCCTCTTCCTGGTGGGAAATGAGAGTTAAATTTGCCCGTCCAGACACCTCCAGCTAGTCTCTCATTGGTTCTCGCTATTCCTGTTCATCTTCCGCAGAAATTGCAAACTGGGCCAAACAGGAGGTTAAAGGGACTGACTCTCCAAGTCGGGAGAGTGTTAGTAAAGCGTCTGGAATGTTGCACCCGAGTACCAGGGTACGAAAACTGAGACATATTTGAACACGTCTCCCGATCACATGGTTGATCATACTCTAGGTTCCACATGCATGTTTTAGCTGAAGGAAGAATACCTTAAACCTGGGTAGTTGAAACCCGTGGAATGGGTACCATGCAATATGACTTCAAAGGGTCTTCATTTGCTCACCGAACCTCTCCAATCCTATCACTGCTGCGTTTATGTCCCTGTACACATGCTTGATTCTCTTTCGGAGACATAGCAATCCATAGGTTTTAAGATACTTAAGAGTCAGGTACATTCTTAGGCGTTTAATATGCGGTGTTGAGTCCATTTCGTTGAGCAAGGAGTAGCTCTTGTCTATTCCATATTTGGCTTAAGGAACTTTATCTGTGCTCATTTCAATCTCTGGTTTTATGCAGCACCCCAACTCACCTTTACCCTTAAACAAGCATAAGTTGGTTTTCTAAATTTGAGACCCTGTTCTGTTCTGTAATTCAGTTCCTGTGTAGCCAAGTTTACATTCCGTGTATTACTGATATCTTATGATGTTTCTTTTTCTGTGTGACTTATTTCAGTTAGAATCATCGTACCTGAATCCACTCATTGTGCTGCTACGGGCCTGATGACATAGATTTCACTGCTGAGTGATACTGCATTGTACGTAAGTACCACAAGTTCTTTATCCATTTTTCACTTTCTGTGATATTGAACTTGTACGGTAAACGAGGTTCTTGTAAACAGAGGCGTCCCAAACATTAGGGTGGCTGTATCTTTTTGATTTTAATTTCCCTAAGCTATAGGACCATAAGTGGAAGTGGCCTAGGCTCTGTTGCTTTGTTTTTTAGACGTTTCAGGAAACACCATACACTTCTCCCGAGTGTCTGTTGGCAATTTACATCCCGCCCATCAGCATAACAAGGCTCCCAGTTCTCCATGGCCTGTCCTGCCTTTCTGGATTTTACACTTTTTTCAGATGGCCCTTTTGACCGGGGGGAAGTGAGACTTCATTGTAGTGCAGATTTCCTTTGCAAGCTTGCTTGGTTGGCCAAAAAGGGCGTATGCGTTTTTTCCTGAATATATTCAGGAAAAAACGCATACGCCCTTTTTGGCCAAGTGCATCATTGTGGACGTTCTGCCTCTTTTCCTATGCTTTCAATGCAATTCCAGTCTACCTCCTGAAATCGGTTTCCTGCAATTCTGCCCCGCTTTCAAGTCCTCTTGGCAGCCTTACTTCAGTATATTTTTGGACGATAGTTGTCATTTATAACTCTGCAGGTTTGTGAATTACAGTGCCCCTGAGCCCCTTTCTTCAACTCGTTTTCTTGTGAGCTGGCCGCAACACCGCAGGATGGCTTCAGGCCCTAATCTGGTTCCGGCACGGCACGCTGAGCCTTTGGTTATTTCCTCTTCCTGGTGGGAAATGAGAGTTAAATTTGCCCGTCCAGACACCTCCAGCTAGTCTCTCATTGGTTCTCGCTATTCCTGTTCATCTTCCGCAGAAATTGCAAACTGGGCCAAACAGGAGGTTAAAGGGACTGACTCTCCAAGTCGGGAGAGTGTTAGTAAAGCGTCTGGAATGTTGCACCCGAGTAGCAGGGTACGAAAACTGAGACATATTTGAACACGTCTCCCGATCACATGGTTGATCATACTCTAGGTTCCACATGCATGTTTTAGCTGAAGGAAGAATACCTTAAACCTGGGTAGTTGAAACCCGTGGAATGGGTACCATGCAATATGACTTCAAAGGGTCTTCATTTGCTCACCGAACCTCTCCAATCCTATCACTGCTGCGTTTATGTCCCTGTACACATGCTTGATTCTCTTTCGGAGACATAGCAATCCATAGGTTTTAAGATACTTAAGAGTCAGGTACATTCTGAGGCGTTTAATATGCGGTGTTGAGTCCATTTCATTGAGCAAGGAGTAGCTCTTGTCTATTCCATATTTGGCTTAAGGAACTTTATCTGTGCTCATTTCAATCTCTGGTTTTATGCAGCACCCCAACTCACCTTTACCCTTAAACAAGCATAAGTTGGTTTTCTAAATTTGAGACCCTGTTCTGTTCTGTAATTCAGTTCCTGTGTAGCCAAGTGTACATTCCGTGTATTACTGATATCTTATGATGTTTCTTTTTCTGTGTGACTTATTTCAGTTAGAATCATCGTACCTGAATCCACTCAATGTGCTGCTACGGGCCTGATGACATAGATTTCACTGCTGAGTGATACTGCATTGTACGTAAGTACCACAAGTTCTTTATCCATTTTTCACTTTCTGTGATATTGAACTTGTACGGTAAACGAGGTTCTTGTAAACAGAGGCGTCCCAAACATTGGGGTGGCTGTATCTTTTTGATTTTAATTTCCCTAAGCTATAGGACCATAAGTGGAAGTGCCCTAGGCTCTGTTGCTTTGTTTTTTAGACGTTTCAGGAAACACCATACACTTCTCCCGAGTGTCTGTTGGCAATTTACAGCCCGCCCATCAGCATAACAAGGCTCCCAGTTCTCCATGGCCTGTCCTGCCTTTCTGGATTTTACACTTTTTTCAGATGGCCCTTTTGACCGGGGGGAAGTGAGACTTCATTGTAGTGCAGATTTCCTTTGCAAGCTTGCTTGGTTGGCCAAAAAGTGCGTATGCGTTTTTTCCTGAATATATTCAGGAAAAAACGCATACGCCCTTTTTGGCCAAGTGCATCATTGTGGACGTTCTGCCTCTTTTCCTATGCTTTCAATGCAATTCCAGTCTACCTCCTGAAATCGGTTTCCTGCAATTCTGCCCCGCTTTCAAGTCCTCTTGGCAGCCTTACTTCAGTATATTTTTGGACGATAGTTGTCATTTATAACTCTGCAGGTTTGTGAATTACAGTGCCCCTGAGCTCCTTTCTTCAACTCGTTTTCTTGTGAGCTGGCCGCAACACCGCAGGATGGCTTCAGGCCCTAATCTGGTTCCGGCACGGCACGCTGAGCCTTTGGTTATTTCCTCTTCCTGGTGGGAAATGAGAGTTAAATTTGCCCGTCCAGACACCTCCAGCTAGTCTCTCATTGGTTCTCGCTATTCCTGTTCATCTTCCGCAGAAATTGCAAACTGGGCCAAACAGGAGGTTAAAGGGACTGACTCTCCAAGTCGGGAGAGTGTTAGTAAAGCGTCTGGAATGTTGCACCCGAGTACCAGGGTACGAAAACTGAGACATATTTGAACACGTCTCCCGATCACATGGTTGATCATACTCTAGGTTCCACATGCATGTTTTAGCTGAAGGAAGAATACCTTAAACCTGGGTAGTTGAAACCCGTGGAATGGGTACCATGCAATATGACTTCAAAGGGTCTTCATTTGCTCACCGAACCTCTCCAATCCTATCACTGCTGCGTTTATGTCCCTGTACACATGCTTGATTCTCTTTCGGAGACATAGCAATCCATAGGTTTTAAGATACTTAAGAGTCAGGTACATTCTTAGGCGTTTAATATGCGGTGTTGAGTCCATTTCGTTGAGCAAGGAGTAGCTCTTGTCTATTCCATATTTGGCTTAAGGAACTTTATCTGTGCTCATTTCAATCTCTGGTTTTATGCAGCACCCCAACTCACCTTTACCCTTAAACAAGCATAAGTTGGTTTTCTAAATTTGAGACCCTGTTCTGTTCTGTAATTCAGTTCCTGTGTAGCCAAGTTTACATTCCGTGTATTACTGATATCTTATGATGTTTCTTTTTCTGTGTGACTTATTTCAGTTAGAATCATCGTACCTGAATCCACTCATTGTGCTGCTACGGGCCTGATGACATAGATTTCACTGCTGAGTGATACTGCATTGTACGTAAGTACCACAAGTTCTTTATCCATTTTTCACTTTCTGTGATATTGAACTTGTACGGTAAACGAGGTTCTTGTAAACAGAGGCGTCCCAAACATTGGGGTGGCTGTATCTTTTTGATTTTAATTTCCCTAAGCTATAGGACCATAAGTGGAAGTGCCCTAGGCTCTGTTGCTTTGTTTTTTAGATGTTTCAGGAAACACCATACACTTCTCCCGAGTGTCTGTTGACAGTGTACATCCCGCCCATCAGTATAACAAGGCTCCCAGTTCTCCATGGCCTGTCCTGCCTTTCTGGATTTTACACTTTTTTCAGATGGCCCTTTTGACCAGGGGGAAGTGAGACTTCATTGTAGTGCAGATTTCCTTTGCAAGCTTGCTTGGTTGGCCAAAAAGTGCGTATGCGTTTTTTCCTGAATATATTCAGGAAAAAACGCATACGCCCTTTTTGGCCAAGTGCATCATTGTGGACGTTCTGCCTCTTTTCCTATGCTTTCAATGCAATTCCAGTCTACCTCCTGAAATCGGTTTCCTGCAATTCTGCCCCGCTTTCAAGTCCTCTTGGCAGCCTTACTTCAGTATATTTTTGGACGATAGTTGTCATTTATAACTCTGCAGGTTTGTGAATTACAGTGCCCCTGAGCTCCTTTCTTCAACTCGTTTTCTTGTGAGCTGACCGCAACACCGCAGGATGGCTTCAGGCCCTAATCTGGTTCCGGCACGGCACGCTGAGCCTTTGGTTATTTCCTCTTCCTGGTGGGAAGTGAGAGTTAAATTTGCCCGTCCAGACACCTCCAGCTAGTCTCTCATTGGTTCTCGCTATTCCTGTTCATCTTCCGCAGAAATTGCAAACTGGGCCAAACAGGAGGTTAAAGGGACTGACTCTCCAAGTCGGGAGAGTGTTAGTAAAGCGTCTGGAATGTTGCACCCGAGTACCAGGGTACGAAAACTGAGACATATTTGAACACGTCTCCCGATCACATGGTTGATCATACTCTAGGTTCCACATGCATGTTTTAGCTGAAGGAAGAATACCTTAAACCTGGGTAGTTGAAACCCGTGGAATGGGTACCATGCAATATGACTTCAAAGGGTCTTCATTTGCTCACCGAACCTCTCCAATCCTATCACTGCTGCGTTTATGTCCCTGTACACATGCTTGATTCTCTTTCGGAGACATAGCAATCCATAGGTTTTAAGATACTTAAGAGTCAGGTACATTCTTAGGCGTTTAATATGCGGTGTTGAGTCCATTTCGTTGAGCAAGGAGTAGCTCTTGTCTATTCCATATTTGGCTTAAGGAACTTTATCTGTGCTCATTTCAATCTCTGGTTTTATGCAGCACCCCAACTCACCTTTCCCCTTAAACAAGCATAAGTTGGTTTTCTAAATTTGAGACCCTGTTCTGTTCTGTAATTCAGTTCCTGTGTAGCCAAGTTTACATTCCGTGTATTACTGATATCTTATGATGTTTCTTTTTCTGTGTGACTTATTTCAGTTAGAATCATCGTACCTGAATCCACTCATTGTGCTGCTACGGGCCTGATGACATAGATTTCACTGCTGAGTGATACTGCATTGTACGTAAGTACCACAAGTTCTTTATCCATTTTTCACTTTCTGTGATATTGAACTTGTACGGTAAACGAGGTTCTTGTAAACAGAGGCGTCCCAAACATTGGGGTGGCTGTATCTTTTTGATTTTAATTTCCCTAAGCTATAGGACCATAAGTGGAAGTGCCCTAGGCTCTGTTGCTTTGTTTTTTAGACGTTTCAGGAAACACCATACACTTCTCCCGAGTGTCTGTTGGCAATGTACATCCCGCCCATCAGTATAACAAGGCTCCCAGTTCTCCATGGCCTGTCCTGCCTTTCTGGATTTTACACTTTTTTCAGATGGCCCTTTTGACCGGGGGGAAGTGAGACTTCATTGTAGTGCAGATTTCCTTTGCAAGCTTGCTTGGTTGGCCAAAAAGGGCGTATGCGTTTTCTCCTGAATATATTCAGGAAAAAACGCATACGCCCTTTTTGGCCAAGTGCATCATTGTGGACGTTCTGCCTCTTTTCCTATGCTTTCAATGCAATTCCAGTCTACCTCCTGAAATCGGTTTCCTGCAATTCTGCCCCGCTTTCAAGTCCTCTTGGCAGCCTTACTTCAGTATATTTTTGGACGATAGTTGTCATTTATAACTCTGCAGGTTTGTGAATTACAGTGCCCCTGAGCTCCTTTCTTCAACTCGTTTTCTTGTGAGCTGGCCGCAACACCGCAGGATGGCTTCAGGCCCTAATCTTGTTCCGGCACGGCACGCTGAGCCTTTGGTTATTTCCTCTTCCTGGTGGGAAATGAGAGTTAAATTTGCCCGTCCAGACACCTCCAGCTAGTCTCTCATTGGTTCTCGCTATTCCTGTTCATCTTCCGCAGAAATTGCAAACTGGGCCAAACAGGAGGTTAAAGGGACTGACTCTCCAAGTCGGGAGAGTGTTAGTAAAGCGTCTGGAATGTTGCACCCGAGTACCAGGGTACGAAAACTGAGACATATTTGAACACGTCTCCCGATCACATGGTTGATCATACTCTAGGTTCCACATGCATGTTTTAGCTGAAGGAAGAATACCTTAAACCTGGGTAGTTGAAACCCGTGGAATGGGTACCATGCAATATGACTTCAAAGGGTCTTCATTTGCTCACCGAACCTCTCCAATCCTATCACTGCTGCGTTTATGTCCCTGTACACATGCTTGATTCTCTTTCGGAGACATAGCAATCCATAGGTTTTAAGATACTTAAGAGTCAGGTACATTCTTAGGCGTTTAATATGGGGTGTTGAGTCCATTTCGTTGAGCAAGGAGTAGCTCTTGTCTATTCCATATTTGGCTTAAGGAACTTTATCTGTGCTCATTTCAATCTCTGGTTTTATGCAGCACCCCAACTCACCTTTACCCTTAAACAAGCATAAGTTGGTTTTCTAAATTTGAGACCCTGTTCTGTTCTGTAATTCAGTTCCTGTGTAGCCAAGTTTACATTCCGTGTATTACTGATATCTTATGATGTTTCTTTTTCTGTGTGACTTATTTCAGTTAGAATCATCGTACCTGAATCCACTCATTGTGCTGCTACGGGCCTGATGACATAGATTTCACTGCTGAGTGATACTGCATTGTACGTAAGTACCACAAGTTCTTTATCCATTTTTCACTTTCTGTGATATTGAACTTGTACGGTAAACGAGGTTCTTGTAAACAGAGGCGTCCCAAACATTGGGGTGGCTGTATCTTTTTGATTTTAATTTCCCTAAGCTATAGGACCATAAGTGGAAGTGCCCTAGGCTCTGTTGCTTTGTTTTTTAGACGTTTCAGGAAACACCATACACTTCTCCCGAGTGTCTGTTGGCAATTTACATCCCGCCCATCAGCATAACAAGGCTCCCAGTTCTCCATGGCCTGTCCTGCCTTTCTGGATTTTACACTTTTTTCAGATGGCCCTTTTGACCGGGGGGAAGTGAGACTTCATTGTAGTGCAGATTTCCTTTGCAAGCTTGCTTGGTTGGCCAAAAAGGGCGTATGCGTTTTCTCCTGAATATATTCAGGAAAAAACGCATACGCCCTTTTTGGCCAAGTGCATCATTGTGGACGTTCTGCCTCTTTTCCTATGCTTTCAATGCAATTCCAGTCTACCTCCTGAAATCGGTTTCCTGCAATTCTGCCCCGCTTTCAAGTCCTCTTGGCAGCCTTACTTCAGTATATTTTTGGACGATAGTTGTCATTTATAACTCTGCAGGTTTGTGAATTACAGTGCCCCTGAGCTCCTTTCTTCAACTCGTTTTCTTGTGAGCTGGCCGCAACACCGCAGGATGGCTTCAGGCCCTAATCTGGTTCCGGCACGGCACGCTGAGCCTTTGGTTATTTCCTCTTCCTGGTGGGAAATGAGAGTTAAATTTGCCCGTCCAGACACCTCCAGCTAGTCTCTCATTGGTTCTCGCTATTCCTGTTCATCTTCCGCAGAAATTGCAAACTGGGCCAAACAGGAGGTTAAAGGGACTGACTCTCCAAGTCGGGAGAGTGTTAGTAAAGCGTCTGGAATGTTGCACCTGAGTACCAGGTTACGAAAACTGAGACATATTTGAACACGTCTCCCGATCACATGGTTGATCATACTCTAGGTTCCACATGCATGTTTTAGCTGAAGGAAGAATACCTTAAACCTGGGTAGTTGAAACCCGTGGAATGGGTACCATGCAATATGACTTCAAAGGGTCTTCATTTGCTCACCGAACCTCTCCAATCCTATCACTGCTGCGTTTATGTCCCTGTACACATGCTTGATTCTCTTTCGGAGACATAGCAATCCATAGGTTTTAAGATACTTAAGAGTCAGGTACATTCTTAGGCGTTTAATATGCGGTGTTGAGTCCATTTCGTTGAGCAAGGAGTAGCTCTTGTCTATTCCATATTTGGCTTAAGGAACTTTATCTGTGCTCATTTCAATCTCTGGTTTTATGCAGCACCCCAACTCACCTTTCCCCTTAAACAAGCATAAGTTGGTTTTCTAAATTTGAGACCCTGTTCTGTTCTGTAATTCAGTTCCTGTGTAGCCAAGTTTACATTCCGTGTATTACTGATATCTTATGATGTTTCTTTTTCTGTGTGACTTATTTCAGTTAGAATCATCGTACCTGAATCCACTCATTGTGCTGCTACGGGCCTGATGACATAGATTTCACTGCTGAGTGATACTGCATTGTACGTAAGTACCACAAGTTCTTTATCCATTTTTCACTTTCTGTGATATTGAACTTGTACAGTAAACGAGGTTCTTGTAAACAGAGGCGTCCCAAACATTGGAGTGGCTGTATCTTTTGGATTTTAATTTCCCTAAGCTATAGGACCATAAGTGGAAGTGCCCTAGGCTCTGTTGCTTTGTTTTTTAGACGTTTCAGGAAACACCATACACTTCTCCCGAGTGTCTGTTGGCAATTTACATCCCGCCCATCAGCATAACAAGGCTCCCAGTTCTCCATGGCCTGTCCTGCCTTTCTGGATTTTACACTTTTTTCAGATGGCCCTTTTGACCGGGGGAAGTGAGACTTCATTGTAGTGCAGATTTCCTTTGCAAGCTTGCTTGGTTGGCCAAAAAGGGCGTATGCGTTTTCTCCTGAATATATTCAGGAAAAAACGCATACGCCCTTTTTGGCCAAGTGCATCATTGTGGACGTTCTGCCTCTTTTCCTATGCTTTCAATGCAATTCCAGTCTACCTCCTGAAATCGGTTTCCTGCAATTCTGCCCCGCTTTCAAGTCCTCTTGGCAGCCTTACTTCAGTATATTTTTGGACGATAGTTGTCATTTATAACTCTGCAGGTTTGTGAATTACAGTGCCCCTGAGCTCCTTTCTTCAACTCGTTTTCTTGTGAGCTGGCCGCAACACCGCAGGATGGCTTCAGGCCCTAATCTGGTTCCGGCACGGCACGCTGAGCCTTTGGTTATTTCCTCTTCCTGTTGGGAAATGAGAGTTAAATTTGCCCGTCCAGACACCTCCAGCTAGTCTCTCATTGGTTCTCGCTATTCCTGTTCATCTTCCGCAGAAATTGCAAACTGGGCCAAACAGGAGGTTAAAGGGACTGACTCTCCAAGTCGGGAGAATGTTAGTAAAGCGTCTGGAATGTTGCACCCGAGTACCAGGGTACGAAAACTGAGACATATTTGAACACATCTCCCGATCACATGGTTGATCATACTCTAGGTTCCACATGCATGTTTTAGCTGAAGGAAGAATACCTTAAACGTGGGTAGTTGAAACCCGTGGAATGGGTACCATGCAATATGACTTCAAAGGGTCTTCATTTGCTCACCGAACCTCTCCAATCCTATCACTGCTGCGTTTATGTCCCTGTACACATGCTTGATTCTCTTTCGGAGACATAGCAATCCATAGGTTTTAAGATACTTAAGAGTCAGGTACATTCTTAGGCGTTTAATATGCGGTGTTGAGTCCATTTCGTTGAGCAAGGAGTAGCTCTTGTCTATTCCATATTTGGCTTAAGGAACTTTATCTGTGCTCATTTCAATCTCTGGTTTTATGCAGCACCCCAACTCACCTTTACCCTTAAACAAGCATAAGTTGGTTTTCTAAATTTGAGACCCTGTTCTGTTCTGTAATTCAGTTCCTGTGTAGCCAAGTTTACATTCCGTGTATTACTGATATCTTATGATGTTTCTTTTTCTGTGTGACTTATTTCAGTTAGAATCATCGTACCTGAATCCACTCATTGTGCTGCTACGGGCCTGATGACATAGATTTCACTGCTGAGTGATACTGCATTGTACGTAAGTACCACAAGTTCTTTATCCATTTTTCACTTTCTGTGATATTGAACTTGTACGGTAAACGAGGTTCTTGTAAACAGAGGCGTCCCAAACATTGGGGTGGCTGTATCTTTTGGATTTTAATTTCCCTAAGCTATAGGACCATAAGTGGAAGTGCCCTAGGCTCTGTTGCTTTGTTTTTTAGACGTTTCAGGAAACACCATACACTTCTCCCGAGTGTCTGTTGGCAATGTACATCCCGCCCATCAGTATAACAAGGCTCCCAGTTCTCCATGGCCTGTCCTGCCTTTCTGGATTTTACACTTTTTTCAGATGGCCCTTTTGACCGGGGGGAAGTGAGACTTCATTGTAGTGCAGATTTCCTTTGCAAGCTTGCTTGGTTGGCCAAAAAGGGCGTATGCGTTTTCTCCTGAATATATTCAGGAAAAAACGCATACGCCCTTTTTGGCCAAGTGCATCATTGTGGACGTTCTGCCTCTTTTCCTATGCTTTCAATGCAATTCCAGTCTACCTCCTGAAATCGGTTTCCTGCAATTCTGCCCCGCTTTCAAGTCCTCTTGGCAGCCTTACTTCAGTATATTTTTGGACGATAGTTGTCATTTATAACTCTGCAGGTTTGTGAATTACAGTGCCCCTGAGCTCCTTTCTTCAACTCGTTTTCTTGTGAGCTGGCCGCAACACCGCAGGATGGCTTCAGGCCCTAATCTGGTTCCGGCACGGCACGCTGAGCCTTTGGTTATTTCCTCTTCCTGGTGGGAAATGAGAGTTAAATTTGCCCGTCCAGACACCTCCAGCTAGTCTCTCATTGGTTCTCGCTATTCCTGTTCATCTTCCGCAGAAATTGCAAACTGGGCCAAACAGGAGGTTAAAGGGACTGACTCTCCAAGTCGGGAGAGTGTTAGTAAAGCGTCTGGAATGTTGCACCCGAGTACCAGGGTACGAAAACTGAGACATATTTGAACACGTCTCCCGATCACATGGTTGGTCATACTCTAGGTTCCACATGCATGTTTTAGCTGAAGGAAGAATACCTTAAACCTGGGTAGTTGAAACCCGTGGAATGTTTACCATGCAATATGACTTCAAAGGGTCTTCATTTGCTCACCGAACCTCTCCAATCCTATCACTGCTGCGTTTATGTCCCTGTACACATGCTTGATTCTCTTTCGGAGACATAGCAATCCATAGGTTTTAAGATACTTAAGAGTCAGGTACATTCTTAGGCGTTTAATATGCGGTGTTGAGTCCATTTCGTTGAGCAAGGAGTAGCTCTTGTCTATTCCATATTTGGCTTAAGGAACTTTATCTGTGCTCATTTCAATCTCTGGTTTTATGCAGCACCCCAACTCACCTTTACCCTTAAACAAGCATAAGTTGGTTTTCTAAATTTGAGACCCTGTTCTGTTCTGTAATTCAGTTCCTGTAGAGCCAACTTTACATTCCGTGTATTACTGATATCTTATGATGTTTCTTTTTCTGTGTGACTTATTTCAGTTAGAATCATCGTACCTGAATCCACTCATTGTGCTGCTACGGGCCTGATGACATAGATTTCACTGCTGAGTGATACTGCATTGTACGTAAGTACCACAA
The DNA here is from genome assembly GCF_963455315.2 of Globicephala melas. NCBI lineage: Eukaryota > Metazoa > Chordata > Mammalia > Artiodactyla > Delphinidae > Globicephala > Globicephala melas. Next base: position 67,525 of record NW_027207437.1, on the reverse strand, counting down.
GTTCTTTATCCATTTTTCACTTTCTGTGATATTGAACTTGTACGGTAAATGAGGTTCTTGTAAACAGAGGCATCCCAAACATTGGAGTGGCTGTATCATTTTGATTTTAATTTCCGTAAGCTATAGGACCATAAGTGGAAGTGCCCTAGGCTCTGTTGCTTTGTTTTTTAGACGTTTCAGGAAACACCATACACTTCTCCCGAGTGTCTGTTGGCAATTTACATCCCGCCCATCAGCATAACAAGGCTCCCAGTTCTCCATGGCCTGTCCTGCCTTTCTGGATTTTACACTTTTTTCAGATGGCCCTTTTGACCGGGGGGAAGTGAGACTTCATTGTAGTGCAGATTTCCTTTGCAAGCTTGCTTGGTTGGCCAAAAAGGGCGTATGCGTTTTTTCCTGAATATATTCAGGAAAAAACGCATACGCCCTTTTTGGCCAAGTGCATCATTGTGGACGTTCTGCCTCTTTTCCTATGCTTTCGATGCAATTCCAGTCTACCTCCTGAAATCGGTTTCCTGCAATTCTGCCCCGCTTTCAAGTCCTCTTGGCAGCCTTACTTCAGTATATTTTTGGACGATAGTTGTCATTTATAACTCTGCAGGTTTGTGAATTACAGTGCCCCTGAGCTCCTTTCTTCAACTCGTTTTCTTGTGAGCTGGCCGCAACACCGCAGGATGGCTTCAGGCCCTAATCTGGTTCCGGCACGGCACGCTGAGCCTTTGGTTATTTCCTCTTCCTGTTGGGAAATGAGAGTTAAATTTGCCCGTCCAGACACCTCCAGCTAGTCTCTCATTGGTTCTCGCTATTCCTGTTCATCTTCCGCAGAAATTGCAAACTGGGCCAAACAGGAGGTTAAAGGGACTGACTCTCCAAGTCGGGAGAATGTTAGTAAAGCGTCTGGAATGTTGCACCCGAGTACCAGGGTACGAAAACTGAGACATATTTGAACACATCTCCCGATCACATGGTTGATCATACTCTAGGTTCCACATGCATGTTTTAGCTGAAGGAAGAATACCTTAAACGTGGGTAGTTGAAACCCGTGGAATGGGTACCATGCAATATGACTTCAAAGGGTCTTCATTTGCTCACCGAACCTCTCCAATCCTATCACTGCTGCGTTTATGTCCCTGTACACATGCTTGATTCTCTTTCGGAGACATAGCAATCCATAGGTTTTAAGATACTTAAGAGTCAGGTACATTCTTAGGCGTTTAATATGCGGTGTTGAGTCCATTTCGTTGAGCAAGGAGTAGCTCTTGTCTATTCCATATTTGGCTTAAGGAACTTTATCTGTGCTCATTTCAATCTCTGGTTTTATGCAGCACCCCAACTCACCTTTACCCTTAAACAAGCATAAGTTGGTTTTCTAAATTTGAGACCCTGTTCTGTTCTGTAATTCAGTTCCTGTGTAGCCAAGTTTACATTCCGTGTATTACTGATATCTTATGATGTTTCTTTTTCTGTGTGACTTATTTCAGTTAGAATCATCGTACCTGAATCCACTCATTGTGCTGCTACGGGCCTGATGACATAGATTTCACTGCTGAGTGATACTGCATTGTACGTAAGTACCACAAGTTCTTTATCCATTTTTCACTTTCTGTGATATTGAACTTGTACGGTAAACGAGGTTCTTGTAAACAGAGGCGTCCCAAACATTGGGGTGGCTGTATCTTTTGGATTTTAATTTCCCTAAGCTATAGGACCATAAGTGGAAGTGCCCTAGGCTCTGTTGCTTTGTTTTTTAGACGTTTCAGGAAACACCATACACTTCTCCCGAGTGTCTGTTGGCAATGTACATCCCGCCCATCAGTATAACAAGGCTCCCAGTTCTCCATGGCCTGTCCTGCCTTTCTGGATTTTACACTTTTTTCAGATGGCCCTTTTGACCGGGGGGAAGTGAGACTTCATTGTAGTGCAGATTTCCTTTGCAAGCTTGCTTGGTTGGCCAAAAAGGGCGTATGCGTTTTCTCCTGAATATATTCAGGAAAAAACGCATACGCCCTTTTTGGCCAAGTGCATCATTGTGGACGTTCTGCCTCTTTTCCTATGCTTTCAATGCAATTCCAGTCTACCTCCTGAAATCGGTTTCCTGCAATTCTGCCCCGCTTTCAAGTCCTCTTGGCAGCCTTACTTCAGTATATTTTTGGACGATAGTTGTCATTTATAACTCTGCAGGTTTGTGAATTACAGTGCCCCTGAGCTCCTTTCTTCAACTCCTTTTCTTGTGAGCTGGCCGCAACACCGCAGGATGGCTTCAGGCCCTAATCTGGTTCCGGCACGGCACGCTGAGCCTTTGGTTATTTCCTCTTCCTGGTGGGAAATGAGAGTTAAATTTGCCCGTCCAGACACCTCCAGCTAGTCTCTCATTGGTTCTCGCTATTCCTGTTCATCTTCCGCAGAAATTGCAAACTGGGCCAAACAGGAGGTTAAAGGGACTGACTCTCCAAGTCGGGAGAGTGTTAGTAAAGCGTCTGGAATGTTGCACCCGAGTACCAGGGTACGAAAACTGAGACATATTTGAACACGTCTCCCGATCACATGGTTGGTCATACTCTAGGTTCCACATGCATGTTTTAGCTGAAGGAAGAATACCTTAAACCTGGGTAGTTGAAACCCGTGGAATGTTTACCATGCAATATGACTTCAAAGGGTCTTCATTTGCTCACCGAACCTCTCCAATCCTATCACTGCTGCGTTTATGTCCCTGTACACATGCTTGATTCTCTTTCGGAGACATAGCAATCCATAGGTTTTAAGATACTTAAGAGTCAGGTACATTCTTAGGCGTTTAATATGCGGTGTTGAGTCCATTTCGTTGAGCAAGGAGTAGCTCTTGTCTATTCCATATTTGGCTTAAGGAACTTTATCTGTGCTCATTTCAATCTCTGGTTTTATGCAGCACCCCAACTCACCTTTACCCTTAAACAAGCATAAGTTGGTTTTCTAAATTTGAGACCCTGTTCTGTTCTGTAATTCAGTTCCTGTAGAGCCAACTTTACATTCCGTGTATTACTGATATCTTATGATGTTTCTTTTTCTGTGTGACTTATTTCAGTTAGAATCATCGTACCTGAATCCACTCATTGTGCTGCTACGGGCCTGATGACATAGATTTCACTGCTGAGTGATACTGCATTGTACGTAAGTACCACAAGTTCTTTATCCATTTTTCACTTTCTGTGATATTGAACTTGTACGGTAAATGAGGTTCTTGTAAACAGAGGCATCCCAAACATTGGAGTGGCTGTATCATTTTGATTTTAATTTCCGTAAGCTATAGGACCATAAGTGGAAGTGCCCTAGGCTCTGTTGCTTTGTTTTTTAGACGTTTCAGGAAACACCATACACTTCTCCCGAGTGTCTGTTGGCAATTTACATCCCGCCCATCAGCATAACAAGGCTCCCAGTTCTCCATGGCCTGTCCTGCCTTTCTGGATTTTACACTTTTTTCAGATGGCCCTTTTGACCGGGGGGAAGTGAGACTTCATTGTAGTGCAGATTTCCTTTGCAAGCTTGCTTGGTTGGCCAAAAAGGGCGTATGCGTTTTTTCCTGAATATATTCAGGAAAAAACGCATACGCCCTTTTTGGCCAAGTGCATCATTGTGGACGTTCTGCCTCTTTTCCTATGCTTTCAATGCAATTCCAGTCTACCTCCTGAAATCGGTTTCCTGCAATTCTGCCCCGCTTTCAAGTCCTCTTGGCACCCTTACTTCAGTATATTTTTGGACGATAGTTGTCATTTATAACTCTGCAGGTTTGTGAATTACAGTGCCCCTGAGCTCCTTTCTTCAACTCGTTTTCTTGTGAGCTGGCCGCACACCGCAGGATGGCTTCAGGCCCTAATCTGGTTCCGGCACGGCACGCTGAGCCTTTGGTTATTTCCTCTTCCTGGTGGGAAATGAGAGTTAAATTTGCCCGTCCAGACACCTCCAGCTAGTCTCTCATTGGTTCTCGCTATTCCTGTTCATCTTCCGCAGAAATTGCAAACTGGGCCAAACAGGAGGTTAAAGGGACTGACTCTCCAAGTCGGGAGAGTGTTAGTAAAGCGTCTGGAATGTTGCACCCGAGTACCAGGGTACGAAAACTGAGACATATTTGAACACGTCTCCCGATCACATGGTTGGTCATACTCTAGGTTCCACATGCATGTTTTAGCTGAAGGAAGAATACCTTAAACCTGGGTAGTTGAAACCCGTGGAATGGGTACCATGCAATATGACTTCAAAGGGTCTTCATTTGCTCACCGAACCTCTCCAATCCTACCACTGCTGCGTTTATGTCCCTGTACACATGCTTGATTCTCTTTCGGAGACATAGCAATCCATAGGTTTTAAGATACTTAAGAGTCAGGTACATTCTTAGGCGTTTAATATGCGGTGTTGAGTCCATTTCGTTGAGCAAGGAGTAGCTCTTGTCTATTCCATATTTGGCTTAAGGAACTTTATCTGTGCTCATTTCAATCTCTGGTTTTATGCAGCACCCCAACTCACCTTTACCCTTAAACAAGCATAAGTTGGTTTTCTAAATTTGAGACCCTGTTCTGTTCTGTAATTCAGTTCCTGTGTAGCCAAGTTTACATTCCGTGTATTACTGATATCTTATGATGTTTCTTTTTCTGTGTGACTTATTTCAGTTAGAATCATCGTACCTGAATCCACTCATTGTGCTGCTACGGGCCTGATGACATAGATTTCACTGCTGAGTGATACTGCATTGTACGTAAGTACCACAAGTTCTTTATCCATTTTTCACTTTCTGTGATATTGAACTTGTACGGTAAACGAGGTTCTTGTAAACAGAGGCGTCCCAAACATTGGGGTGGCTGTATCTTTTTGATTTTAATTTCCCTAAGCTATAGGACCATAAGTGGAAGTGCCCTAGGCTCTGTTGCTTTGTTTTTTAGATGTTTCAGGAAACACCATACAATTCTCCCAAGTGTCTGTTGGCAATTTACATCCCGCCCATCAGCATAACAAGGCTCCCAGTTCTCCATGGCCTGTCCTGCCTTTCTGGATTTTACACTTTTTTCAGATGGCCCTTTTGACCGGGGGGAAGTGAGACTTCATTGTAGTGCAGATTTCCTTTGCAAGCTTGCTTGGTTGGCCAAAAAGGGCGTATGCGTTTTTTCCTGAATATATTCAGGAAAAAACGCATACGCCCTTTTTGGCCAAGTGCATCATTGTGGACGTTCTGCCTCTTTTCCTATGCTTTCAATGCAATTCCAGTCTACCTCCTGAAATCGGTTTCCTGCAATTCTGCCCCGCTTTCAAGTCCTCTTGGCAGCCTTACTTCAGTATATTTTTGGACGATAGTTGTCATTTATAACTCTGCAGGTTTGTGAATTACAGTGCCCCTGAGCTCCTTTCTTCAACTCGTTTTCTTGTGAGCTGGCCGCAACACCGCAGGATGGCTTCAGGCCCTAATCTGGTTCCGGCACGGCACGCTGAGCCTTTGGTTATTTCCTCTTCCTGGTGGGAAATGAGAGTTAAATTTGCCCGTCCAGACACCTCCAGCTAGTCTCTCATTGGTTCTCGCTATTCCTGTTCATCTTCCGCAGAAATTGCAAACTGGGCCAAACAGGAGGTTAAAGGGACTGACTCTCCAAGTCGGGAGAGTGTTAGTAAAGCGTCTGGAATGTTGCACCCGAGTACCAGGGTACGAAAACTGAGACATATTTGAACACGTCTCCCGATCACATGGTTGGTCATACTCTAGGTTCCACATGCATGTTTTAGCTGAAGGAAGAATACCTTAAACCTGGGTAGTTGAAACCCGTGGAATGGGTACCATGCAATATGACTTCAAAGGGTCTTCATTTGCTCACCGAACCTCTCCAATCCTATCACTGCTGCGTTTATGTCCCTGTACACACGCTTGATTCTCTTTCGGAGACATAGCAATCCATAGGTTTTAAGATACTTAAGAGTCAGGTACATTCTTAGGCGTTTAATATGCGGTGTTGAGTCCATTTCGTTGAGCAAGGAGTAGCTCTTGTCTATTCCATATTTGGCTTAAGGAACTTTATCTGTGCTCATTTCAATCTCTGGTTTTATGCAGCACCCCAACTCACCTTTACCCTTAAACAAGCATAAGTTGGTTTTCTAAATTTGAGACCCTGTTCTGTTCTGTAATTCAGTTCCTGTAGAGCCAACTTTACATTCCGTGTATTACTGATATCTTATGATGTTTCTTTTTCTGTGTGACTTATTTCAGTTAGAATCATCGTACCTGAATCCACTCATTGTGCTGCTACGGGCCTGATGACATAGATTTCACTGCTGAGTGATACTGCATTGTACGTAAGTACCACAAGTTCTTTATCCATTTTTCACTTTCTGTGATATTGAACTTGTACGGTAAATGAGGTTCTTGTAAACAGAGGCATCCCAAACATTGGAGTGGCTGTATCATTTTGATTTTAATTTCCGTAAGCTATAGGACCATAAGTGGAAGTGCCCTAGGCTCTGTTGCTTTGTTTTTTAGACGTTTCAGGAAACACCATACACTTCTCCCGAGTGTCTGTTGGCAATTTACATCCCGCCCATCAGCATAACAAGGCTCCCAGTTCTCCATGGCCTGTCCTGCCTTTCTGGATTTTACACTTTTTTCAGATGGCCCTTTTGACCGGGGGGAATTGAGACTTCATTGTAGTGCAGATTTCCTTTGCAAGCTTGCTTGGTTGGCCAAAAAGGGCGTATGCGTTTTTTCCTGAATATATTCAGGAAAAAACGCATACGCCCTTTTTGGCCAAGTGCATCATTGTGGACATTCTGCCTCTTTTCCTATGCTTTCAATGCAATTCCAGTCTACCTCCTGAAATCGGTTTCCTGCAATTCTGCCCCGCTTTCAAGTCCTCTTGGCACCCTTACTTCAGTATATTTTTGGACGATAGTTGTCATTTATAACTCTGCAGGTTTGTGAATTACAGTGCCCCTGAGCTCCTTTCTTCAACTCGTTTTCTTGTGAGCTGGCCGCACACCGCAGGATGGCTTCAGGCCCTAATCTGGTTCCGGCACGGCACGCTGAGCCTTTGGTTATTTCCTCTTCCTGGTGGGAAATGAGAGTTAAATTTGCCCGTCCAGACACCTCCAGCTAGTCTCTCATTGGTTCTCGCTATTCCTGTTCATCTTCCGCAGAAATTGCAAACTGGGCCAAACAGGAGGTTAAAGGGACTGACTCTCCAAGTCGGGAGAGTGTTAGTAAAGCGTCTGGAATGTTGCACCCGAGTACCAGGGTACGAAAACTGAGACATATTTGAACACGTCTCCCGATCACATGGTTGATCATACTCTAGGTTCCACATGCATGTTTTAGCTGAAGGAAGAATACCTTAAACCTGGGTAGTTGAAACCCGTGGAATGGGTACCATGCAATATGACTTCAAAGGGTCTTCATTTGCTCACCGAACCTCTCCAATCCTACCACTGCTGCGTTTATGTCCCTGTACACATGCTTGATTCTCTTTCGGAGACATAGCAATCCATAGGTTTTAAGATACTTAAGAGTCAGGTACATTCTTAGGCGTTTAATATGCGGTGTTGAGTCCATTTCGTTGAGCAAGGAGTAGCTCTTGTCTATTCCATATTTGGCTTAAGGAACTTTATCTGTGCTCATTTCAATCTCTGGTTTTATGCAGCACCCCAACTCACCTTTACCCTTAAACAAGCATAAGTTGGTTTTCTAAATTTGAGACCCTGTTCTGTTCTGTAATTCAGTTCCTGTGTAGCCAAGTTTACATTCCGTGTATTACTGATATCTTATGATGTTTCTTTTTCTGTGTGACTTATTTCAGTTAGAATCATCGTACCTGAATCCACTCATTGTGCTGCTACGGGCCTGATGACATAGATTTCACTGCTGAGTGATACTGCATTGTACGTAAGTACCACAAGTTCTTTATCCATTTTTCACTTTCTGTGATATTGAACTTGTACGGTAAACGAGGTTCTTGTAAACAGAGGCGTCCCAAACATTGGGGTGGCTGTATCTTTTTGATTTTAATTTCCCTAAGCTATAGGACCATAAGTGGAAGTGCCCTAGGCTCTGTTGCTTTGTTTTTTAGACGTTTCAGGAAACACCATACACTTCTCCCGAGTGTCTGTTGGCAATTTACATCCCGCCCATCAGCATAACAAGGCTCCCAGTTCTCCATGGCCTGTCCTGCCTTTCTGGATTTTACACTTTTTTCACATGGCCCTTTTGACCGGGGGGAAGTGAGACTTCATTGTAGTGCAGATTTCCTTTGCAAGCTTGCTTGGTTGGCCAAAAAGGGCGTATGCGTTTTTTCCTGAATATATTCAGGAAAAAACGCATACGCCCTTTTTGGCCAAGTGCATCATTGTGGACGTTCTGCCTCTTTTCCTATGCTTTCAATGCAATTCCAGTCTACCTCCTGAAATCGGTTTCCTGCAATTCTGACCCGCTTTCAAGTCCTCTTGGCAGCCTTACTTCAGTATATTTTTGGACGATAGTTGTCATTTATAACTCTGCAGGTTTGTGAATTACAGTGCCCCTGAGCTCCTTTCTTCAACTCGTTTTCTTGTGAGCTGGCCGCAACACCGCAGGATGGCTTCAGGCCCTAATCTGGTTCCGGCACGGCACGCTGAGCCTTTGGTTATTTCCTCTTCCTGGTGGGAAATGAGAGTTAAATTTGCCCGTCCAGACACCTCCAGCTAGTCTCTCATTGGTTCTCGCTATTCCTGTTCATCTTCCGCAGAAATTGCAAACTGGGCCAAACAGGAGGTTAAAGGGACTGACTCTCCAAGTCGGGAGAGTGTTAGTAAAGCGTCTGGAATGTTGCACCCGAGTACCAGGGTACGAAAACTGAGACATATTTGAACACGTCTCCCGATCACATGGTTGATCATACTCTAGGTTCCACATGCATGTTTTAGCTGAAGGAAGAATACCTTAAACCTGGGTAGTTGAAACCCGTGGAATGGGTACCATGCAATATGACTTCAAAGGGTCTTCATTTGCTCACCGAACCTCTCCAATCCTATCACTGCTGCGTTTATGTCCCTGTACACATGCTTGATTCTCTTTCGGAGACATAGCAATCCATAGGTTTTAAGATACTTAAGAGTCAGGTACATTCTTAGGCGTTTAATATGCGGTGTTGAGTCCATTTCGTTGAGCAAGGAATAGCTCTTGTCTATTCCATATTTGGCTTAAGGAACTTTATCTGTGCTCATTTCAATCTCTGGTTTTATGCAGCACCCCAACTCACCTTTACCCTTAAACAAGCATAAGTTGGTTTTCTAAATTTGAGACCCTGTTCTGTTCTGTAATTCAGTTCCTGTGTAGCCAAGTTTACATTCCGTGTATTACTGATATCTTATGATGTTTCTTTTTCTGTGTGACTTATTTCAGTTAGAATCATCGTACCTGAATCCACTCATTGTGCTGCTACGGGCCTGATGACATAGATTTCACTGCTGAGTGATACTGCATTGTACGTAAGTACCACAAGTTCTTTATCCATTTTTCACTTTCTGTGATATTGAACTTGTACGGTAAACGAGGTTCTTGTAAACAGAGGCGTCCCAAACATTGGGGTGGCTGTATCTTTTTGATTTTAATTTCCCTAAGCTATAGGACCATAAGTGGAAGTGTCCTAGGCTCTGTTGCTTTGTTTTTTAGACGTTTCAGGAAACACCATACACTTCTCCCGAGTGTCTGTTGGCAATTTACATCCCGCCCATCAGCATAACAAGGCTCCCAGTTCTCCATGGCCTGTCCTGCCTTTCTGGATTTTACACTTTTTTCAGATGGCCCTTTTGACCGGGGGGAAGTGAGACTTCATTGTAGTGCAGATTTCCTTTGCAAGCTTGCTTGGTTGGCCAAAAAGGGCGTATGCGTTTTTTCCTGAATATATTCAGGAAAAAACGCATACGCCCTTTTTGGCCAAGTGCATCATTGTGGACGTTCTGCCTCTTTTCCTATGCTTTCAATGCAATTCCAGTCTACCTCCTGAAATCGGTTTCCTGCAATTCTGCCCCGCTTTCAAGTCCTCTTGGCAGCCTTACTTCAGTATATTTTTGGACGATAGTTGTCATTTATAACTCTGCAGGTTTGTGAATTACAGTGCCCCTGAGCTCCTTTCTTCAACTCGTTTTCTTGTGAGCTGGCCGCAACACCGCAGGATGGCTTCAGGCCCTAATCTGGTTCCGGCACGGCACGCTGAGCCTTTGGTTATTTCCTCTTCCTGGTGGGAAATGAGAGTTAAATTTGCCCGTCCAGACACCTCCAGCTAGTCTCTCATTGGTTCTCGCTATTCCTGTTCATCTTCCGCAGAAATTGCAAACTGGGCCAAACAGGAGGTTAAAGGGACTGACTCTCCAAGTCGGGAGAGTGTTAGTAAAGCGTCTGGAATGTTGCACCCGAGTACCAGGGTACGAAAACTGAGACATATTTGAACACGTCTCCCGATCACATGGTTGATCATACTCTAGGTTCCACATGCATGTTTTAGCTGAAGGAAGAATACCTTAAACCTGGGTAGTTGAAACCCGTGGAATGGGTACCATGCAATATGACTTCAAAGGGTCTTCATTTGCTCACCGAACCTCTCCAATCCTATCACTGCTGCGTTTATGTCCCTGTACACATGCTTGATTCTCTTTCGGAGACATAGCAATCCATAGGTTTTAAGATACTTAAGAGTCAGGTACATTCTTAGGCGTTTAATATGCGGTGTTGAGTCCATTTCGTTGAGCAAGGAGTAGCTCTTGTCTATTCCATATTTGGCTTAAGGAACTTTATCTGTGCTCATTTCAATCTCTGGTTTTATGCAGCACCCCAACTCACCTTTACCCTTAAACAAGCATAAGGTGGTTTTCTAAATTTGAGACCCTGTTCTGTTCTGTAATTCATTTCCTGTGTAGCCAAGTTTACATTCCGTGTATTACTGATATCTTATGATGTTTCTTTTTCTGTGTGACTTATTTCAGTTAGAATCATCGTACCTGAATCCACTCATTGTGCTGCTACGGGCCTGATGACATAGATTTCACTGCTGAGTGATACTGCATTGTACGTAAGTACCACAAGTTCTTTATCCATTTTTCACTTTCTGTGATATTGAACTTGTACGGTAAACGAGGTTCTTGTAAACAGAGGCGTCCCAAACATTGGGGTGGCTGTATCTTTTTGATTTTAATTTCCCTAAGCTATAGGACCATAAGTGGAAGTGCCCTAGGCTCTGTTGCTTTGTTTTTTAGACGTTTCAGGAAACACCATACACTTCTCCCGAGTGTCTGTTGGCAATTTACATCCCGCCCATCAGCATAACAAGGCTCCCAGTTCTCCATGGCCTGTCCTGCCTTTCTGGATTTTACACTTTTTTCAGATGGCCCTTTTGACCGGGGGGAAGTGAGACTTCATTGTAGTGCAGATTTCCTTTGCAAGCTTGCTTGGTTGGCCAAAAAGGGCGTATGCGTTTTTTCCTGAATATATTCAGGAAAAAACGCATACGCCCTTTTTGGCCAAGTGCATCATTGTGGACGTTCTGCCTCTTTTCCTATGCTTTCAATGCAATTCCAGTCTACCTCCTGAAATCGGTTTCCTGCAATTCTGCCCCGCTTTCAAGTCCTCTTGGCAGCCTTACTTCAGTATATTTTTGGACGATAGTTGTCATTTATAACTCTGCAGGTTTGTGAATTACAGTGCCCCTGAGCTCCTTTCTTCAACTCGTTTTTTTGTGAGCTGGCCGCAACACCGCAGGATGGCTTCAGGCCCTAATCTGGTTCCGGCACGGCACGCTGAGCCTTTGGTTATTTCCTCTTCCTGGTGGGAAATGAGAGTTAAATTTGCCCGTCCAGACACCTCCAGCTAGTCTCTCATTGGTTCTCGCTATTCCTGTTCATCTTCCGCAGAAATTGCAAACTGGGCCAAACAGGAGGTTAAAGGGACTGACTCTCCAAGTCGGGAGAGTGTTAGTAAAGCGTCTGGAATGTTGCACCCGAGTACCAGGGTACGAAAACTGAGACATATTTGAACACGTCTCCCGATCACATGGTTGATCATACTCTAGGTTCCACATGCATGTTTTAGCTGAAGGAAGAATACCTTAAACCTGGGTAGTTGAAACCCGTGGAATGGGTACCATGCAATATGACTTCATAGGGTCTTCATTTGCTCACCGAACCTCTCCAATCCTATCACTGCTGCGTTTATGTCCCTGTACACATGCTTGATTCTCTTTCGGAGACATAGCAATCCATAGGTTTTAAGATACTTAAGAGTCAGGTACATTCTGAGGCGTTTAATATGCGGTGTTGAGTCCATTTCGTTGAGCAAGGAGTAGCTCTTGTCTATTCCATATTTGGCTTAAGGAACTTTATCTGTGCTCATTTCAATCTCTGGTTTTATGCAGCACCCCAACTCACCTTTCCCCTTAAACAAGCATAAGTTGGTTTTCTAAATTTGAGACCCTGTTCTGTTCTGTAATTCAGTTCCTGTGTAGCCAAGTTTACATTCCGTGTATTACTGATATCTTATGATGTTTCTTTTTCTGTGTGACTTATTTCAGTTAGAATCATCGTACCTGAATCCACTCATTGTGCTGCTACGGGCCTGATGACATAGATTTCACTGCTGAGTGATACTGCATTGTACGTAAGTACCACAAGTTCTTTATCCATTTTTCACTTTCTGTGATATTGAACTTGTACGGTAAACGAGGTTCTTGTAAACAGAGGCGTCCCAAACATTGGGGTGGCTGTATCTTTTTGATTTTAATTTCCCTAAGCTATAGGACCATAAGTGGAAGTGCCCTAGGCTCTGTTGCTTTGTTTTTTAGATGTTTCAGGAAACACCATACACTTCTCCCGAGTGTCTGTTGGCAATGTACATCCCGCCCATCAGTATAACAAGGCTCCCAGTTCTCCATGGCCTGTCCTGCCTTTCTGGATTTTACACTTTTTTCAGATGGCCCTTTTGACCAGGGGGAAGTGAGACTTCATTGTAGTGCAGATTTCCTTTGCAAGCTTGCTTGGTTGGCCAAAAAGGGCGTATGCGTTTTTTCCTGAATATATTCAGGAAACAACGCATACGCCCTTTTTGGCCAAGTGCATCATTGTGGACGTTCTGCCTCTTTTCCTATGCTTTCAATGCAATTCCAGTCTACCTCCTGAAATCGGTTTCCTGCAATTCTGCCCCGCTTTCAAGTCCTCTTGGCAGCCTTACTTCAGTATATTTTTGGACGATAGTTGTCATTTATAACTCTGCAGGTTTGTGAATTACAGTGCCCCTGAGCTCCTTTCTTCAACTCCTTTTCTTGTGAGCTGGCCGCAACACCGCAGGATGGCTTCAGGCCCTAATCTGGTTCCGGCACGGCACGCTGAGCCTTTGGTTATTTCCTCTTCCTGGTGGGAAATGAGAGTTAAATTTTCCCGTCCAGACACCTCCAGCTAGTCTCTCATTGGTTCTCCCTATTCCTGTTCATCTTCCGCAGAAATTGCAAACTGGGCCAAACAGGAGGTTAAAGGGACTGACTCTCCAAGTCGGGAGAGTGTTAGTAAAGCATCTGGAATGTTGCACCCGAGTACCAGGGTACGAAAACTGAGACATATTTGAACACGTCTCCCGATCACATGGTTGATCATACTCTAGGTTCCACATGCATGTTTTAGCTGAAGGAAGAATACCTTAAACCTGGGTAGTTGAAACCCGTGGAATGGGTACCATGCAATATGACTTCAAAGGGTCTTCATTTGCTCACCGAACCTCTCCAATCCTATCACTGCTGCGTTTATGTCCCTGTACACATGCTTGATTCTCTTTCGGAGACATAGCAATCCATAGGTTTTAAGATACTTAAGAGTCAGGTACATTCTTAGGCGTTTAATATGCGGTGTTGAGTCCATTTCGTTGAGCAAGGAGTAGCTCTTGTCTATTCCATATTTGGCTTAAGGAACTTTATCTGTGCTCATTTCAATCTCTGGTTTTATGCAGCACCCCAACTCACCTTTCCCCTTAAACAAGCATAAGTAGGTTTTCTAAATTTGAGACCCTGTTCTGTTCTGTAATTCAGTTCCTGTGTAGCCAAGTTTACATTCCGTGTATTACTGATATCTTATGATGTTTCTTTTTCTGTGGGACTTATTTCAGTTAGAATCATCGTACCTGAATCCACTCATTGTGCTGCTACGGGCCTGATGACATAGATTTCACTGCTGAGTGATACTGCATTGTACGTAAGTACCACAAGTTCTTTATCCATTTTTCACTTTCTGTGATATTGAACTTGTACGGTAAACGAGGTTCTTGTAAACAGAGGCGTCCCAAACATTGGGGTGGCTGTATCTTTTTGATTTTAATTTCCCTAAGCTATAGGACCATAAGTGGAAGTGCCCTAGGCTCTGTTGCTTTGTTTTTTAGAAGTTTCAGGAAACACCATACACTTCTCCCGAGTGTCTGTTGGCAATGTACATCCCGCCCATCAGTATAACAAGGCTCCCAGTTCTCCATGGCCTGTCCTGCCTTTCTGGATTTTACACTTTTTTCAGATGGCCCTTTTGACCGGGGGGAAGTGAGACTTCATTGTAGTGCAGATTTCCTTTGCAAGCTTGCTTGGTTGGCCAAAAAGGGCGTATGCGTTTTTTCCTGAATATATTCAGGAAAAAACGCATACGCCCTTTTTGGCCAAGTGCATCATTGTGGACGTTCTGCCTCTTTTCCTATGCTTTCAATGCAATTCCAGTCTACCTCCTGAAATCGGTTTCCTGCAATTCTGCCCCGCTTTCAAGTCCTCTTGGCAGCCTTACTTCAGTATATTTTTGGACGATAGTTGTCATTTATAACTCTGCAGGTTTGTGAATTACAGTGCCCCTGAGCTCCTTTCTTCAACTCGTTTTCTTGTGAGCTGGCCGCAACACCGCAGGATGGCTTCAGGCCCTAATCTGGTTCCGGCACGGCACGCTGAGCCTTTGGTTATTTCCTCTTCCTGGTGGGAAATGAGAGTTAAATTTGCCCGTCCAGACACCTCCAGCTAGTCTCTCATTGGTTCTCGCTATTCCTGTTCATCTTCCGCAGAAATTGCAAACTGGGCCAAACAGGAGGTTAAAGGGACTGACTCTCCAAGTCGGGAGAGTGTTAGTAAAGCGTCTGGAATGTTGCACCCGAGTACCAGGGTACGAAAACTGAGACATATTTGAACACGTCTCCCGATCACATGGTTGATCATACTCTAGGTTCCACATGCATGTTTTAGCTGAAGGAAGAATACCTTAAACCTGGGTAGTTGAAACCCGTGGAATGGGTACCATGCAATATGACTTCAAAGGGTCTTCATTTGCTCACCGAACCTCTCCAATCCTATCACTGCTGCGTTTATGTCCCTGTACACATGCTTGATTCTCTTTCGGAGACATAGTAATCCATAGGTTTTAAGATACTTAAGAGTCAGGTACACTCTTAGGCGTTTAATATGCGGTGTTGAGTCCATTTCGTTGAGCAAGGAGTAGCTCTTGTCTATTCCATATTTGGCTTAAGGAACTTTATCTGTGCTCATTTCAATCTCTGGTTTTATGCAGCACCCCAACTCACCTTTACCCTTAAACAAGCATAAGTTGGTTTTCTAAATTTGAGACCCTGTTCTGTTCTGTAATTCAGTTCCTGTGTAGCCAAGTTTACATTCCGTGTATTAGTGATATCTTATGATGTTTCTTTTTCTGTGTGACTTATTTCAGTTAGAATCATCGTACCTGAATCCACTCATTGTGCTGCTACGGGCCTGATGACATAGATTTCACTGCTGAGTGATACTGCATTGTACGTAAGTACCACAAGTTCTTTATCCATTTTTCACTTTCTGTGATATTGAACTTGTACGGTAAACCAGGTTCTTGTAAACAGAGGCGTCCCAAACATTGGGGTGGCTGTATCTTTTTGATTTTAATTTCCCTAAGCTATAGGACCATAAGTGGAAGTGCCCTAGGCTCTGTTGCTTTGTTTTTTAGATGTTTCAGGAAACACCATACACTTCTCCCGAGTGTCTGTTGGCAATTTACAGCCCGCCCATCAGCATAACAAGGCTCCCAGTTCTCCATGGCCTGTCCTGCCTTTCTGGATTTTACACTTTTTTCAGATGGCCCTTTTGACCGGGGGGAAGTGAGACTTCATTGTAGTGCAGATTTCCTTTGCAAGCTTTCTTGGTTGGCCAAAAAGGGCGTATGCGTTTTTTCCTGAATATATTCAGGAAAAAACGCATACGCCCTTTTTGGCCAAGTGCATCATTGTGGACGTTCTGCCTCTTTTCCTATGCTTTCAATGCAATTCCAGTCTACCTCCTGAAATCGGTTTCCTGCAATTCTGCCCCGCTTTCAAGTCCTCTTGGCAGCCTTACTTCAGTATATTTTTGGACGATAGTTGTCATTTATAACTCTGCAGGTTTGTGAATTACAGTGCCCCTGAGCTCCTTTCTTCAACTCGCTTTCTTGTGAGCTGGCCGCAACACCGCAGGATGGCTTCAGGCCCTAATCTGGTTCCGGCACGGCACGCTGAGCCTTTGGTTATTTCCTCTTCCTGGTGGGAAATGAGAGTTAAATTTGCCCGTCCAGACACCTCCAGCTAGTCTCTCATTGGTTCTCGCTATTCCTGTTCATCTTCCGCAGAAATTGCAAACTGGGCCAAACAGGAGGTTAAAGGGACTGACTCTCCAAGTCGGGAGAGTGTTAGTAAAGCGTCTGGAATGTTGCACCCGAGTACCAGGGTACGAAAACTGAGACATATTTGAACACGTCTCCCGATCACATGGTTGATCATACTCTAGGTTCCACATGCATGTTTTAGCTGAAGGAAGAATACCTTAAACCTGGGTAGTTGAAACCCGTGGAATGGGTACCATGCAATATGACTTCAAAGGGTCTTCATTTGCTCACCGAACCTCTCCAATCCTATCACTGCTGCGTTTATGTCCCTGTACACATGCTTGATTCTCTTTCGGAGACATAGCAATCCTTAGGTTTTAAGATACTTACTATTCAGGTACATTCTTAGGCGTTTAATATGCGGTGTTGAGTCCATTTCGTTGAGCAAGGAGTAGCTCTTGTCTATTCCATATTTGGCTTAAGGAACTTTATCTGTGCTCATTTCAATCTCTGGTTTTATGCAGCACCCCAACTCACCTTTACCCTTAAACAAGCATAAGTTGGTTTTCGAAATTTGAGACCCTGTTCTGTTCTGTAATTCAGTTCCTGTGTAGCCAAGTTTACATTCCGTGTATTACTGATATCTTATGATGTTTCTTTTTCTGTGTGACTTATTTCAGTTAGAATCATCGTACCTGAATCCACTCATTGTGCTGCTACGGGCCTGATGACATAGATTTCACTGCTGAGTGATACTGCATTGTACGTAAGTACCACAAGTTCTTTATCCATTTTTCACTTTCTGTGATATTGAACTTGTACGGTAAACGAGGTTCTTGTAAACAGAGGCGTCCCAAACATTGGGGTGGCTGTATCTTTTTGATTTTAATTTCCCTAAGCTATAGGACCATAAGTGGAAGTGCCCTAGGCTCTGTTGCTTTGTTTTTTAGACGTTTCAGGAAACACCATACACTTCTCCCGAGTGTCTGTTGGCAATTTACATCCCGCCCATCAGCATAACAAGGCTCCCAGTTCTCCATGGCCTGTCCTGCCTTTCTGGATTTTACACTTTTTTCACATGGCCCTTTTGACCGGGGGGAAGTGAGACTTCATTGTAGTGCAGATTTCCTTTGCAAGCTTGCTTGGTTGGCCAAAAAGGGCGTATGCGTTTTTTCCTGAATATATTCAGGAAAAAACGCATACGCCCTTTTTGGCCAAGTGCATCATTGTGGACGTTCTGCCTCTTTTCCTATGCTTTCAATGCAATTCCAGTCTACCTCCTGAAATCGGTTTCCTGCAATTCTGCCCCGCTTTCAAGTCCTCTTGGCAGCCTTACTTCAGTATATTTTTGGACGATAGTTGTCATTTATAACTCTGCAGGTTTGTGAATTACAGTGCCCCTGAGCTCCTTTCTTCAACTCGTTTTCTTTTGAGCTGGCCGCAACACCGCAGGATGGCTTCAGGCCCTAATCTGGTTCCGGCACGGCACGCTGAGCCTTTGGTTATTTCCTCTTCCTGGTGGGAAATGAGAGTTAAATTTGCCCGTCCAGACACCTCCAGCTAGTCTCTCATTGGTTCTCGCTATTCCTGTTCATCTTCCGCAGAAATTGCAAACTGGGCCAAACAGGAGGTTAAAGGGACTGACTCTCCAAGTCGGGAGAGTGTTAGTAAAGCGTCTGGAATGTTGCACCCGAGTACCAGGGTACGAAAACTGAGACATATTTGAACACGTCTCCCGATCACATGGTTGGTCATACTCTAGGTTCCACATGCATGTTTTAGCTGAAGGAAGAATACCTTAAACCTGGGTAGTTGAAACCCGTGGAATGTTTACCATGCAATATGACTTCAAAGGGTCTTCATTTGCTCACCGAACCTCTCCAATCCTATCACTGCTGCGTTTATGTCCCTGTACACATGCTTGATTCTCTTTCGGAGACATAGCAATCCATAGGTTTTAAGATACTTAAGAGTCAGGTACATTCTTAGGCGTTTAATATGCGGTGTTGAGTCCATTTCGTTGAGCAAGGAGTAGCTCTTGTCTATTCCATATTTGGCTTAAGGAACTTTATCTGTGCTCATTTCAATCTCTGGTTTTATGCAGCACCCCAACTCACCTTTACCCTTAAGCAAGCATAAGTTGGTTTTCTAAATTTGAGACCCTGTTCTGTTCTGTAATTCAGTTCCTGTAGAGCCAACTTTACATTCCGTGTATTACTGATATCTTATGATGTTTCTTTTTCTGTGTGACTTATTTCAGTTAGAATCATCGTACCTGAATCCACTCATTGTGCTGCTACGGGCCTGATGACATAGATTTCACTGCTGAGTGATACTGCATTGTACGTAAGTACCACAAGTTCTTTATCCATTTTTCACTTTCTGTGATATTGAACTTGTACGGTAAATGAGGTTCTTGTAAACAGAGGCGTCCCAAACATTGGAGTGGCTGTATCTTTTTGATTTTAATTTCCCTAAGCTATAGGACCATAAGTGGAAGTGCCCTAGGCTCTGTTGCTTTGTTTTTTAGACGTTTCAGGAAACACCATACACTTCTCCCGAGTGTCTGTTGGCAATTTACATCCCGCCCATCAGCATAACAAGGCTCCCAGTTCTCCATGGCCTGTCCTGCCTTTCTGGATTTTACACTTTTTTCAGATGGCCCTTTTGACCGGGGGGAAGTGAGACTTCATTGTAGTGCAGATTTCCTTTGCAAGCTTGCTTGGTTGGCCAAAAAGGGCGTATGCGTTTTTTCCTGAATATATTCAGGAAAAAACGCATACGCCCTTTTTGGCCAAGTGCATCATTGTGGACGTTCTGCCTCTTTTCCTATGCTTTCAATGCAATTCCAGTCTACCTCCTGAAATCGGTTTCCTGCAATTCTGCCCCGCTTTCAAGTCCTCTTGGCACCCTTACTTCAGTATATTTTTGGACGATAGTTGTCATTTATAACTCTGCAGGTTTGTGAATTACAGTGCCCCTGAGCTCCTTTCTTCAACTCGTTTTCTTGTGAGCTGGCCGCAACACCGCAGGATGGCTTCAGGCCCTAATCTGGTTCCGGCACGGCACGCTGAGCCTTTGGTTATTTCCTCTTCCTGGTGGGAAATGAGAGTTAAATTTGCCCGTCCAGACACCTCCAGCTAGTCTCTCATTGGTTCTCGCTATTCCTGTTCATCTTCCGCAGAAATTGCAAACTGGGCCAAACAGGAGGTTAAAGGGACTGACTCTCCAAGTCGGGAGAGTGTTAGTAAAGCGTCTGGAATGTTGCACCCGAGTACCAGGGTACGAAAACTGAGACATATTTGAACACGTCTCCCGATCACATGGTTGGTCATACTCTAGGTTCCACATGCATGTTTTAGCTGAAGGAAGAATACCTTAAACCTGGGTAGTTGAAACCCGTGGAATGGGTACCATGCAATATGACTTCAAAGGGTCTTCATTTGCTCACCGAACCTCTCCAATCCTATCACTGCTGCGTTTATGTCCCTGTACACACGCTTGATTCTCTTTCGGAGACATAGCAATCCATAGGTTTTAAGATACTTAAGAGTCAGGTACATTCTTAGGCGTTTAATATGCGGTGTTGAGTCCATTTCGTTGAGCAAGGAGTAGCTCTTGTCTATTCCATATTTGGCTTAAGGAACTTTATCTGTGCTCATTTCAATCTCTGGTTTTATGCAGCACCCCAACTCACCTTTACCCTTAAACAAGCATAAGTTGGTTTTCTAAATTTGAGACCCTGTTCTGTTCTGTAATTCAGTTCCTGTAGAGCCAACTTTACATTCCGTGTATTACTGATATCTTATGATGTTTCTTTTTCTGTGTGACTTATTTCAGTTAGAATCATCGTACCTGAATCCACTCATTGTGCTGCTACGGGCCTGATGACATAGATTTCACTGCTGAGTGATACTGCATTGTACGTAAGTACCACAAGTTCTTTATCCATTTTTCACTTTCTGTGATATTGAACTTGTACGGTAAATGAGGTTCTTGTAAACAGAGGCATCCCAAACATTGGAGTGGCTGTATCATTTTGATTTTAATTTCCGTAAGCTATAGGACCATAAGTGGAAGTGCCCTAGGCTCTGTTGCTTTGTTTTTTAGACGTTTCAGGAAACACCATACACTTCTCCCGAGTGTCTGTTGGCAATTTACATCCCGCCCATCAGCATAACAAGGCTCCCAGTTCTCCATGGCCTGTCCTGCCTTTCTGGATTTTACACTTTTTTCAGATGGCCCTTTTGACCGGGGGGAATTGAGACTTCATTGTAGTGCAGATTTCCTTTGCAAGCTTGCTTGGTTGGCCAAAAAGGGCGTATGCGTTTTTTCCTGAATATATTCAGGAAAAAACGCATACGCCCTTTTTGGCCAAGTGCATCATTGTGGACGTTCTGCCTCTTTTCCTATGCTTTCAATGCAATTCCAGTCTACCTCCTGAAATCGGTTTCCTGCAATTCTGCCCCGCTTTCAAGTCCTCTTGGCACCCTTACTTCAGTATATTTTTGGACGATAGTTGTCATTTATAACTCTGCAGGTTTGTGAATTACAGTGCCCCTGAGCTCCTTTCTTCAACTCGTTTTCTTGTGAGCTGGCCGCACACCGCAGGATGGCTTCAGGCCCTAATCTGGTTCCGGCACGGCACGCTGAGCCTTTGGTTATTTCCTCTTCCTGGTGGGAAATGAGAGTTAAATTTGCCCGTCCAGACACCTCCAGCTAGTCTCTCATTGGTTCTCGCTATTCCTGTTCATCTTCCGCAGAAATTGCAAACTGGGCCAAACAGGAGGTTAAAGGGACTGACTCTCCAAGTCGGGAGAGTGTTAGTAAAGCGTCTGGAATGTTGCACCCGAGTACCAGGGTACGAAAACTGAGACATATTTGAACACGTCTCCCGATCACATGGTTGATCATACTCTAGGTTCCACATGCATGTTTTAGCTGAAGGAAGAATACCTTAAACCTGGGTAGTTGAAACCCGTGGAATGGGTACCATGCAATATGACTTCAAAGGGTCTTCATTTGCTCACCGAACCTCTCCAATCCTACCACTGCTGCGTTTATGTCCCTGTACACATGCTTGATTCTCTTTCGGAGACATAGCAATCCATAGGTTTTAAGATACTTAAGAGTCAGGTACATTCTTAGGCGTTTAATATGCGGTGTTGAGTCCATTTCGTTGAGCAAGGAGTAGCTCTTGTCTATTCCATATTTGGCTTAAGGAACTTTATCTGTGCTCATTTCAATCTCTGGTTTTATGCAGCACCCCAACTCACCTTTACCCTTAAACAAGCATAAGTTGGTTTTCTAAATTTGAGACCCTGTTCTGTTCTGTAATTCAGTTCCTGTAGAGCCAACTTTACATTCCGTGTATTACTGATATCTTATGATGTTTCTTTTTCTGTGTGACTTATTTCAGTTAGAATCATCGTACCTGAATCCACTCATTGTGCTGCTACGGGCCTGATGACATAGATTTCACTGCTGAGTGATACTGCATTGTACGTAAGTACCACAAGTTCTTTATCCATTTTTCACTTTCTGTGATATTGAACTTGTACGGTAAATGAGGTTCTTGTAAACAGAGGCATCCCAAACATTGGAGTGGCTGTATCATTTTGATTTTAATTTCCGTAAGCTATAGGACCATAAGTGGAAGTGCCCTAGGCTCTGTTGCTTTGTTTTTTAGACGTTTCAGGAAACACCATACACTTCTCCCGAGTGTCTGTTGGCAATTTACATCCCGCCCATCAGCATAACAAGGCTCCCAGTTCTCCATGGCCTGTCCTGCCTTTCTGGATTTTACACTTTTTTCAGATGGCCCTTTTGACCGGGGGGAATTGAGACTTCATTGTAGTGCAGATTTCCTTTGCAAGCTTGCTTGGTTGGCCAAAAAGGGCGTATGCGTTTTTTCCTGAATATATTCAGGAAAAAACGCATACGCCCTTTTTGGCCAAGTGCATCATTGTGGACGTTCTGCCTCTTTTCCTATGCTTTCAATGCAATTCCAGTCTACCTCCTGAAATCGGTTTCCTGCAATTCTGCCCCGCTTTCAAGTCCTCTTGGCACCCTTACTTCAGTATATTTTTGGACGATAGTTGTCATTTATAACTCTGCAGGTTTGTGAATTACAGTGCCCCTGAGCTCCTTTCTTCAACTCGTTTTCTTGTGAGCTGGCCGCACACCGCAGGATGGCTTCAGGCCCTAATCTGGTTCCGGCACGGCACGCTGAGCCTTTGGTTATTTCCTCTTCCTGGTGGGAAATGAGAGTTAAATTTGCCCGTCCAGACACCTCCAGCTAGTCTCTCATTGGTTCTCGCTATTCCTGTTCATCTTCCGCAGAAATTGCAAACTGGGCCAAACAGGAGGTTAAAGGGACTGACTCTCCAAGTCGGGAGAGTGTTAGTAAAGCGTCTGGAATGTTGCACCCGAGTACCAGGGTACGAAAACTGAGACATATTTGAACACGTCTCCCGATCACATGGTTGATCATACTCTAGGTTCCACATGCATGTTTTAGCTGAAGGAAGAATACCTTAAACCTGGGTAGTTGAAACCCGTGGAATGGGTACCATGCAATATGACTTCAAAGGGTCTTCATTTGCTCACCGAACCTCTCCAATCCTACCACTGCTGCGTTTATGTCCCTGTACACATGCTTGATTCTCTTTCGGAGACATAGCAATCCATAGGTTTTAAGATACTTAAGAGTCAGGTACATTCTTAGGCGTTTAATATGCGGTGTTGAGTCCATTTCGTTGAGCAAGGAATAGCTCTTGTCTATTCCATATTTGGCTTAAGGAACTTTATCTGTGCTCATTTCAATCTCTGGTTTTATGCAGCACCCCAACTCACCTTTACCCTTAAACAAGCATAAGTTGGTTTTCTAAATTTGAGACCCTGTTCTGTTCTGTAATTCAGTTCCTGTGTAGCCAAGTTTACATTCCGTGTATTACTGATATCTTATGATGTTTCTTTTTCTGTGTGACTTATTTCAGTTAGAATCATCGTACCTGAATCCACTCATTGTGCTGCTACGGGCCTGATGACATAGATTTCACTGCTGAGTGATACTGCATTGTACGTAAGTACCACAAGTTCTTTATCCATTTTTCACTTTCTGTGATATTGAACTTGTACGGTAAACGAGGTTCTTGTAAACAGAGGCGTCCCAAACATTGGGGTGGCTGTATCTTTTTGATTTTAATTTCCCTAAGCTATAGGACCATAAGTGGAAGTGCCCTAGGCTCTGTTGCTTTGTTTTTTAGACGTTTCAGGAAACACCATACACTTCTCCCGAGTGTCTGTTGGCAATTTACATCCCGCCCATCAGCATAACAAGGCTCCCAGTTCTCCATGGCCTGTCCTGCCTTTCTGGATTTTACACTTTTTTCAGATGGCCCTTTTGACCGGGGGGAAGTGAGACTTCATTGTAGTGCAGATTTCCTTTGCAAGCTTGCTTGGTTGGCCAAAAAGGGCGTATGCGTTTTTTCCTGAATATATTCAGGAAAAAACGCATACGCCCTTTTTGGCCAAGTGCATCATTGTGGACGTTCTGCCTCTTTTCCTATGCTTTCAATGCAATTCCAGTCTACCTCCTGAAATCGGTTTCCTGCAATTCTGACCCGCTTTCAAGTCCTCTTGGCAGCCTTACTTCAGTATATTTTTGGACGATAGTTGTCATTTATAACTCTGCAGGTTTGTGAATTACAGTGCCCCTGAGCTCCTTTCTTCAACTCGCTTTTTTGTGAGCTGGCCGCAACACCGCAGGATGGCTTCAGGCCCTAATCTGGTTCCGGCACGGCACGCTGAGCCTTTGGTTATTTCCTCTTCCTGGTGGGAAATGAGAGTTAAATTTGCCCGTCCTGACACCTCCAGCTAGTCTCTCATTGGTTCTCGCTATTCCTGTTCATCTTCCGCAGAAATTGCAAACTGGGCCAAACAGGAGGTTAAAGGGACTGACTCTCCAAGTCGGGAGAGTGTTAGTAAAGCGTCTGGAATGTTGCACCCGAGTACCAGGGTACGAAAACTGAGACATATTTGAACACGTCTCCCGATCACATGGTTGATCATACTCTAGGTTCCACATGCATGTTTTAGCTGAAGGAAGAATACCTTAAACCTGGGTAGTTGAAACCCGTGGAATGGGTACCATGCAATATGACTTCAAAGGGTCTTCATTTGCTCACCGAACCTCTCCAATCCTATCACTGCTGCGTTTATGTCCCTGTACACATGCTTGATTCTCTTTCGGAGACATAGCAATCCATAGGTTTTAAGATACTTAAGAGTCAGGTACATTCTTAGGCGTTTAATATGCGGTGTTGAGTCCATTTCGTTGAGCAAGGAGTAGCTCTTGTCTATTCCATATTTGGCTTAAGGAACTTTATCTGTGCTCATTTCAATCTCTGGTTTTATGCAGCACCCCAACTCACCTTTACCCTTAAACAAGCATAAGGTGGTTTTCTAAATTTGAGACCCTGTTCTGTTCTGTAATTCAGTTCCTGTGTAGCCAAGTTTACATTCCGTGTATTACTGATATCTTATGATGTTTCTTTTTCTGTGTGACTTATTTCAGTTAGAATCATCGTACCTGAATCCACTCATTGTGCTGCTACGGGCCTGATGACATAGATTTCACTGCTGAGTGATACTGCATTGTACGTAAGTACCACAAGTTCTTTATCCATTTTTCACTTTCTGTGATATTGAACTTGTACGGTAAACGAGGTTCTTGTAAACAGAGGCGTCCCAAACATTGGGGTGGCTGTATCTTTTTGATTTTAATTTCCCTAAGCTATAGGACCATAAGTGGAAGTGTCCTAGGCTCTGTTGCTTTGTTTTTTAGACGTTTCAGGAAACACCATACACTTCTCCCGAGTGTCTGTTGGCAATTTACATCCCGCCCATCAGCATAACAAGGCTCCCAGTTCTCCATGGCCTGTCCTGCCTTTCTGGATTTTACACTTTTTTCAGATGGCCCTTTTGACCGGGGGGAAGTGAGACTTCATTGTAGTGCAGATTTCCTTTGCAAGCTTGCTTGGTTGGCCAAAAAGGGCGTATGCGTTTTTTCCTGAATATATTCAGGAAAAAACGCATACGCCCTTTTTGGCCAAGTGCATCATTGTGGACGTTCTGCCTCTTTTCCTATGCTTTCAATGCAATTCCAGTCTACCTCCTGAAATCGGTTTCCTGCAATTCTGCCCCGCTTTCAAGTCCTCTTGGCAGCCTTACTTCAGTATATTTTTGGACGATAGTTGTCATTTATAACTCTGCAGGTTTGTGAATTACAGTGCCCCTGAGCTCCTTTCTTCAACTCGTTTTCTTGTGAGCTGGCCGCAACACCGCAGGATGGCTTCAGGCCCTAATCTGGTTCCGGCACGGCACGCTGAGCCTTTGGTTATTTCCTCTTCCTGGTGGGAAATGAGAGTTAAATTTGCCCGTCCAGACACCTCCAGCTAGTCTCTCATTGGTTCTCGCTATTCCTGTTCATCTTCCGCAGAAATTGCAAACTGGGCCAAACAGGAGGTTAAAGGGACTGACTCTCCAAGTCGGGAGAGTGTTAGTAAAGCGTCTGGAATGTTGCACCCGAGTACCAGGGTACGAAAACTGAGACATATTTGAACACGTCTCCCGATCACATGGTTGATCATACTCTAGGTTCCACATGCATGTTTTAGCTGAAGGAAGAATACCTTAAACCTGGGTAGTTGAAACCCGTGGAATGGGTACCATGCAATATGACTTCAAAGGGTCTTCATTTGCTCACCGAACCTCTCCAATCCTATCACTGCTGCGTTTATGTCCCTGTACACATGCTTGATTCTCTTTCGGAGACATAGCAATCCATAGGTTTTAAGATACTTAAGAGTCAGGTACATTCTTAGGCGTTTAATATGCGGTGTTGAGTCCATTTCGTTGAGCAAGGAGTAGCTCTTGTCTATTCCATATTTGGCTTAAGGAACTTTATCTGTGCTCATTTCAATCTCTGGTTTTATGCAGCACCCCAACTCACCTTTACCCTTAAACAAGCATAAGGTGGTTTTCTAAATTTGAGACCCTGTTCTGTTCTGTAATTCAGTTCCTGTGTAGCCAAGTTTACATTCCGTGTATTACTGATATCTTATGATGTTTCTTTTTCTGTGTGACTTATTTCAGTTAGAATCATCGTACCTGAATCCACTCATTGTGCTGCTACGGGCCTGATGACATAGATTTCACTGCTGAGTGATACTGCATTGTACGTAAGTACCACAAGTTCTTTATCCATTTTTCACTTTCTGTGATATTGAACTTGTACGGTAAACGAGGTTCTTGTAAACAGAGGCGTCCCAAACATTGGGGTGGCTGTATCTTTTTGATTTTAATTTCCCTAAGCTATAGGACCATAAGTGGAAGTGCCCTAGGCTCTGTTGCTTTGTTTTTTAGACGTTTCAGGAAACACCATACACTTCTCCCGAGTGTCTGTTGGCAATTTACATCCCGCCCATCAGCATAACAAGGCTCCCAGTTCTCCATGGCCTGTCCTGCCTTTCTGGATTTTACACTTTTTTCAGATGGCCCTTTTGACCGGGGGGAAGTGAGACTTCATTGTAGTGCAGATTTCCTTTGCAAGCTTGCTTGGTTGGCCAAAAAGGGCGTATGCGTTTTTTCCTGAATATATTCAGGAAAAAACACATACGCCCTTTTTGGCCAAGTGCATCATTGTGGACGTTCTGCCTCTTTTCCTATGCTTTCAATGCAATTCCAGTCTACATCCTGAAATCGGTTTCCTGCAATTCTGCCCCGCTTTCAAGTCCTCTTGGCAGCCTTACTTCAGTATATTTTTGGACGATAGTTGTCATTTATAACTCTGCAGGTTTGTGAATTACAGTGCCCCTGAGCTCCTTTCTTCAACTCGTTTTTTTGTGAGCTGGCCGCAACACCGCAGGATGGCTTCAGGCCCTAATCTGGTTCCGGCACGGCACGCTGAGCCTTTGGTTATTTCCTCTTCCTGGTGGGAAATGAGAGTTAAATTTGCCCGTCCAGACACCTCCAGCTAGTCTCTCATTGGTTCTCGCTATTCCTGTTCATCTTCCGCAGAAATTGCAAACTGGGCCAAACAGGAGGTTAAAGGGACTGACTCTCCAAGTCGGGAGAGTGTTAGTAAAGCGTCTGGAATGTTGCACCCGAGTACCAGGGTACGAAAACTGAGACATATTTGAACACGTCTCCCGATCACATGGTTGATCATACTCTAGGTTCCACATGCATGTTTTAGCTGAAGGAAGAATACCTTAAACCTGGGTAGTTGAAACCCGTGGAATGGGTACCATGCAATATGACTTCATAGGGTCTTCATTTGCTCACCGAACCTCTCCAATCCTATCACTGCTGCGTTTATGTCCCTGTACACATGCTTGATTCTCTTTCGGAGACATAGCAATCCATAGGTTTTAAGATACTTAAGAGTCAGGTACATTCTGAGGCGTTTAATATGCGGTGTTGAGTCCATTTCGTTGAGCAAGGAGTAGCTCTTGTCTATTCCATATTTGGCTTAAGGAACTTTATCTGTGCTCATTTCAATCTCTGGTTTTATGCAGCACCCCAACTCACCTTTCCCCTTAAACAAGCATAAGTTGGTTTTCTAAATTTGAGACCCTGTTCTGTTCTGTAATTCAGTTCCTGTGTAGCCAAGTTTACATTCCGTGTATTACTGATATCTTATGATGTTTCTTTTTCTGTGTGACTTATTTCAGTTAGAATCATCGTACCTGAATCCACTCATTGTGCTGCTACGGGCCTGATGACATAGATTTCACTGCTGAGTGATACTGCATTGTACGTAAGTACCACAAGTTCTTTATCCATTTTTCACTTTCTGTGATATTGAACTTGTACGGTAAACGAGGTTCTTGTAAACAGAGGCGTCCCAAACATTGGGGTGGCTGTATCTTTTTGATTTTAATTTCCCTAAGCTATAGGACCATAAGTGGAAGTGCCCTAGGCTCTGTTGCTTTGTTTTTTAGATGTTTCAGGAAACACCATACACTTCTCCCGAGTGTCTGTTGGCAATGTACATCCCGCCCATCAGTATAACAAGGCTCCCAGTTCTCCATGGCCTGTCCTGCCTTTCTGGATTTTACACTTTTTTCAGATGGCCCTTTTGACCAGGGGGAAGTGAGACTTCATTGTAGTGCAGATTTCCTTTGCAAGCTTGCTTGGTTGGCCAAAAAGGGCGTATGCGTTTTTTCCTGAATATATTCAGGAAACAACGCATACGCCCTTTTTGGCCAAGTGCATCATTGTGGACGTTCTGCCTCTTTTCCTATGCTTTCAATGCAATTCCAGTCTACCTCCTGAAATCGGTTTCCTGCAATTCTGCCCCGCTTTCAAGTCCTCTTGGCAGCCTTACTTCAGTATATTTTTGGACGATAGTTGTCATTTATAACTCTGCAGGTTTGTGAATTACAGTGCCCCTGAGCTCCTTTCTTCAACTCCTTTTCTTGTGAGCTGGCCGCAACACCGCAGGATGGCTTCAGGCCCTAATCTGGTTCCGGCACGGCACGCTGAGCCTTTGGTTATTTCCTCTTCCTGGTGGGAAATGAGAGTTAAATTTTCCCGTCCAGACACCTCCAGCTAGTCTCTCATTGGTTCTCCCTATTCCTGTTCATCTTCCGCAGAAATTGCAAACTGGGCCAAACAGGAGGTTAAAGGGACTGACTCTCCAAGTCGGGAGAGTGTTAGTAAAGCATCTGGAATGTTGCACCCGAGTACCAGGGTACGAAAACTGAGACATATTTGAACACGTCTCCCGATCACATGGTTGATCATACTCTAGGTTCCACATGCATGTTTTAGCTGAAGGAAGAATACCTTAAACCTGGGTAGTTGAAACCCGTGGAATGGGTACCATGCAATATGACTTCAAAGGGTCTTCATTTGCTCACCGAACCTCTCCAATCCTATCACTGCTGCGTTTATGTCCCTGTACACATGCTTGATTCTCTTTCGGAGACATAGCAATCCATAGGTTTTAAGATACTTAAGAGTCAGGTACATTCTTAGGCGTTTAATATGCGGTGTTGAGTCCATTTCGTTGAGCAAGGAGTAGCTCTTGTCTATTCCATATTTGGCTTAAGGAACTTTATCTGTGCTCATTTCAATCTCTGGTTTTATGCAGCACCCCAACTCACCTTTACCCTTAAACAAGCATAAGTTGGTTTTCTAAATTTGAGACCCTGTTCTGTTCTGTAATTCAGTTCCTGTGTAGCCAAGTTTACATTCCGTGTATTACTGATATCTTATGATGTTTCTTTTTCTGTGTGACTTATTTCAGTTAGAATCATCGTACCTGAATCCACTCATTGTGCTGCTACGGGCCTGATGACATAGATTTCACTGCTGAGTGATACTGCATTGTACGTAAGTACCACAAGTTCTTTATCCATTTTTCACTTTCTGTGATATTGAACTTGTACGGTAAACGAGGTTCTTGTAAACAGAGGCGTCCCAAACATTGGGGTGGCTGTATCTTTTTGATTTTAATTTCCCTAAGCTATAGGACCATAAGTGGAAGTGCCCTAGGCTCTGTTGCTTTGTTTTTTAGATGTTTCAGGAAACACCATACACTTCTCCCGAGTGTCTGTTGGCAATGTACATCCCGCCCATCAGTATAACAAGGCTCCCAGTTCTCCATGGCCTGTCCTGCCTTTCTGGATTTTACACTTTTTTCAGATGGCCCTTTTGACCGGGGGGAAGTGAGACTTCATTGTAGTGCAGATTTCCTTTGCAAGCTTGCTTGGTTGGCCAAAAAGGGCGTATGCGTTTTTTCCTGAATATATTCAGGAAACAACGCATACGCCCTTTTTGGCCAAGTGCATCATTGTGGACGTTCTGCCTCTTTTCCTATGCTTTCAATGCAATTCCAGTCTACCTCCTGAAATCGGTTTCCTGCAATTCTGCCCCGCTTTCAAGTCCTCTTGGCAGCCTTACTTCAGTATATTTTTGGACGATAGTTGTCATTTATAACTCTGCAGGTTTGTGAATTACAGTGCCCCTGAGCTCCTTTCTTCAACTCCTTTTCTTGTGAGCTGGCCGCAACACCGCAGGATGGCTTCAGGCCCTAATCTGGTTCCGGCACGGCACGCTGAGCCTTTGGTTATTTCCTCTTCCTGGTGGGAAATGAGAGTTAAATTTGCCCGTCCAGACACCTCCAGCTAGTCTCTCATTGGTTCTCGCTATTCCTGTTCATCTTCCGCAGAAATTGCAAACTGGGCCAAACAGGAGGTTAAAGGGACTGACTCTCCAAGTCGGGAGAGTGTTAGTAAAGCGTCTGGAATGTTGCACCCGAGTACCAGGGGAGGAAAACTGAGACATATTTGAACACGTCTCCCGATCACATGGTTGATCATACTCTAGGTTCCACATGCATGTTTTAGCTGAAGGAAGAATACCTTAAACCTGGGTAGTTGAAACCCGTGGAATGGGTACCATGCAATATGACTTCAAAGGGTCTTCATTTGCTCACCGAACCTCTCCAATCCTATCACTGCTGCGTTTATGTCCCTGTACACATGCTTGATTCTCTTTCGGAGACATAGCAATCCATAGGTTTTAAGATACTTAAGAGTCAGGTACATTCTTAGGCGTTTAATATGCGGTGTTGAGTCCATTTCGTTGAGCAAGGAGTAGCTCTTGTCTATTCCATATTTGGCTTAAGGAACTTTATCTGTGCTCATTTCAATCTCTGGTTTTATGCAGCACCCCAACTCACCTTTACCCTTAAACAAGCATAAGTTGGTTTTCTAAATTTGAGACCCTGTTCTGTTCTGTAATTCAGTTCCTGTGTAGCCAAGTTTACATTCCGTGTATTACTGATATCTTATGATGTTTCTTTTTCTGTGTGACTTATTTCAGTTAGAATCATCGTACCTGAATCCACTCATTGTGCTGCTACGGGGCTGATGACATAGATTTCACTGCTGAGTGATACTGCATTGTACGTAAGTACCACAAGTTCTTTATCCATTTTTCACTTTCTGTGATATTGAACTTGTACGGTAAACGAGGTTCTTGTAAACAGAGGCGTCCCAAACATTGGGGTGGCTGTATCTTTTTGATTTTAATTTCCCTAAGCTATAGGACCATAAGTGGAAGTGCCCTAGGCTCTGTTGCTTTGTTTTTTAGACGTTTCAGGAAACACCATACACTTCTCCCGAGTGTCTGTTGGCAATGTACATCCCGCCCATCAGCATAACAAGGCTCCCAGTTCTCCATGGCCTGTCTTGCCTTTCTGGATTTTACACTTTTTTCAGATGGCCCTTTTGACCGGGGGGAAGTGAGACTTCATTGTAGTGCAGATTTCCTTTGCAAGCTTGCTTGGTTGGCCAAAAAGGGCGTATGCGTTTTTTCCTGAATATATTCAGGAAAAAACGCATACGCCCTTTTTGGCCAAGTGCATCATTGTGGACGTTCTGCCTCTTTTCCTATGCTTTCAATGCAATTCCAGTCTACCTCCTGAAATCGGTTTCCTGCAATTCTGCCCCGCTTTCAAGTCCTCTTGGCAGCCTTACTTCAGTATATTTTTGGACGATAGTTGTCATTTATAACTCTGCAGTTTTGTGAATTACAGTGCCCCTGAGCTCCTTTCTTCAACTCGTTTTCTTGTGAGCTGGCCGCAACACCGCAGGATGGCTTCAGGCCCTAATCTGGTTCCGGCACGGCACGCTGAGCCTTTGGTTATTTCCTCTTCCTGGTGGGAAATGAGAGTTAAATTTGCCCGTCCAGACACCTCCAGCTAGTCTCTCATTGGTTCTCGCTATTCCTGTTCATCTTCCGCAGAAATTGCAAACTGGGCCAAACAGGAGGTTAAAGGCACTGACTCTCCAAGTCGGGAGAGTGTTAGTAAAGCGTCTGGAATGTTGCACCCGAGTACCAGGGTACGAAAACTGAGACATATTTGAACACGTCTCCCGATCACATGGTTGATCATACTCTAGGTTCCACATGCATGTTTTAGCTGAAGGAAGAATACCTTAAACCTGGGTAGTTGAAACCCGTGGAATGGGTACCATGCAATATGACTTCAAAGGGTCTTCATTTGCTCACCGAACCTCTCCAATCCTATCACTGCTGCGTTTACGTCCCTGTACACATGCTTGATTCTCTTTCGGAGACATAGCAATCCATAGGTTTTAAGATACTTAAGAGTCAGGTACATTCTTAGGCGTTTAATATGCGGTGTTGAGTCCATTTCGTTGAGCAAGGAGTAGCTCTTGTCTATTCCATATTTGGCTTAAGGAACTTTATCTGTGCTCATTTCAATCTCTGGTTTTATGCAGCACCCCAACTCACCTTTCCCCTTAAACAAGCATAAGTTGGTTTTCTAAATTTGAGACCCTGTTCTGTTCTGTAATTCAGTTCCTGTGTAGCCAAGTTTACATTCCGTGTATTACTGATATCTTATGATGTTTCTTTTTCTGTGTGACTTATTTCAGTTAGAATCATCGTACCTGAATCCACTCATTGTGCTGCTACGGGCCTGATGACATAGATTTCACTGCTGAGTGATACTGCATTGTACGTAAGTACCACAAGTTCTTTATCCATTTTTCACTTTCTGTGATATTGAACTTGTATGGTAAACGAGGTTCTTGTAAACAGAGGCGTCCCAAACATTGGGGTGGCTGTATCTTTTTGATTTTAATTTCCCTAAGCTATAGGACCATAAGTGGAAGTGCCCTAGGCTCTGTTGCTTTGTTTTTTAGACGTTTCAGGAAACACCATACACTTCTCCCGAGTGTCTGTTGGCAATTTACATCCCGCCCATCAGCATAACAAGGCTCCCAGTTCTCCATGGCCTGTCCTGCCTTTCTGGATTTTACACTTTTTTCAGATGGCCCTTTTGACCGGGGGGAAGTGAGACTTCATTGTAGTGCAGATTTCCTTTGCAAGCTTGCTTGGTTGGCCAAAAAGGGCGTATGCGTTTTTTCCTGAATATATTCAGGAAAAAACGCATACGCCCTTTTTGGCCAAGTGCATCATTGTGGACGTTCTGCCTCTTTTCCTATGCTTTCAATGCAATTCCAGTCTACCTCCTGAAATCGGTTTCCTGCAATTCTGCCCCGCTTTCAAGTCCTCTTGGCAGCCTTACTTCAGTATATTTTTGGACGATAGCTGTCATTTATAACTCTGCAGGTTTGTGAATTACAGTGCCCCTGAGCTCCTTTCTTCAACTCGTTTTCTTGTGAGCTGGCCGCAACACCGCAGGATGGCTTCAGGCCCTAATCTGGTTCCGGCACGGCACGCTGAGCCTTTGGTTATTTCCTCTTCCTGGTGGGAAATGAGAGTTAAATTTGCCCGTCCAGACACCTCCAGCTAGTCTCTCATTGGTTCTCGCTATTCCTGTTCATCTTCCGCAGAAATTGCAAACTGGGCCAAACAGGAGGTTAAAGGGACTGACTCTCCAAGTCGGGAGAGTGTTAGTAAAGCGTCTGGAATGTTGCACCCGAGTACCAGGGTACGAAAACTGAGACATATTTGAACACGTCTCCCGATCACATGGTTGATCATACTCTAGGTTCCACATGCATGTTTTAGCTGAAGGAAGAATACCTTAAACCTGGGTAGTTGAAACCCGTGGAATGGGTACCATGCAATATGACTTCAAAGGGTCTTCATTTGCTCACCGAACCTCTCCAATCCTACCACTGCTGCGTTTATGTCCCTGTACACATGCTTGATTCTCTTTCGGAGACATAGCAATCCATAGGTTTTAAGATACTTAAGAGTCAGGTACATTCTTAGGCGTTTAATATGCGGTGTTGAGTCCATTTCGTTGAGCAAGGAGTAGCTCTTGTCTATTCCATATTTGGCTTAAGGAACTTTATCTGTGCTCATTTCAATCTCTGGTTTTATGCAGCACCCCAACTCACCTTTACCCTTAAACAAGCATAAGTTGGTTTTCTAAATTTGAGACCCTGTTCTGTTCTGTAATTCAGTTCCTGTGTAGCCAAGTTTACATTCCGTGTATTACTGATATCTTATGATGTTTCTTTTTCTGTGTGACTTATTTCAGTTAGAATCATCGTACCTGAATCCACTCATTGTGCTGCTACGGGCCTGATGACATAGATTTCACTGCTGAGTGATACTGCATTGTACGTAAGTACCACAAGTTCTTTATCCATTTTTCACTTTCTGTGATATTGAACTTGTACGGTAAACGAGGTTCTTGTAAACAGAGGCGTCCCAAACATTGGGGTGGCTGTATCTTTTTGATTTTAATTTCCCTAAGCTATAGGACCATAAGTGGAAGTGCCCTAGGCTCTGTTGCTTTGTTTTTTAGACGTTTCAGGAAACACCATACACTTCTCCCGAGTGTCTGTTGGCAATTTACATCCCGCCCATCAGCATAACAAGGCTCCCAGTTCTCCATGGCCTGTCCTGCCTTTCTGGATTTTACACTTTTTTCACATGGCCCTTTTGACCGGGGGGAAGTGAGACTTCATTGTAGTGCAGATTTCCTTTGCAAGCTTGCTTGGTTGGCCAAAAAGGGCGTATGCGTTTTTTCCTGAATATATTCAGGAAAAAACGCATACGCCCTTTTTGGCCAAGTGCATCATTGTGGACGTTCTGCCTCTTTTCCTATGCTTTCAATGCAATTCCAGTCTACCTCCTGAAATCGGTTTCCTGCAATTCTGACCCGCTTTCAAGTCCTCTTGGCAGCCTTACTTCAGTATATTTTTGGACGATAGTTGTCATTTATAACTCTGCAGGTTTGTGAATTACAGTGCCCCTGAGCTCCTTTCTTCAACTCGTTTTCTTGTGAGCTGGCCGCAACACCGCAGGATGGCTTCAGGCCCTAATCTGGTTCCGGCACGGCACGCTGAGCCTTTGGTTATTTCCTCTTCCTGGTGGGAAATGAGAGTTAAATTTGCCCGTCCAGACACCTCCAGCTAGTCTCTCATTGGTTCTCGCTATTCCTGTTCATCTTCCGCAGAAATTGCAAACTGGGCCAAACAGGAGGTTAAAGGGACTGACTCTCCAAGTCGGGAGAGTGTTAGTAAAGCGTCTGGAATGTTGCACCCGAGTACCAGGGTACGAAAACTGAGACATATTTGAACACGTCTCCCGATCACATGGTTGATCATACTCTAGGTTCCACATGCATGTTTTAGCTGAAGGAAGAATACCTTAAACCTGGGTAGTTGAAACCCGTGGAATGGGTACCATGCAATATGACTTCAAAGGGTCTTCATTTGCTCACCGAACCTCTCCAATCCTATCACTGCTGCGTTTATGTCCCTGTACACATGCTTGATTCTCTTTCGGAGACATAGCAATCCATAGGTTTTAAGATACTTAAGAGTCAGGTACATTCTTAGGCGTTTAATATGCGGTGTTGAGTCCATTTCGTTGAGCAAGGAATAGCTCTTGTCTATTCCATATTTGGCTTAAGGAACTTTATCTGTGCTCATTTCAATCTCTGGTTTTATGCAGCACCCCAACTCACCTTTACCCTTAAACAAGCATAAGTTGGTTTTCTAAATTTGAGACCCTGTTCTGTTCTGTAATTCAGTTCCTGTGTAGCCAAGTTTACATTCCGTGTATTACTGATATCTTATGATGTTTCTTTTTCTGTGTGACTTATTTCAGTTAGAATCATCGTACCTGAATCCACTCATTGTGCTGCTACGGGCCTGATGACATAGATTTCACTGCTGAGTGATACTGCATTGTACGTAAGTACCACAAGTTCTTTATCCATTTTTCACTTTCTGTGATATTGAACTTGTACGGTAAACGAGGTTCTTGTAAACAGAGGCGTCCCAAACATTGGGGTGGCTGTATCTTTTTGATTTTAATTTCCCTAAGCTATAGGACCATAAGTGGAAGTGTCCTAGGCTCTGTTGCTTTGTTTTTTAGACGTTTCAGGAAACACCATACACTTCTCCCGAGTGTCTGTTGGCAATTTACATCCCGCCCATCAGCATAACAAGGCTCCCAGTTCTCCATGGCCTGTCCTGCCTTTCTGGATTTTACACTTTTTTCAGATGGCCCTTTTGACCGGGGGGAAGTGAGACTTCATTGTAGTGCAGATTTCCTTTGCAAGCTTGCTTGGTTGGCCAAAAAGGGCGTATGCGTTTTTTCCTGAATATATTCAGGAAAAAACGCATACGCCCTTTTTGGCCAAGTGCATCATTGTGGACGTTCTGCCTCTTTTCCTATGCTTTCAATGCAATTCCAGTCTACCTCCTGAAATCGGTTTCCTGCAATTCTGCCCCGCTTTCAAGTCCTCTTGGCAGCCTTACTTCAGTATATTTTTGGACGATAGTTGTCATTTATAACTCTGCAGGTTTGTGAATTACAGTGCCCCTGAGCTCCTTTCTTCAACTCGTTTTCTTGTGAGCTGGCCGCAACACCGCAGGATGGCTTCAGGCCCTAATCTGGTTCCGGCACGGCACGCTGAGCCTTTGGTTATTTCCTCTTCCTGGTGGGAAATGAGAGTTAAATTTGCCCGTCCAGACACCTCCAGCTAGTCTCTCATTGGTTCTCGCTATTCCTGTTCATCTTCCGCAGAAATTGCAAACTGGGCCAAACAGGAGGTTAAAGGGACTGACTCTCCAAGTCGGGAGAGTGTTAGTAAAGCGTCTGGAATGTTGCACCCGAGTACCAGGGTACGAAAACTGAGACATA
The DNA here is from genome assembly GCF_963455315.2 of Globicephala melas. Taxonomy (NCBI): domain Eukaryota; kingdom Metazoa; phylum Chordata; class Mammalia; order Artiodactyla; family Delphinidae; genus Globicephala; species Globicephala melas. The sequence continues at coordinate 30,247 of NW_027207437.1, read as the reverse complement.
TTTGAACACGTCTCCCGATCACATGGTTGATCATACTCTAGGTTCCACATGCATGTTTTAGCTGAAGGAAGAATACCTTAAACCTGGGTAGTTGAAACCCGTGGAATGGGTACCATGCAATATGACTTCAAAGGGTCTTCATTTGCTCACCGAACCTCTCCAATCCTATCACTGCTGCGTTTATGTCCCTGTACACATGCTTGATTCTCTTTCGGAGACATAGCAATCCATAGGTTTTAAGATACTTAAGAGTCAGGTACATTCTTAGGCGTTTAATATGCGGTGTTGAGTCCATTTCGTTGAGCAAGGAGTAGCTCTTGTCTATTCCATATTTGGCTTAAGGAACTTTATCTGTGCTCATTTCAATCTCTGGTTTTATGCAGCACCCCAACTCACCTTTACCCTTAAACAAGCATAAGGTGGTTTTCTAAATTTGAGACCCTGTTCTGTTCTGTAATTCAGTTCCTGTGTAGCCAAGTTTACATTCCGTGTATTACTGATATCTTATGATGTTTCTTTTTCTGTGTGACTTATTTCAGTTAGAATCATCGTACCTGAATCCACTCATTGTGCTGCTACGGGCCTGATGACATAGATTTCACTGCTGAGTGATACTGCATTGTACGTAAGTACCACAAGTTCTTTATCCATTTTTCACTTTCTGTGATATTGAACTTGTACGGTAAACGAGGTTCTTGTAAACAGAGGCGTCCCAAACATTGGGGTGGCTGTATCTTTTTGATTTTAATTTCCCTAAGCTATAGGACCATAAGTGGAAGTGCCCTAGGCTCTGTTGCTTTGTTTTTTAGACGTTTCAGGAAACACCATACACTTCTCCCGAGTGTCTGTTGGCAATTTACATCCCGCCCATCAGCATAACAAGGCTCCCAGTTCTCCATGGCCTGTCCTGCCTTTCTGGATTTTACACTTTTTTCAGATGGCCCTTTTGACCGGGGGGAAGTGAGACTTCATTGTAGTGCAGATTTCCTTTGCAAGCTTGCTTGGTTGGCCAAAAAGGGCGTATGCGTTTTTTCCTGAATATATTCAGGAAAAAACGCATACGCCCTTTTTGGCCAAGTGCATCATTGTGGACGTTCTGCCTCTTTTCCTATGCTTTCAATGCAATTCCAGTCTACCTCCTGAAATCGGTTTCCTGCAATTCTGCCCCGCTTTCAAGTCCTCTTGGCAGCCTTACTTCAGTATATTTTTGGACGATAGTTGTCATTTATAACTCTGCAGGTTTGTGAATTACAGTGCCCCTGAGCTCCTTTCTTCAACTCGTTTTTTTGTGAGCTGGCCGCAACACCGCAGGATGGCTTCAGGCCCTAATCTGGTTCCGGCACGGCACGCTGAGCCTTTGGTTATTTCCTCTTCCTGGTGGGAAATGAGAGTTAAATTTGCCCGTCCAGACACCTCCAGCTAGTCTCTCATTGGTTCTCGCTATTCCTGTTCATCTTCCGCAGAAATTGCAAACTGGGCCAAACAGGAGGTTAAAGGGACTGACTCTCCAAGTCGGGAGAGTGTTAGTAAAGCGTCTGGAATGTTGCACCCGAGTACCAGGGTACGAAAACTGAGACATATTTGAACACGTCTCCCGATCACATGGTTGATCATACTCTAGGTTCCACATGCATGTTTTAGCTGAAGGAAGAATACCTTAAACCTGGGTAGTTGAAACCCGTGGAATGGGTACCATGCAATATGACTTCATAGGGTCTTCATTTGCTCACCGAACCTCTCCAATCCTATCACTGCTGCGTTTATGTCCCTGTACACATGCTTGATTCTCTTTCGGAGACATAGCAATCCATAGGTTTTAAGATACTTAAGAGTCAGGTACATTCTGAGGCGTTTAATATGCGGTGTTGAGTCCATTTCGTTGAGCAAGGAGTAGCTCTTGTCTATTCCATATTTGGCTTAAGGAACTTTATCTGTGCTCATTTCAATCTCTGGTTTTATGCAGCACCCCAACTCACCTTTCCCCTTAAACAAGCATAAGTTGGTTTTCTAAATTTGAGACCCTGTTCTGTTCTGTAATTCAGTTCCTGTGTAGCCAAGTTTACATTCCGTGTATTACTGATATCTTATGATGTTTCTTTTTCTGTGTGACTTATTTCAGTTAGAATCATCGTACCTGAATCCACTCATTGTGCTGCTACGGGCCTGATGACATAGATTTCACTGCTGAGTGATACTGCATTGTACGTAAGTACCACAAGTTCTTTATCCATTTTTCACTTTCTGTGATATTGAACTTGTACGGTAAACGAGGTTCTTGTAAACAGAGGCGTCCCAAACATTGGGGTGGCTGTATCTTTTTGATTTTAATTTCCCTAAGCTATAGGACCATAAGTGGAAGTGCCCTAGGCTCTGTTGCTTTGTTTTTTAGATGTTTCAGGAAACACCATACACTTCTCCCGAGTGTCTGTTGGCAATGTACATCCCGCCCATCAGTATAACAAGGCTCCCAGTTCTCCATGGCCTGTCCTGCCTTTCTGGATTTTACACTTTTTTCAGATGGCCCTTTTGACCAGGGGGAAGTGAGACTTCATTGTAGTGCAGATTTCCTTTGCAAGCTTGCTTGGTTGGCCAAAAAGGGCGTATGCGTTTTTTCCTGAATATATTCAGGAAACAACGCATACGCCCTTTTTGGCCAAGTGCATCATTGTGGACGTTCTGCCTCTTTTCCTATGCTTTCAATGCAATTCCAGTCTACCTCCTGAAATCGGTTTCCTGCAATTCTGCCCCGCTTTCAAGTCCTCTTGGCAGCCTTACTTCAGTATATTTTTGGACGATAGTTGTCATTTATAACTCTGCAGGTTTGTGAATTACAGTGCCCCTGAGCTCCTTTCTTCAACTCCTTTTCTTGTGAGCTGGCCGCAACACCGCAGGATGGCTTCAGGCCCTAATCTGGTTCCGGCACGGCACGCTGAGCCTTTGGTTATTTCCTCTTCCTGGTGGGAAATGAGAGTTAAATTTTCCCGTCCAGACACCTCCAGCTAGTCTCTCATTGGTTCTCGCTATTCCTGTTCATCTTCCGCAGAAATTGCAAACTGGGCCAAACAGGAGGTTAAAGGGACTGACTCTCCAAGTCGGGAGAGTGTTAGTAAAGCGTCTGGAATGTTGCACCCGAGTACCAGGGTACGAAAACTGAGACATATTTGAACACGTCTCCCGATCACATGGTTGATCATACTCTAGGTTCCACATGCATGTTTTAGCTGAAGGAAGAATACCTTAAACCTGGGTAGTTGAAACCCGTGGAATGGGTACCATGCAATATGACTTCAAAGGGTCTTCATTTGCTCACCGAACCTCTCCAATCCTATCACTGCTGCGTTTATGTCCCTGTACACATGCTTGATTCTCTTTCGGAGACATAGCAATCCATAGGTTTTAAGATACTTAAGAGTCAGGTACATTCTTAGGCGTTTAATATGCGGTGTTGAGTCCATTTCGTTGAGCAAGGAATAGCTCTTGTCTATTCCATATTTGGCTTAAGGAACTTTATCTGTGCTCATTTCAATCTCTGGTTTTATGCAGCACCCCAACTCACCTTTACCCTTAAACAAGCATAAGTTGGTTTTCTAAATTTGAGACCCTGTTCTGTTCTGTAATTCAGTTCCTGTGTAGCCAAGTTTACATTCCGTGTATTACTGATATCTTATGATGTTTCTTTTTCTGTGTGACTTATTTCAGTTAGAATCATCGTACCTGAATCCACTCATTGTGCTGCTACGGGCCTGATGACATAGATTTCACTGCTGAGTGATACTGCATTGTACGTAAGTACCACAAGTTCTTTATCCATTTTTCACTTTCTGTGATATTGAACTTGTACGGTAAACGAGGTTCTTGTAAACAGAGGCGTCCCAAACATTGGGGTGGCTGTATCTTTTTGATTTTAATTTCCCTAAGCTATAGGACCATAAGTGGAAGTGTCCTAGGCTCTGTTGCTTTGTTTTTTAGACGTTTCAGGAAACACCATACACTTCTCCCGAGTGTCTGTTGGCAATTTACATCCCGCCCATCAGCATAACAAGGCTCCCAGTTCTCCATGGCCTGTCCTGCCTTTCTGGATTTTACACTTTTTTCAGATGGCCCTTTTGACCGGGGGGAAGTGAGACTTCATTGTAGTGCAGATTTCCTTTGCAAGCTTGCTTGGTTGGCCAAAAAGGGCGTATGCGTTTTTTCCTGAATATATTCAGGAAAAAACGCATACGCCCTTTTTGGCCAAGTGCATCATTGTGGACGTTCTGCCTCTTTTCCTATGCTTTCAATGCAATTCCAGTCTACCTCCTGAAATCGGTTTCCTGCAATTCTGCCCCGCTTTCAAGTCCTCTTGGCAGCCTTACTTCAGTATATTTTTGGACGATAGTTGTCATTTATAACTCTGCAGGTTTGTGAATTACAGTGCCCCTGAGCTCCTTTCTTCAACTCGTTTTCTTGTGAGCTGGCCGCAACACCGCAGGATGGCTTCAGGCCCTAATCTGGTTCCGGCACGGCACGCTGAGCCTTTGGTTATTTCCTCTTCCTGGTGGGAAATGAGAGTTAAATTTGCCCGTCCAGACACCTCCAGCTAGTCTCTCATTGGTTCTCGCTATTCCTGTTCATCTTCCGCAGAAATTGCAAACTGGGCCAAACAGGAGGTTAAAGGGACTGACTCTCCAAGTCGGGAGAGTGTTAGTAAAGCGTCTGGAATGTTGCACCCGAGTACCAGGGTACGAAAACTGAGACATATTTGAACACGTCTCCCGATCACATGGTTGATCATACTCTAGGTTCCACATGCATGTTTTAGCTGAAGGAAGAATACCTTAAACCTGGGTAGTTGAAACCCGTGGAATGGGTACCATGCAATATGACTTCAAAGGGTCTTCATTTGCTCACCGAACCTCTCCAATCCTATCACTGCTGCGTTTATGTCCCTGTACACATGCTTGATTCTCTTTCGGAGACATAGCAATCCATAGGTTTTAAGATACTTAAGAGTCAGGTACATTCTTAGGCGTTTAATATGCGGTGTTGAGTCCATTTCGTTGAGCAAGGAGTAGCTCTTGTCTATTCCATATTTGGCTTAAGGAACTTTATCTGTGCTCATTTCAATCTCTGGTTTTATGCAGCACCCCAACTCACCTTTACCCTTAAACAAGCATAAGGTGGTTTTCTAAATTTGAGACCCTGTTCTGTTCTGTAATTCAGTTCCTGTGTAGCCAAGTTTACATTCCGTGTATTACTGATATCTTATGATGTTTCTTTTTCTGTGTGACTTATTTCAGTTAGAATCATCGTACCTGAATCCACTCATTGTGCTGCTACGGGCCTGATGACATAGATTTCACTGCTGAGTGATACTGCATTGTACGTAAGTACCACAAGTTCTTTATCCATTTTTCACTTTCTGTGATATTGAACTTGTACGGTAAACGAGGTTCTTGTAAACAGAGGCGTCCCAAACATTGGGGTGGCTGTATCTTTTTGATTTTAATTTCCCTAAGCTATAGGACCATAAGTGGAAGTGCCCTAGGCTCTGTTGCTTTGTTTTTTAGACGTTTCAGGAAACACCATACACTTCTCCCGAGTGTCTGTTGGCAATTTACATCCCGCCCATCAGCATAACAAGGCTCCCAGTTCTCCATGGCCTGTCCTGCCTTTCTGGATTTTACACTTTTTTCAGATGGCCCTTTTGACCGGGGGGAAGTGAGACTTCATTGTAGTGCAGATTTCCTTTGCAAGCTTGCTTGGTTGGCCAAAAAGGGCGTATGCGTTTTTTCCTGAATATATTCAGGAAAAAACGCATACGCCCTTTTTGGCCAAGTGCATCATTGTGGACGTTCTGCCTCTTTTCCTATGCTTTCAATGCAATTCCAGTCTACCTCCTGAAATCGGTTTCCTGCAATTCTGCCCCGCTTTCAAGTCCTCTTGGCAGCCTTACTTCAGTATATTTTTGGACGATAGTTGTCATTTATAACTCTGCAGGTTTGTGAATTACAGTGCCCCTGAGCTCCTTTCTTCAACTCGTTTTTTTGTGAGCTGGCCGCAACACCGCAGGATGGCTTCAGGCCCTAATCTGGTTCCGGCACGGCACGCTGAGCCTTTGGTTATTTCCTCTTCCTGGTGGGAAATGAGAGTTAAATTTGCCCGTCCAGACACCTCCAGCTAGTCTCTCATTGGTTCTCGCTATTCCTGTTCATCTTCCGCAGAAATTGCAAACTGGGCCAAACAGGAGGTTAAAGGGACTGACTCTCCAAGTCGGGAGAGTGTTAGTAAAGCGTCTGGAATGTTGCACCCGAGTACCAGGGTACGAAAACTGAGACATATTTGAACACGTCTCCCGATCACATGGTTGATCATACTCTAGGTTCCACATGCATGTTTTAGCTGAAGGAAGAATACCTTAAACCTGGGTAGTTGAAACCCGTGGAATGGGTACCATGCAATATGACTTCATAGGGTCTTCATTTGCTCACCGAACCTCTCCAATCCTATCACTGCTGCGTTTATGTCCCTGTACACATGCTTGATTCTCTTTCGGAGACATAGCAATCCATAGGTTTTAAGATACTTAAGAGTCAGGTACATTCTGAGGCGTTTAATATGCGGTGTTGAGTCCATTTCGTTGAGCAAGGAGTAGCTCTTGTCTATTCCATATTTGGCTTAAGGAACTTTATCTGTGCTCATTTCAATCTCTGGTTTTATGCAGCACCCCAACTCACCTTTCCCCTTAAACAAGCATAAGTTGGTTTTCTAAATTTGAGACCCTGTTCTGTTCTGTAATTCAGTTCCTGTGTAGCCAAGTTTACATTCCGTGTATTACTGATATCTTATGATGTTTCTTTTTCTGTGTGACTTATTTCAGTTAGAATCATCGTACCTGAATCCACTCATTGTGCTGCTACGGGCCTGATGACATAGATTTCACTGCTGAGTGATACTGCATTGTACGTAAGTACCACAAGTTCTTTATCCATTTTTCACTTTCTGTGATATTGAACTTGTACGGTAAACGAGGTTCTTGTAAACAGAGGCGTCCCAAACATTGGGGTGGCTGTATCTTTTTGATTTTAATTTCCCTAAGCTATAGGACCATAAGTGGAAGTGCCCTAGGCTCTGTTGCTTTGTTTTTTAGATGTTTCAGGAAACACCATACACTTCTCCCGAGTGTCTGTTGGCAATGTACATCCCGCCCATCAGTATAACAAGGCTCCCAGTTCTCCATGGCCTGTCCTGCCTTTCTGGATTTTACACTTATTTCAGATGGCCCTTTTGACCAGGGGGAAGTGAGACTTCATTGTAGTGCAGATTTCCTTTGCAAGCTTGCTTGGTTGGCCAAAAAGGGCGTATGCGTTTTTTCCTGAATATATTCAGGAAACAACGCATACGCCCTTTTTGGCCAAGTGCATCATTGTGGACGTTCTGCCTCTTTTCCTATGCTTTCAATGCAATTCCAGTCTACCTCCTGAAATCGGTTTCCTGCAATTCTGCCCCGCTTTCAAGTCCTCTTGGCAGCCTTACTTCAGTATATTTTTGGACGATAGTTGTCATTTATAACTCTGCAGGTTTGTGAATTACAGTGCCCCTGAGCTCCTTTCTTCAACTCCTTTTCTTGTGAGCTGGCCGCAACACCGCAGGATGGCTTCAGGCCCTAATCTGGTTCCGGCACGGCACGCTGAGCCTTTGGTTATTTCCTCTTCCTGGTGGGAAATGAGAGTTAAATTTTCCCGTCCAGACACCTCCAGCTAGTCTCTCATTGGTTCTCCCTATTCCTGTTCATCTTCCGCAGAAATTGCAAACTGGGCCAAACAGGAGGTTAAAGGGACTGACTCTCCAAGTCGGGAGAGTGTTAGTAAAGCATCTGGAATGTTGCACCCGAGTACCAGGGTACGAAAACTGAGACATATTTGAACACGTCTCCCGATCACATGGTTGATCATACTCTAGGTTCCACATGCATGTTTTAGCTGAAGGAAGAATACCTTAAACCTGGGTAGTTGAAACCCGTGGAATGGGTACCATGCAATATGACTTCAAAGGGTCTTCATTTGCTCACCGCACCTCTCCAATCCTATCACTGCTGCGTTTATGTCCCTGTACACATGCTTGATTCTCTTTCGGAGACATAGCAATCCATAGGTTTTAAGATACTTAAGAGTCAGGTACATTCTTAGGCGTTTAATATGCGGTGTTGAGTCCATTTCGTTGAGCAAGGAGTAGCTCTTGTCTATTCCATATTTGGCTTAAGGAACTTTATCTGTGCTCATTTCAATCTCTGGTTTTATGCAGCACCCCAACTCACCTTTCCCCTTAAACAAGCATAAGTAGGTTTTCTAAATTTGAGACCCTGTTCTGTTCTGTAATTCAGTTCCTGTGTAGCCAAGTTTACATTCCGTGTATTACTGATATCTTATGATGTTTCTTTTTCTGTGGGACTTATTTCAGTTAGAATCATCGTACCTGAATCCACTCATTGTGCTGCTACGGGCCTGATGACATAGATTTCACTGCTGAGTGATACTGCATTGTACGTAAGTACCACAAGTTCTTTATCCATTTTTCACTTTCTGTGATATTGAACTTGTACGGTAAACGAGGTTCTTGTAAACAGAGGCGTCCCAAACATTGGGGTGGCTGTATCTTTTTGATTTTAATTTCCCTAAGCTATAGGACCATAAGTGGAAGTGCCCTAGGCTCTGTTGCTTTGTTTTTTAGAAGTTTCAGGAAACACCATACACTTCTCCCGAGTGTCTGTTGGCAATGTACATCCCGCCCATCAGTATAACAAGGCTCCCAGTTCTCCATGGCCTGTCCTGCCTTTCTGGATTTTACACTTTTTTCAGATGGCCCTTTTGACCGGGGGGAAGTGAGACTTCATTGTAGTGCAGATTTCCTTTGCAAGCTTGCTTGGTTGGCCAAAAAGGGCGTATGCGTTTTTTCCTGAATATATTCAGGAAAAAACGCATACGCCCTTTTTGGCCAAGTGCATCATTGTGGACGTTCTGCCTCTTTTCCTATGCTTTCAATGCAATTCCAGTCTACCTCCTGAAATCGGTTTCCTGCAATTCTGCCCCGCTTTCAAGTCCTCTTGGCAGCCTTACTTCAGTATATTTTTGGACGATAGTTGTCATTTATAACTCTGCAGGTTTGTGAATTACAGTGCCCCTGAGCTCCTTTCTTCAACTCGTTTTCTTGTGAGCTGGCCGCAACACCGCAGGATGGCTTCAGGCCCTAATCTGGTTCCGGCACGGCACGCTGAGCCTTTGGTTATTTCCTCTTCCTGGTGGGAAATGAGAGTTAAATTTGCCCGTCCAGACACCTCCAGCTAGTCTCTCATTGGTTCTCGCTATTCCTGTTCATCTTCCGCAGAAATTGCAAACTGGGCCAAACAGGAGGTTAAAGGGACTGACTCTCCAAGTCGGGAGAGTGTTAGTAAAGCGTCTGGAATGTTGCACCCGAGTACCAGGGTACGAAAACTGAGACATATTTGAACACGTCTCCCGATCACATGGTTGATCATACTCTAGGTTCCACATGCATGTTTTAGCTGAAGGAAGAATACCTTAAACCTGGGTAGTTGAAACCCGTGGAATGGGTACCATGCAATATGACTTCAAAGGGTCTTCATTTGCTCACCGAACCTCTCCAATCCTATCACTGCTGCGTTTATGTCCCTGTACACATGCTTGATTCTCTTTCGGAGACATAGCAATCCATAGGTTTTAAGATACTTAAGAGTCAGGTACACTCTTAGGCGTTTAATATGCGGTGTTGAGTCCATTTCGTTGAGCAAGGAGTAGCTCTTGTCTATTCCATATTTGGCTTAAGGAACTTTATCTGTGCTCATTTCAATCTCTGGTTTTATGCAGCACCCCAACTCACCTTTCCCCTTAAACAAGCATAAGTTGGTTTTCTAAATTTGAGACCCTGTTCTGTTCTGTAATTCAGTTCCTGTGTAGCCAAGTTTACATTCCGTGTATTAGTGATATCTTATGATGTTTCTTTTTCTGTGTGACTTATTTCAGTTAGAATCATCGTACCTGAATCCACTCATTGTGCTGCTACGGGCCTGATGACATAGATTTCACTGCTGAGTGATACTGCATTGTACGTAAGTACCACAAGTTCTTTATCCATTTTTCACTTTCTGTGATATTGAACTTGTACGGTAAACCAGGTTCTTGTAAACAGAGGCGTCCCAAACATTGGGGTGGCTGTATCTTTTTGATTTTAATTTCCCTAAGCTATAGGACCATAAGTGGAAGTGCCCTAGGCTCTGTTGCTTTGTTTTTTAGATGTTTCAGGAAACACCATACACTTCTCCCGAGTGTCTGTTGGCAATTTACAGCCCGCCCATCAGCATAACAAGGCTCCCAGTTCTCCATGGCCTGTCCTGCCTTTCTGGATTTTACACTTTTTTCAGATGGCCCTTTTGACCGGGGGGAAGTGAGACTTCATTGTAGTGCAGATTTCCTTTGCAAGCTTTCTTGGTTGGCCAAAAAGGGCGTATGCGTTTTTTCCTGAATATATTCAGGAAAAAACGCATACGCCCTTTTTGGCCAAGTGCATCATTGTGGACGTTCTGCCTCTTTTCCTATGCTTTCAATGCAATTCCAGTCTACCTCCTGAAATCGGTTTCCTGCAATTCTGCCCCGCTTTCAAGTCCTCTTGGCAGCCTTACTTCAGTATATTTTTGGACGATAGTTGTCATTTATAACTCTGCAGGTTTGTGAATTACAGTGCCCCTGAGCTCCTTTCTTCAACTCGCTTTCTTGTGAGCTGGCCGCAACACCGCAGGATGGCTTCAGGCCCTAATCTGGTTCCGGCACGGCACGCTGAGCCTTTGGTTATTTCCTCTTCCTGGTGGGAAATGAGAGTTAAATTTGCCCGTCCAGACACCTCCAGCTAGTCTCTCATTGGTTCTCGCTATTCCTGTTCATCTTCCGCAGAAATTGCAAACTGGGCCAAACAGGAGGTTAAAGGGACTGACTCTCCAAGTCGGGAGAGTGTTAGTAAAGCGTCTGGAATGTTGCACCCGAGTACCAGGGTACGAAAACTGAGACATATTTGAACACGTCTCCCGATCACATGGTTGATCATACTCTAGGTTCCACATGCATGTTTTAGCTGAAGGAAGAATACCTTAAACCTGGGTAGTTGAAACCCGTGGAATGGGTACCATGCAATATGACTTCAAAGGGTCTTCATTTGCTCACCGAACCTCTCCAATCCTATCACTGCTGCGTTTATGTCCCTGTACACATGCTTGATTCTCTTTCGGAGACATAGCAATCCATAGGTTTTAAGATACTTACTATTCAGGTACATTCTTAGGCGTTTAATATGCGGTGTTGAGTCCATTTCGTTGAGCAAGGAGTAGCTCTTGTCTATTCCATATTTGGCTTAAGGAACTTTATCTGTGCTCATTTCAATCTCTGGTTTTATGCAGCACCCCAACTCACCTTTACCCTTAAACAAGCATAAGTTGGTTTTCGAAATTTGAGACCCTGTTCTGTTCTGTAATTCAGTTCCTGTGTAGCCAAGTTTACATTCCGTGTATTACTGATATCTTATGATGTTTCTTTTTCTGTGTGACTTATTTCAGTTAGAATCATCGTACCTGAATCCACTCATTGTGCTGCTACGGGCCTGATGACATAGATTTCACTGCTGAGTGATACTGCATTGTACGTAAGTACCACAAGTTCTTTATCCATTTTTCACTTTCTGTGATATTGAACTTGTACGGTAAACGAGGTTCTTGTAAACAGAGGCGTCCCAAACATTGGGGTGGCTGTATCTTTTTGATTTTAATTTCCCTAAGCTATAGGACCATAAGTGGAAGTGCCCTAGGCTCTGTTGCTTTGTTTTTTAGACGTTTCAGGAAACACCATACACTTCTCCCGAGTGTCTGTTGGCAATTTACATCCCGCCCATCAGCATAACAAGGCTCCCAGTTCTCCATGGCCTGTCCTGCCTTTCTGGATTTTACACTTTTTTCACATGGCCCTTTTGACCGGGGGGAAGTGAGACTTCATTGTAGTGCAGATTTCCTTTGCAAGCTTGCTTGGTTGGCCAAAAAGGGCGTATGCGTTTTTTCCTGAATATATTCAGGAAAAAACGCATACGCCCTTTTTGGCCAAGTGCATCATTGTGGACGTTCTGCCTCTTTTCCTATGCTTTCAATGCAATTCCAGTCTACCTCCTGAAATCGGTTTCCTGCAATTCTGCCCCGCTTTCAAGTCCTCTTGGCAGCCTTACTTCAGTATATTTTTGGACGATAGTTGTCATTTATAACTCTGCAGGTTTGTGAATTACAGTGCCCCTGAGCTCCTTTCTTCAACTCGTTTTCTTTTGAGCTGGCCGCAACACCGCAGGATGGCTTCAGGCCCTAATCTGGTTCCGGCACGGCACGCTGAGCCTTTGGTTATTTCCTCTTCCTGGTGGGAAATGAGAGTTAAATTTGCCCGTCCAGACACCTCCAGCTAGTCTCTCATTGGTTCTCGCTATTCCTGTTCATCTTCCGCAGAAATTGCAAACTGGGCCAAACAGGAGGTTAAAGGGACTGACTCTCCAAGTCGGGAGAGTGTTAGTAAAGCGTCTGGAATGTTGCACCCGAGTACCAGGGTACGAAAACTGAGACATATTTGAACACGTCTCCCGATCACATGGTTGGTCATACTCTAGGTTCCACATGCATGTTTTAGCTGAAGGAAGAATACCTTAAACCTGGGTAGTTGAAACCCGTGGAATGTTTACCATGCAATATGACTTCAAAGGGTCTTCATTTGCTCACCGAACCTCTCCAATCCTATCACTGCTGCGTTTATGTCCCTGTACACATGCTTGATTCTCTTTCGGAGACATAGCAATCCATAGGTTTTAAGATACTTAAGAGTCAGGTACATTCTTAGGCGTTTAATATGCGGTGTTGAGTCCATTTCGTTGAGCAAGGAGTAGCTCTTGTCTATTCCATATTTGGCTTAAGGAACTTTATCTGTGCTCATTTCAATCTCTGGTTTTATGCAGCACCCCAACTCACCTTTACCCTTAAGCAAGCATAAGTTGGTTTTCTAAATTTGAGACCCTGTTCTGTTCTGTAATTCAGTTCCTGTAGAGCCAACTTTACATTCCGTGTATTACTGATATCTTATGATGTTTCTTTTTCTGTGTGACTTATTTCAGTTAGAATCATCGTACCTGAATCCACTCATTGTGCTGCTACGGGCCTGATGACATAGATTTCACTGCTGAGTGATACTGCATTGTACGTAAGTACCACAAGTTCTTTATCCATTTTTCACTTTCTGTGATATTGAACTTGTACGGTAAATGAGGTTCTTGTAAACAGAGGCGTCCCAAACATTGGAGTGGCTGTATCTTTTTGATTTTAATTTCCCTAAGCTATAGGACCATAAGTGGAAGTGCCCTAGGCTCTGTTGCTTTGTTTTTTAGACGTTTCAGGAAACACCATACACTTCTCCCGAGTGTCTGTTGGCAATTTACATCCCGCCCATCAGCATAACAAGGCTCCCAGTTCTCCATGGCCTGTCCTGCCTTTCTGGATTTTACACTTTTTTCAGATGGCCCTTTTGACCGGGGGGAAGTGAGACTTCATTGTAGTGCAGATTTCCTTTGCAAGCTTGCTTGGTTGGCCAAAAAGGGCGTATGCGTTTTTTCCTGAATATATTCAGGAAAAAACGCATACGCCCTTTTTGGCCAAGTGCATCATTGTGGACGTTCTGCCTCTTTTCCTATGCTTTCAATGCAATTCCAGTCTACCTCCTGAAATCGGTTTCCTGCAATTCTGCCCCGCTTTCAAGTCCTCTTGGCACCCTTACTTCAGTATATTTTTGGACGATAGTTGTCATTTATAACTCTGCAGGTTTGTGAATTACAGTGCCCCTGAGCTCCTTTCTTCAACTCGTTTTCTTGTGAGCTGGCCGCAACACCGCAGGATGGCTTCAGGCCCTAATCTGGTTCCGGCACGGCACGCTGAGCCTTTGGTTATTTCCTCTTCCTGGTGGGAAATGAGAGTTAAATTTGCCCGTCCAGACACCTCCAGCTAGTCTCTCATTGGTTCTCGCTATTCCTGTTCATCTTCCGCAGAAATTGCAAACTGGGCCAAACAGGAGGTTAAAGGGACTGACTCTCCAAGTCGGGAGAGTGTTAGTAAAGCGTCTGGAATGTTGCACCCGAGTACCAGGGTACGAAAACTGAGACATATTTGAACACGTCTCCCGATCACATGGTTGGTCATACTCTAGGTTCCACATGCATGTTTTAGCTGAAGGAAGAATACCTTAAACCTGGGTAGTTGAAACCCGTGGAATGGGTACCATGCAATATGACTTCAAAGGGTCTTCATTTGCTCACCGAACCTCTCCAATCCTATCACTGCTGCGTTTATGTCCCTGTACACACGCTTGATTCTCTTTCGGAGACATAGCAATCCATAGGTTTTAAGATACTTAAGAGTCAGGTACATTCTTAGGCGTTTAATATGCGGTGTTGAGTCCATTTCGTTGAGCAAGGAGTAGCTCTTGTCTATTCCATATTTGGCTTAAGGAACTTTATCTGTGCTCATTTCAATCTCTGGTTTTATGCAGCACCCCAACTCACCTCTACCCTTAAACAAGCATAAGTTGGTTTTCTAAATTTGAGACCCTGTTCTGTTCTGTAATTCAGTTCCTGTAGAGCCAACTTTACATTCCGTGTATTACTGATATCTTATGATGTTTCTTTTTCTGTGTGACTTATTTCAGTTAGAATCATCGTACCTGAATCCACTCATTGTGCTGCTACGGGCCTGATGACATAGATTTCACTGCTGAGTGATACTGCATTGTACGTAAGTACCACAAGTTCTTTATCCATTTTTCACTTTCTGTGATATTGAACTTGTACGGTAAATGAGGTTCTTGTAAACAGAGGCATCCCAAACATTGGAGTGGCTGTATCATTTTGATTTTAATTTCCGTAAGCTATAGGACCATAAGTGGAAGTGCCCTAGGCTCTGTTGCTTTGTTTTTTAGACGTTTCAGGAAACACCATACACTTCTCCCGAGTGTCTGTTGGCAATTTACATCCCGCCCATCAGCATAACAAGGCTCCCAGTTCTCCATGGCCTGTCCTGCCTTTCTGGATTTTACACTTTTTTCAGATGGCCCTTTTGACCGGGGGGAATTGAGACTTCATTGTAGTGCAGATTTCCTTTGCAAGCTTGCTTGGTTGGCCAAAAAGGGCGTATGCGTTTTTTCCTGAATATATTCAGGAAAAAACGCATACGCCCTTTTTGGCCAAGTGCATCATTGTGGACGTTCTGCCTCTTTTCCTATGCTTTCAATGCAATTCCAGTCTACCTCCTGAAATCGGTTTCCTGCAATTCTGCCCCGCTTTCAAGTCCTCTTGGCACCCTTACTTCAGTATATTTTTGGACGATAGTTGTCATTTATAACTCTGCAGGTTTGTGAATTACAGTGCCCCTGAGCTCCTTTCTTCAACTCGTTTTCTTGTGAGCTGGCCGCACACCGCAGGATGGCTTCAGGCCCTAATCTGGTTCCGGCACGGCACGCTGAGCCTTTGGTTATTTCCTCTTCCTGGTGGGAAATGAGAGTTAAATTTGCCCGTCCAGACACCTCCAGCTAGTCTCTCATTGGTTCTCGCTATTCCTGTTCATCTTCCGCAGAAATTGCAAACTGGGCCAAACAGGAGGTTAAAGGGACTGACTCTCCAAGTCGGGAGAGTGTTAGTAAAGCGTCTGGAATGTTGCACCCGAGTACCAGGGTACGAAAACTGAGACATATTTGAACACGTCTCCCGATCACATGGTTGATCATACTCTAGGTTCCACATGCATGTTTTAGCTGAAGGAAGAATACCTTAAACCTGGGTAGTTGAAACCCGTGGAATGGGTACCATGCAATATGACTTCAAAGGGTCTTCATTTGCTCACCGAACCTCTCCAATCCTACCACTGCTGCGTTTATGTCCCTGTACACATGCTTGATTCTCTTTCGGAGACATAGCAATCCATAGGTTTTAAGATACTTAAGAGTCAGGTACATTCTTAGGCGTTTAATATGCGGTGTTGAGTCCATTTCGTTGAGCAAGGAGTAGCTCTTGTCTATTCCATATTTGGCTTAAGGAACTTTATCTGTGCTCATTTCAATCTCTGGTTTTATGCAGCACCCCAACTCACCTTTACCCTTAAACAAGCATAAGTTGGTTTTCTAAATTTGAGACCCTGTTCTGTTCTGTAATTCAGTTCCTGTAGAGCCAACTTTACATTCCGTGTATTACTGATATCTTATGATGTTTCTTTTTCTGTGTGACTTATTTCAGTTAGAATCATCGTACCTGAATCCACTCATTGTGCTGCTACGGGCCTGATGACATAGATTTCACTGCTGAGTGATACTGCATTGTACGTAAGTACCACAAGTTCTTTATCCATTTTTCACTTTCTGTGATATTGAACTTGTACGGTAAATGAGGTTCTTGTAAACAGAGGCATCCCAAACATTGGAGTGGCTGTATCATTTTGATTTTAATTTCCGTAAGCTATAGGACCATAAGTGGAAGTGCCCTAGGCTCTGTTGCTTTGTTTTTTAGACGTTTCAGGAAACACCATACACTTCTCCCGAGTGTCTGTTGGCAATTTACATCCCGCCCATCAGCATAACAAGGCTCCCAGTTCTCCATGGCCTGTCCTGCCTTTCTGGATTTTACACTTTTTTCAGATGGCCCTTTTGACCGGGGGGAATTGAGACTTCATTGTAGTGCAGATTTCCTTTGCAAGCTTGCTTGGTTGGCCAAAAAGGGCGTATGCGTTTTTTCCTGAATATATTCAGGAAAAAACGCATACGCCCTTTTTGGCCAAGTGCATCATTGTGGACGTTCTGCCTCTTTTCCTATGCTTTCAATGCAATTCCAGTCTACCTCCTGAAATCGGTTTCCTGCAATTCTGCCCCGCTTTCAAGTCCTCTTGGCACCCTTACTTCAGTATATTTTTGGACGATAGTTGTCATTTATAACTCTGCAGGTTTGTGAATTACAGTGCCCCTGAGCTCCTTTCTTCAACTCGTTTTCTTGTGAGCTGGCCGCACACCGCAGGATGGCTTCAGGCCCTAATCTGGTTCCGGCACGGCACGCTGAGCCTTTGGTTATTTCCTCTTCCTGGTGGGAAATGAGAGTTAAATTTGCCCGTCCAGACACCTCCAGCTAGTCTCTCATTGGTTCTCGCTATTCCTGTTCATCTTCCGCAGAAATTGCAAACTGGGCCAAACAGGAGGTTAAAGGGACTGACTCTCCAAGTCGGGAGAGTGTTAGTAAAGCGTCTGGAATGTTGCACCCGAGTACCAGGGTACGAAAACTGAGACATATTTGAACACGTCTCCCGATCACATGGTTGATCATACTCTAGGTTCCACATGCATGTTTTAGCTGAAGGAAGAATACCTTAAACCTGGGTAGTTGAAACCCGTGGAATGGGTACCATGCAATATGACTTCAAAGGGTCTTCATTTGCTCACCGAACCTCTCCAATCCTACCACTGCTGCGTTTATGTCCCTGTACACATGCTTGATTCTCTTTCGGAGACATAGCAATCCATAGGTTTTAAGATACTTAAGAGTCAGGTACATTCTTAGGCGTTTAATATGCGGTGTTGAGTCCATTTCGTTGAGCAAGGAATAGCTCTTGTCTATTCCATATTTGGCTTAAGGAACTTTATCTGTGCTCATTTCAATCTCTGGTTTTATGCAGCACCCCAACTCACCTTTACCCTTAAACAAGCATAAGTTGGTTTTCTAAATTTGAGACCCTGTTCTGTTCTGTAATTCAGTTCCTGTGTAGCCAAGTTTACATTCCGTGTATTACTGATATCTTATGATGTTTCTTTTTCTGTGTGACTTATTTCAGTTAGAATCATCGTACCTGAATCCACTCATTGTGCTGCTACGGGCCTGATGACATAGATTTCACTGCTGAGTGATACTGCATTGTACGTAAGTACCACAAGTTCTTTATCCATTTTTCACTTTCTGTGATATTGAACTTGTACGGTAAACGAGGTTCTTGTAAACAGAGGCGTCCCAAACATTGGGGTGGCTGTATCTTTTTGATTTTAATTTCCCTAAGCTATAGGACCATAAGTGGAAGTGCCCTAGGCTCTGTTGCTTTGTTTTTTAGACGTTTCAGGAAACACCATACACTTCTCCCGAGTGTCTGTTGGCAATTTACATCCCGCCCATCAGCATAACAAGGCTCCCAGTTCTCCATGGCCTGTCCTGCCTTTCTGGATTTTACACTTTTTTCAGATGGCCCTTTTGACCGGGGGGAAGTGAGACTTCATTGTAGTGCAGATTTCCTTTGCAAGCTTGCTTGGTTGGCCAAAAAGGGCGTATGCGTTTTTTCCTGAATATATTCAGGAAAAAACGCATACGCCCTTTTTGGCCAAGTGCATCATTGTGGACGTTCTGCCTCTTTTCCTATGCTTTCAATGCAATTCCAGTCTACCTCCTGAAATCGGTTTCCTGCAATTCTGACCCGCTTTCAAGTCCTCTTGGCAGCCTTACTTCAGTATATTTTTGGACGATAGTTGTCATTTATAACTCTGCAGGTTTGTGAATTACAGTGCCCCTGAGCTCCTTTCTTCAACTCGCTTTTTTGTGAGCTGGCCGCAACACCGCAGGATGGCTTCAGGCCCTAATCTGGTTCCGGCACGGCACGCTGAGCCTTTGGTTATTTCCTCTTCCTGGTGGGAAATGAGAGTTAAATTTGCCCGTCCTGACACCTCCAGCTAGTCTCTCATTGGTTCTCGCTATTCCTGTTCATCTTCCGCAGAAATTGCAAACTGGGCCAAACAGGAGGTTAAAGGGACTGACTCTCCAAGTCGGGAGAGTGTTAGTAAAGCGTCTGGAATGTTGCACCCGAGTACCAGGGTACGAAAACTGAGACATATTTGAACACGTCTCCCGATCACATGGTTGATCATACTCTAGGTTCCACATGCATGTTTTAGCTGAAGGAAGAATACCTTAAACCTGGGTAGTTGAAACCCGTGGAATGGGTACCATGCAATATGACTTCAAAGGGTCTTCATTTGCTCACCGAACCTCTCCAATCCTATCACTGCTGCGTTTATGTCCCTGTACACATGCTTGATTCTCTTTCGGAGACATAGCAATCCATAGGTTTTAAGATACTTAAGAGTCAGGTACATTCTTAGGCGTTTAATATGCGGTGTTGAGTCCATTTCGTTGAGCAAGGAGTAGCTCTTGTCTATTCCATATTTGGCTTAAGGAACTTTATCTGTGCTCATTTCAATCTCTGGTTTTATGCAGCACCCCAACTCACCTTTACCCTTAAACAAGCATAAGGTGGTTTTCTAAATTTGAGACCCTGTTCTGTTCTGTAATTCAGTTCCTGTGTAGCCAAGTTTACATTCCGTGTATTACTGATATCTTATGATGTTTCTTTTTCTGTGTGACTTATTTCAGTTAGAATCATCGTACCTGAATCCACTCATTGTGCTGCTACGGGCCTGATGACATAGATTTCACTGCTGAGTGATACTGCATTGTACGTAAGTACCACAAGTTCTTTATCCATTTTTCACTTTCTGTGATATTGAACTTGTACGGTAAACGAGGTTCTTGTAAACAGAGGCGTCCCAAACATTGGGGTGGCTGTATCTTTTTGATTTTAATTTCCCTAAGCTATAGGACCATAAGTGGAAGTGTCCTAGGCTCTGTTGCTTTGTTTTTTAGACGTTTCAGGAAACACCATACACTTCTCCCGAGTGTCTGTTGGCAATTTACATCCCGCCCATCAGCATAACAAGGCTCCCAGTTCTCCATGGCCTGTCCTGCCTTTCTGGATTTTACACTTTTTTCAGATGGCCCTTTTGACCGGGGGGAAGTGAGACTTCATTGTAGTGCAGATTTCCTTTGCAAGCTTGCTTGGTTGGCCAAAAAGGGCGTATGCGTTTTTTCCTGAATATATTCAGGAAAAAACGCATACGCCCTTTTTGGCCAAGTGCATCATTGTGGACGTTCTGCCTCTTTTCCTATGCTTTCAATGCAATTCCAGTCTACCTCCTGAAATCGGTTTCCTGCAATTCTGCCCCGCTTTCAAGTCCTCTTGGCAGCCTTACTTCAGTATATTTTTGGACGATAGTTGTCATTTATAACTCTGCAGGTTTGTGAATTACAGTGCCCCTGAGCTCCTTTCTTCAACTCGTTTTCTTGTGAGCTGGCCGCAACACCGCAGGATGGCTTCAGGCCCTAATCTGGTTCCGGCACGGCACGCTGAGCCTTTGGTTATTTCCTCTTCCTGGTGGGAAATGAGAGTTAAATTTGCCCGTCCAGACACCTCCAGCTAGTCTCTCATTGGTTCTCGCTATTCCTGTTCATCTTCCGCAGAAATTGCAAACTGGGCCAAACAGGAGGTTAAAGGGACTGACTCTCCAAGTCGGGAGAGTGTTAGTAAAGCGTCTGGAATGTTGCACCCGAGTACCAGGGTACGAAAACTGAGACATATTTGAACACGTCTCCCGATCACATGGTTGATCATACTCTAGGTTCCACATGCATGTTTTAGCTGAAGGAAGAATACCTTAAACCTGGGTAGTTGAAACCCGTGGAATGGGTACCATGCAATATGACTTCAAAGGGTCTTCATTTGCTCACCGAACCTCTCCAATCCTATCACTGCTGCGTTTATGTCCCTGTACACATGCTTGATTCTCTTTCGGAGACATAGCAATCCATAGGTTTTAAGATACTTAAGAGTCAGGTACATTCTTAGGCGTTTAATATGCGGTGTTGAGTCCATTTCGTTGAGCAAGGAGTAGCTCTTGTCTATTCCATATTTGGCTTAAGGAACTTTATCTGTGCTCATTTCAATCTCTGGTTTTATGCAGCACCCCAACTCACCTTTACCCTTAAACAAGCATAAGGTGGTTTTCTAAATTTGAGACCCTGTTCTGTTCTGTAATTCAGTTCCTGTGTAGCCAAGTTTACATTCCGTGTATTACTGATATCTTATGATGTTTCTTTTTCTGTGTGACTTATTTCAGTTAGAATCATCGTACCTGAATCCACTCATTGTGCTGCTACGGGCCTGATGACATAGATTTCACTGCTGAGTGATACTGCATTGTACGTAAGTACCACAAGTTCTTTATCCATTTTTCACTTTCTGTGATATTGAACTTGTACGGTAAACGAGGTTCTTGTAAACAGAGGCGTCCCAAACATTGGGGTGGCTGTATCTTTTTGATTTTAATTTCCCTAAGCTATAGGACCATAAGTGGAAGTGCCCTAGGCTCTGTTGCTTTGTTTTTTAGACGTTTCAGGAAACACCATACACTTCTCCCGAGTGTCTGTTGGCAATTTACATCCCGCCCATCAGCATAACAAGGCTCCCAGTTCTCCATGGCCTGTCCTGCCTTTCTGGATTTTACACTTTTTTCAGATGGCCCTTTTGACCGGGGGGAAGTGAGACTTCATTGTAGTGCAGATTTCCTTTGCAAGCTTGCTTGGTTGGCCAAAAAGGGCGTATGCGTTTTTTCCTGAATATATTCAGGAAAAAACGCATACGCCCTTTTTGGCCAAGTGCATCATTGTGGACGTTCTGCCTCTTTTCCTATGCTTTCAATGCAATTCCAGTCTACATCCTGAAATCGGTTTCCTGCAATTCTGCCCCGCTTTCAAGTCCTCTTGGCAGCCTTACTTCAGTATATTTTTGGACGATAGTTGTCATTTATAACTCTGCAGGTTTGTGAATTACAGTGCCCCTGAGCTCCTTTCTTCAACTCGTTTTTTTGTGAGCTGGCCGCAACACCGCAGGATGGCTTCAGGCCCTAATCTGGTTCCGGCACGGCACGCTGAGCCTTTGGTTATTTCCTCTTCCTGGTGGGAAATGAGAGTTAAATTTGCCCGTCCAGACACCTCCAGCTAGTCTCTCATTGGTTCTCGCTATTCCTGTTCATCTTCCGCAGAAATTGCAAACTGGGCCAAACAGGAGGTTAAAGGGACTGACTCTCCAAGTCGGGAGAGTGTTAGTAAAGCGTCTGGAATGTTGCACCCGAGTACCAGGGTACGAAAACTGAGACATATTTGAACACGTCTCCCGATCACATGGTTGATCATACTCTAGGTTCCACATGCATGTTTTAGCTGAAGGAAGAATACCTTAAACCTGGGTAGTTGAAACCCGTGGAATGGGTACCATGCAATATGACTTCATAGGGTCTTCATTTGCTCACCGAACCTCTCCAATCCTATCACTGCTGCGTTTATGTCCCTGTACACATGCTTGATTCTCTTTCGGAGACATAGCAATCCATAGGTTTTAAGATACTTAAGAGTCAGGTACATTCTGAGGCGTTTAATATGCGGTGTTGAGTCCATTTCGTTGAGCAAGGAGTAGCTCTTGTCTATTCCATATTTGGCTTAAGGAACTTTATCTGTGCTCATTTCAATCTCTGGTTTTATGCAGCACCCCAACTCACCTTTCCCCTTAAACAAGCATAAGTTGGTTTTCTAAATTTGAGACCCTGTTCTGTTCTGTAATTCAGTTCCTGTGTAGCCAAGTTTACATTCCGTGTATTACTGATATCTTATGATGTTTCTTTTTCTGTGTGACTTATTTCAGTTAGAATCATCGTACCTGAATCCACTCATTGTGCTGCTACGGGCCTGATGACATAGATTTCACTGCTGAGTGATACTGCATTGTACGTAAGTACCACAAGTTCTTTATCCATTTTTCACTTTCTGTGATATTGAACTTGTACGGTAAACGAGGTTCTTGTAAACAGAGGCGTCCCAAACATTGGGGTGGCTGTATCTTTTTGATTTTAATTTCCCTAAGCTATAGGACCATAAGTGGAAGTGCCCTAGGCTCTGTTGCTTTGTTTTTTAGATGTTTCAGGAAACACCATACACTTCTCCCGAGTGTCTGTTGGCAATGTACATCCCGCCCATCAGTATAACAAGGCTCCCAGTTCTCCATGGCCTGTCCTGCCTTTCTGGATTTTACACTTTTTTCAGATGGCCCTTTTGACCAGGGGGAAGTGAGACTTCATTGTAGTGCAGATTTCCTTTGCAAGCTTGCTTGGTTGGCCAAAAAGGGCGTATGCGTTTTTTCCTGAATATATTCAGGAAACAACGCATACGCCCTTTTTGGCCAAGTGCATCATTGTGGACGTTCTGCCTCTTTTCCTATGCTTTCAATGCAATTCCAGTCTACCTCCTGAAATCGGTTTCCTGCAATTCTGCCCCGCTTTCAAGTCCTCTTGGCAGCCTTACTTCAGTATATTTTTGGACGATAGTTGTCATTTATAACTCTGCAGGTTTGTGAATTACAGTGTCCCTGAGCTCCTTTCTTCAACTCCTTTTCTTGTGAGCTGGCCGCAACACCGCAGGATGGCTTCAGGCCCTAATCTGGTTCCGGCACGGCACGCTGAGCCTTTGGTTATTTCCTCTTCCTGGTGGGAAATGAGAGTTAAATTTTCCCGTCCAGACACCTCCAGCTAGTCTCTCATTGGTTCTCCCTATTCCTGTTCATCTTCCGCAGAAATTGCAAACTGGGCCAAACAGGAGGTTAAAGGGACTGACTCTCCAAGTCGGGAGAGTGTTAGTAAAGCATCTGGAATGTTGCACCCGAGTACCAGGGTACGAAAACTGAGACATATTTGAACACGTCTCCCGATCACATGGTTGATCATACTCTAGGTTCCACATGCATGTTTTAGCTGAAGGAAGAATACCTTAAACCTGGGTAGTTGAAACCCGTGGAATGGGTACCATGCAATATGACTTCAAAGGGTCTTCATTTGCTCACCGAACCTCTCCAATCCTATCACTGCTGCGTTTATGTCCCTGTACACATGCTTGATTCTCTTTCGGAGACATAGCAATCCATAGGTTTTAAGATACTTAAGAGTCAGGTACATTCTTAGGCGTTTAATATGCGGTGTTGAGTCCATTTCGTTGAGCAAGGAGTAGCTCTTGTCTATTCCATATTTGGCTTAAGGAACTTTATCTGTGCTCATTTCAATCTCTGGTTTTATGCAGCACCCCAACTCACCTTTACCCTTAAACAAGCATAAGTTGGTTTTCTAAATTTGAGACCCTGTTCTGTTCTGTAATTCAGTTCCTGTGTAGCCAAGTTTACATTCCGTGTATTACTGATATCTTATGATGTTTCTTTTTCTGTGTGACTTATTTCAGTTAGAATCATCGTACCTGAATCCACTCATTGTGCTGCTACGGGCCTGATGACATAGATTTCACTGCTGAGTGATACTGCATTGTACGTAAGTACCACAAGTTCTTTATCCATTTTTCACTTTCTGTGATATTGAACTTGTACGGTAAACGAGGTTCTTGTAAACAGAGGCGTCCCAAACATTGGGGTGGCTGTATCTTTTTGATTTTAATTTCCCTAAGCTATAGGACCATAAGTGGAAGTGCCCTAGGCTCTGTTGCTTTGTTTTTTAGATGTTTCAGGAAACACCATACACTTCTCCCGAGTGTCTGTTGGCAATGTACATCCCGCCCATCAGTATAACAAGGCTCCCAGTTCTCCATGGCCTGTCCTGCCTTTCTGGATTTTACACTTTTTTCAGATGGCCCTTTTGACCGGGGGGAAGTGAGACTTCATTGTAGTGCAGATTTCCTTTGCAAGCTTGCTTGGTTGGCCAAAAAGGGCGTATGCGTTTTTTCCTGAATATATTCAGGAAACAACGCATACGCCCTTTTTGGCCAAGTGCATCATTGTGGACGTTCTGCCTCTTTTCCTATGCTTTCAATGCAATTCCAGTCTACCTCCTGAAATCGGTTTCCTGCAATTCTGCCCCGCTTTCAAGTCCTCTTGGCAGCCTTACTTCAGTATATTTTTGGACGATAGTTGTCATTTATAACTCTGCAGGTTTGTGAATTACAGTGCCCCTGAGCTCCTTTCTTCAACTCGTTTTCTTGTGAGCTGGCCGCAACACCGCAGGATGGCTTCAGGCCCTAATCTGGTTCCGGCACGGCACGCTGAGCCTTTGGTTATTTCCTCTTCCTGGTGGGAAATGAGAGTTAAATTTGCCCGTCCAGACACCTCCAGCTAGTCTCTCATTGGTTCTCGCTATTCCTGTTCATCTTCCGCAGAAATTGCAAACTGGGCCAAACAGGAGGTTAAAGGGACTGACTCTCCAAGTCGGGAGAGTGTTAGTAAAGCGTCTGGAATGTTGCACCCGAGTACCAGGGGAGGAAAACTGAGACATATTTGAACACGTCTCCCGATCACATGGTTGATCATACTCTAGGTTCCACATGCATGTTTTAGCTGAAGGAAGAATACCTTAAACCTGGGTAGTTGAAACCCGTGGAATGGGTACCATGCAATATGACTTCAAAGGGTCTTCATTTGCTCACCGAACCTCTCCAATCCTATCACTGCTGCGTTTATGTCCCTGTACACATGCTTGATTCTCTTTCGGAGACATAGCAATCCATAGGTTTTAAGATACTTAAGAGTCAGGTACATTCTTAGGCGTTTAATATGCGGTGTTGAGTCCATTTCGTTGAGCAAGGAGTAGCTCTTGTCTATTCCATATTTGGCTTAAGGAACTTTATCTGTGCTCATTTCAATCTCTGGTTTTATGCAGCACCCCAACTCACCTTTACCCTTAAACAAGCATAAGTTGGTTTTCTAAATTTGAGACCCTGTTCTGTTCTGTAATTCAGTTCCTGTGTAGCCAAGTTTACATTCCGTGTATTACTGATATCTTATGATGTTTCTTTTTCTGTGTGACTTATTTCAGTTAGAATCATCGTACCTGAATCCACTCATTGTGCTGCTACGGGCCTGATGACATAGATTTCACTGCTGAGTGATACTGCATTGTACGTAAGTACCACAAGTTCTTTATCCATTTTTCACTTTCTGTGATATTGAACTTGTACGGTAAACGAGGTTCTTGTAAACAGAGGCGTCCCAAACATTGGGGTGGCTGTATCTTTTTGATTTTAATTTCCCTAAGCTATAGGACCATAAGTGGAAGTGCCCTAGGCTCTGTTGCTTTGTTTTTTAGACGTTTCAGGAAACACCATACACTTCTCCCGAGTGTCTGTTGGCAATGTACATCCCGCCCATCAGCATAACAAGGCTCCCAGTTCTCCATGGCCTGTCTTGCCTTTCTGGATTTTACACTTTTTTCAGATGGCCCTTTTGACCGGGGGGAAGTGAGACTTCATTGTAGTGCAGATTTCCTTTGCAAGCTTGCTTGGTTGGCCAAAAAGGGCGTATGCGTTTTTTCCTGAATATATTCAGGAAAAAACGCATACGCCCTTTTTGGCCAAGTGCATCATTGTGGACGTTCTGCCTCTTTTCCTATGCTTTCAATGCAATTCCAGTCTACCTCCTGAAATCGGTTTCCTGCAATTCTGCCCCGCTTTCAAGTCCTCTTGGCAGCCTTACTTCAGTATATTTTTGGACGATAGTTGTCATTTATAACTCTGCAGTTTTGTGAATTACAGTGCCCCTGAGCTCCTTTCTTCAACTCGTTTTCTTGTGAGCTGGCCGCAACACCGCAGGATGGCTTCAGGCCCTAATCTGGTTCCGGCACGGCACGCTGAGCCTTTGGTTATTTCCTCTTCCTGGTGGGAAATGAGAGTTAAATTTGCCCGTCCAGACACCTCCAGCTAGTCTCTCATTGGTTCTCGCTATTCCTGTTCATCTTCCGCAGAAATTGCAAACTGGGCCAAACAGGAGGTTAAAGGCACTGACTCTCCAAGTCGGGAGAGTGTTAGTAAAGCGTCTGGAATGTTGCACCCGAGTACCAGGGTACGAAAACTGAGACATATTTGAACACGTCTCCCGATCACATGGTTGATCATACTCTAGGTTCCACATGCATGTTTTAGCTGAAGGAAGAATACCTTAAACCTGGGTAGTTGAAACCCGTGGAATGGGTACCATGCAATATGACTTCAAAGGGTCTTCATTTGCTCACCGAACCTCTCCAATCCTATCACTGCTGCGTTTACGTCCCTGTACACATGCTTGATTCTCTTTCGGAGACATAGCAATCCATAGGTTTTAAGATACTTAAGAGTCAGGTACATTCTTAGGCGTTTAATATGCGGTGTTGAGTCCATTTCGTTGAGCAAGGAGTAGCTCTTGTCTATTCCATATTTGGCTTAAGGAACTTTATCTGTGCTCATTTCAATCTCTGGTTTTATGCAGCACCCCAACTCACCTTTCCCCTTAAACAAGCATAAGTTGGTTTTCTAAATTTGAGACCCTGTTCTGTTCTGTAATTCAGTTCCTGTGTAGCCAAGTTTACATTCCGTGTATTACTGATATCTTATGATGTTTCTTTTTCTGTGTGACTTATTTCAGTTAGAATCATCGTACCTGAATCCACTCATTGTGCTGCTACGGGCCTGATGACATAGATTTCACTGCTGAGTGATACTGCATTGTACGTAAGTACCACAAGTTCTTTATCCATTTTTCACTTTCTGTGATATTGAACTTGTATGGTAAACGAGGTTCTTGTAAACAGAGGCGTCCCAAACATTGGGGTGGCTGTATCTTTTTGATTTTAATTTCCCTAAGCTATAGGACCATAAGTGGAAGTGCCCTAGGCTCTGTTGCTTTGTTTTTTAGACGTTTCAGGAAACACCATACACTTCTCCCGAGTGTCTGTTGGCAATTTACATCCCGCCCATCAGCATAACAAGGCTCCCAGTTCTCCATGGCCTGTCCTGCCTTTCTGGATTTTACACTTTTTTCAGATGGCCCTTTTGACCGGGGGGAAGTGAGACTTCATTGTAGTGCAGATTTCCTTTGCAAGCTTGCTTGGTTGGCCAAAAAGGGCGTATGCGTTTTTTCCTGAATATATTCAGGAAAAAACGCATACGCCCTTTTTGGCCAAGTGCATCATTGTGGACGTTCTGCCTCTTTTCCTATGCTTTCAATGCAATTCCAGTCTACCTCCTGAAATCGGTTTCCTGCAATTCTGCCCCGCTTTCAAGTCCTCTTGGCAGCCTTACTTCAGTATATTTTTGGACGATAGCTGTCATTTATAACTCTGCAGGTTTGTGAATTACAGTGCCCCTGAGCTCCTTTCTTCAACTCGTTTTCTTGTGAGCTGGCCGCAACACCGCAGGATGGCTTCAGGCCCTAATCTGGTTCCGGCACGGCACGCTGAGCCTTTGGTTATTTCCTCTTCCTGGTGGGAAATGAGAGTTAAATTTGCCCGTCCAGACACCTCCAGCTAGTCTCTCATTGGTTCTCGCTATTCCTGTTCATCTTCCGCAGAAATTGCAAACTGGGCCAAACAGGAGGTTAAAGGGACTGACTCTCCAAGTCGGGAGAGTGTTAGTAAAGCGTCTGGAATGTTGCACCCGAGTACCAGGGTACGAAAACTGAGACATATTTGAACACGTCTCCCGATCACATGGTTGATCATACTCTAGGTTCCACATGCATGTTTTAGCTGAAGGAAGAATACCTTAAACCTGGCTAGTTGAAACCCGTGGAATGGGTACCATGCAATATGACTTCAAAGGGTCTTCATTTGCTCACCGAACCTCTCCAATCCTATCACTGCTGCGTTTATGTCCCTGTACACATGCTTGATTCTCTTTCGGAGACATAGCAATCCATAGGTTTTAAGATACTTAAGAGTCAGGTACATTCTTAGGCGTTTAATATGCGGTGTTGAGTCCATTTCGTTGAGCAAGGAGTAGCTCTTGTCTATTCCATATTTGGCTTAAGGAACTTTATCTGTGCTCATTTCAATCTCTGGTTTTATGCAGCACCCCAACTCACCTTTACCCTTAAACAAGCATAAGTTGGTTTTCTAAATTTGAGACCCTGTTCTGTTCTGTAATTCAGTTCCTGTGTAGCCAAGTTTACATTCCGTGTATTACTGATATCTTATGATGTTTCTTTTTCTGTGTGACTTATTTCAGTTAGAATCATCGTACCTGAATCCACTCATTGTGCTGCTACGGGGCTGATGACATAGATTTCACTGCTGAGTGATACTGCATTGTACGTAAGTACCACAAGTTCTTTATCCATTTTTCACTTTCTGTGATATTGAACTTGTACGGTAAACGAGGTTCTTGTAAACAGAGGCGTCCCAAACATTGGGGTGGCTGTATCTTTTTGATTTTAATTTCCCTAAGCTATAGGACCATAAGTGGAAGTGCCCTAGGCTCTGTTGCTTTGTTTTTTAGACGTTTCAGGAAACACCATACACTTCTCCCGAGTGTCTGTTGGCAATGTACATCCCGCCCATCAGCATAACAAGGCTCCCAGTTCTCCATGGCCTGTCTTGCCTTTCTGGATTTTACACTTTTTTCAGATGGCCCTTTTGACCGGGGGGAAGTGAGACTTCATTGTAGTGCAGATTTCCTTTGCAAGCTTGCTTGGTTGGCCAAAAAGGGCGTATGCGTTTTTTCCTGAATATATTCAGGAAAAAACGCATACGCCCTTTTTGGCCAAGTGCATCATTGTGGACGTTCTGCCTCTTTTCCTATGCTTTCAATGCAATTCCAGTCTACCTCCTGAAATCGGTTTCCTGCAATTCTGCCCCGCTTTCAAGTCCTCTTGGCAGCCTTACTTCAGTATATTTTTGGACGATAGTTGTCATTTATAACTCTGCAGTTTTGTGAATTACAGTGCCCCTGAGCTCCTTTCTTCAACTCGTTTTCTTGTGAGCTGGCCGCAACACCGCAGGATGGCTTCAGGCCCTAATCTGGTTCCGGCACGGCACGCTGAGCCTTTGGTTATTTCCTCTTCCTGGTGGGAAATGAGAGTTAAATTTGCCCGTCCAGACACCTCCAGCTAGTCTCTCATTGGTTCTCGCTATTCCTGTTCATCTTCCGCAGAAATTGCAAACTGGGCCAAACAGGAGGTTAAAGGCACTGACTCTCCAAGTCGGGAGAGTGTTAGTAAAGCGTCTGGAATGTTGCACCCGAGTACCAGGGTACGAAAACTGAGACATATTTGAACACGTCTCCCGATCACATGGTTGATCATACTCTAGGTTCCACATGCATGTTTTAGCTGAAGGAAGAATACCTTAAACCTGGGTAGTTGAAACCCGTGGAATGGGTACCATGCAATATGACTTCAAAGGGTCTTCATTTGCTCACCGAACCTCTCCAATCCTATCACTGCTGCGTTTACGTCCCTGTACACATGCTTGATTCTCTTTCGGAGACATAGCAATCC